>NC_090388.1:41661173-41967173 GCF_036365525.1 Heterodontus francisci | reverse complement strand
CTGTTACAGAAATGCCTGTCTGCCTCCCTGACTATGGAATCTCCAATAACAACTGCATTTCTTTACTTTGCTTCTCCCTCCTGTACAGTCCCTTGCACATTGGTGTCATGGTCTGGACTGCACTCTTTCAGGGTTTCATCACTCCCAGCAGTCTCCAATGCTGAGTAGCTGTTTGAGAGTGGCACACACCCTGAAGACTCCTGCACCTCCTGCCTTTTCCTAGTCTTTCAGATGGCCACCACCTAGTATCCTGAACTCTCACTGCTTGTGGGGTAACCATCTCCTGGAATTTAAGTGAAACAGCTCCTCGTTCAACCAAGCCCTGATGCCGCCCCTTGTTTAGGAGCTTCCAGTGGCGTTAACCGCCCAGACAGGTGCCACAGGCCATGCATGCTCTAGGAAATGTTGGGTGCAACCATTGCTTTACTCACTCTCCATAGCTTCTGCGCCTACCTTGCCCTTAGTGACAGGCTGCCCTGCCATGACCCATCCGATTTCCATGGCCGCCTCCTCCATTGGTGTCACTATGTGATGAAAGGCACTCCAATTCCAGATCGCTGACCCTCCCTGGCATTATTCACGCCTTTCTCCTGCAAGTACAGATATATGCAGTGTCAATACTGTCACATGGCCCACTTGTTCTGGTCACTCTGAGGCACTGTCACTGTGCAGCACCACACCGCTGGGATGGCACAGTGAGGCGGACATTAGGCTATCTCAGTGCAGCCTTCAGCCATAACTGACCATGGGGTTCGAGCGTGGGTGAACTGGGCACCTCAGTGTGGAGGTCTACCACTTGGCCTCACATTTCATGGGTATCTTTTAATTCATGCCGGGCTTCCAGTTTGCAAGTCTAAATGTCATTCACCTTTCCAGACCACACCAGGTCATTAAATCTCTTCCTGCACTTGATCCAGGTTCTTGCAACAACCACCCAGCTGCTTATAATGTCTGCCACCTCCAGCCATGCCTTCTTGGTGAGGCTGTCTGGCCTCCATCTCTTGTCTGCTGAAAACAGGACATCTCTTCTTTCTCTGACTTCCTGCAGGAGTTCCTGCAGGGAGGCGTCACTGAATCTTGGACCAACCCTTCCTCATACTTAAGCCATTCCTCCGCTGCCTCCATTGCTGCAGAACCCCTCCTTTTTGCCTGCTTAATATTTCCCCCCGATGTCTGTAAAGTTGAGCATTATTTTCAATGGTGCCTAAAGATCAAATCACTATCCCACTTACAAATAACCTTCTTGTAATTTCCAGCAGGCTGCCCTGAAAAGCCAACTTGCATTCTCTGTTTTCACATTTCATTGTAACAGTGTGAACAGCTCTTCTGATTTCCATATCTCTGAGGAACACTTGATAACACTCAGTTTCACCCCCACCAAGCACTTTCAACAATTTATTCCCCTCCATCACATCCTTCAACATACAATCACAAGGGCATAGCGCACCCCCTCTTTCCATTCCAAACACACTCACCTCTTCCATTGCTCTCTTCTCATCACACATTACCAGAACTCGATTCTCACATCCCAGTACTGACAGAAACTGCAGCTGCTCCCAGGACACCTTCCTCACTTTACTTTCCATTCATCATCCCCCCATTGTGATTCCATTGTGCATTTTCTCCAGCTCTCGGCAAATGCAGTACATGCACAAAACCTACATCTCTCCACTTTCCTTTCAAAAGCCACTTGCTAACTCTCATCCTCTCTTCCTACAAAACAAAGCAGCACACAGTGCCAAGGAGAGGGGAAAGATGAGCACCTGACATTGTAGTCCTCACTGAAATGGAGCATGAAGCTCTGGAGATTAATAGACCCCCAAAAAAAGCTAACAGCATTCAGGAAGGTGAAGCTGGTGACTTATCTGAACAGGGTGACTGACTATGACTGTAACCTTTTACTCACCACAGTAAATTGCATATTTAGCCAGATGGACAGCTTCAATCTACATTCTCAAGAGTCAACTGCTAATGTCAAGCCAGTCAATGCCACACTAACTCTTGTCCTTTGTCTCTTTCCTTTATGTCCTTCTCAGCAGCAACATCCTCGTGAAGAAGACACCTCCTTGGAGAGTAATCCCCTTGAGGATACACCGTCAAACACTCAATCCCTCCCAAACACCAGCAACTGAGGTTGGCAGTGTGCATGTATTACACAGTGAGTGAGAGGATCTACACCTGGTGACGCACCCAGCACAAGTGGACAACAGCAGATACTGGTGACAGGGATTGGCCAGGAGATAGAGGCCAAGGTCCTCTCCCAGCTTTGTTGAGCAGGACAGAAATGCAGACTTCATGGATTCAAATACCAGGCATTGGAAGGCACCCCAGCGAATTTCAGCACCTTATCTGAAAGTAGGAAGGGCAGCACTTCCAGCGATGTTACGCATTTGAATACTGGAATGTGACTTGAATACCCAGCCCTCTGATTCAGAAGTAAGATCATTTCCAAGTTTATTCCATTAATTATGGTCTCACTTACATTTTTTGTGGCATTGAGAGAACTGTTCCCTCAATCCTTTGCCCCACAACAATGATTTTTATTCTTTCAAATTGTAGGGAAGACTTTGAAGGCTTCTGCCAGCAGAAACAGGCAGTAGTGCGCTGAAAATCACAGGCAATAAGTTACCATCTGGCTCCAGTTTCTCTCTAGCAACCACCACTTTGCCAGAATCCTTGGATTAGGCAACTTGGGCAGCGCTTGAAGCAAGCGCACAGCTAATTTAAATACTTACTCAGTAGGGCCCTTATGCCATTACAGAACTTAAGTGGGTGGAGCTTGTGCTGTACACGCACTGTCCAGTTCAGATGGCAGTTCAGCAGAAGAGGAGCCAAAACTAAGTATTTATTTACTTTTGTTGAACAAGGTAAAGCAAGAACACTCCCATGGGATCCACAAAAATAACCTGGGCCATTGCCATAGTGAGTAGCGCCCCGCCCCCCCCCACGCCATACCAAGAACAGACCCCCTCCTTCACTAGACCTACCTTTATGCTGGCCCTGAAGCCAGCCAATTCATCCAATATTGTGGGAACTGTTAAGGCGGCAGGTGGCCCCAGTGCATTTGTTTTCAGTCTGCAGCCCACCGACCCTATGCTAATAAGTCCCAGCCCTCACAATGGACTGGGCCTTCTGTCGGTACTATTGGGTGGTTCACTGGCACATTCCATCAGCTGGCTGCCCAAAAAAACGCACAGAGAGAAATCTACTGCTGCTTTAGTTAAAGGACTCAATTAAAGGTAACAGTCATCATTTATCATGTAAAATCCAACACGCATAGCCTCATTTAAACATGTTTTCTGCCTCACACAAAGCACCTGTAATGGAGATAGCAATATTAAAACTGGCCTGATAGGAAAATACATTTAAATAATGAATTTTTAGTGCTGATCAATGCAACTCCATGTCATATGAATAGTGAATTTGTACTCAAAACAAGCAATTATCATTATTGTTGTGCTAATGCTCATAGTAATGGTAATTATACAATTGAGTACACTATTTTAACACACAGTTCCTTTTGGTAGTTGTTACATACTAGGTGGTTCAGTGTGGTAGTAGGAGGCTGAGATGAGAGATGAGAAGCCTTTGGTGTGGTTTATTACATTATCAGTAAACTAATCTCACTGCACATTAGCAGTTGGCAGGAAAAAAGACAGAAGCGCAAGGAGAGAGCCAACTGTGTAACAGCCCCGACAACCAATTTTATCTGCAGCACCTGTGGAAGAGTCTGTCACTCTAGAATTGGCCTTTATAGCCACTCCAGGTGCTGCTTCACAAACCACTGACCGCGTCCAGGCGCTTACCCATTGTCTCTCGAGACAAGGAGGCCAAAGAAGAAGAAGAAGAACATCCCTGCATTACCATGACTTTGTGGCAGCCCTTGTACATACCCCTTGTGGACCTGAGGTGGCAGTGGGAAAGGCTGGTTTCCTGTAGCCCTCATGAGCACTCCTACTCCTCACAGTCCAACAAAAATAAGAAACATACTTGTGGCCTTCTCTTCAGCTGGATTGCCAGCTGATACCGGATGGCAAACAGGGTTCTATGTACATCACAGGACCCAACCTGTACATTGAAAGGGCTACAACTCGACTCAGGCAGTCGCTTTAGCCACCCAGCAGTCAGCTAGGAGAAAACTACAGTCGCCACAGCGACGGTGGGAACAGGCAAGTAAGTCATTCCCCTCCATTACTGCAATGCTAGTGCCTCATTTCCTTCGGGAGGGAGGCCAAAAAAATCTCCCCAATGGTTTCTTTGCAGAGGTTTGTTTCGTATCTTTAAATAAGAAACATGTTTGTATTCATTGCTGCAGCACAACATTAGCATTATTAATGCTAACTTGGAAATACGACCCACAATGCTGACCAAATTTGGCACAAGATTATTAATTTTCCACTTCATTTAAGCAGTAACTTGGGTCAACATAATTATCTGGTACATAGTATGATCTGGCAGCTATTAGCCTTCTGGCCCTGTTCTGAAGCAATCAACTCACAACTATCACTACCAGAGATTTTAACCAACTTAGATCTCTATTCCTTACAGGCAATCAATAAGAAAACAAATCTTAAACCTATTCAAAGGAAGATATAATTACACTCTTTCAAATAATTCTTATTTTTGATTATGTATTATTTTAACATTTTTGGTATAATTTCACATATTTTGTCTAAGATGCTTATATAGGTTGCTATAACCTATTATCCTTAAATAGTTACAAGTTCAAGGTACTCTTCCATTTGCTGCACTGAGATAACAGCACATTTAAGTTATTTTCAGGACAGAAAGAATCTTCCAGATATGCTGTTTCCATGGTAATGGATCAGGCTATTGTATGCTTATCCATCTTTCAAAGAAATGATTTGGCAGGCTTTTTATTCAAAGAAAAGGAGAAACTTAATACAGTTACTAAGACACTAGATTTTGGTAAGGCTAACTTTAGCAGGATGAGACAGAGAATAATGACAAGAAATGGTCAAAAATGTATTGGATAAAACTACAGATGAACAGTGGGAGGTGTTCCAAAAATAATTTAGCTTATTATAATACAGGATCAGTATACACCCTAAGGGGTAAGAGCTCAACTTACCAAATAAAATATCCATGTCGACAAAAGAGGTGAAAGATAACATAAAACTAAAGGAAAGAGCATACAAAAGTACAAAAAAAGTGTAGATCCAGGGGACTGGGAGAGTTATAAAGAACAGCAAAGTAAAACAAAAAAAGTCAGTAACTCTCTCCCACAAAAGCTTTAGATGCTAGCTCAATTAATAATTTTAAATCTGAGATGGATAGTTTTTTTGCTAGCTTAGGGTATTAAGGGATATGGAACCAAGATGGGTGAAGTGTTAAGATTCAGATCAGCCATGAGCTCATTGAATGGCAAAATAAGTTGCAGGGGCTGAATGACCTAATTCTGTTCCTATGAACAAGGCCTAACAGAAAGGAAGGGCTGGCATGTAAATAGCTACTTTCACAATCACAGAACATCCCAATGCATTTTCCACCCAATAAAGTAGTTTTGAATACTGCAGCCAATTTGCAAACAGCAAAGTCCCAAACACAGAACACATCAACAGAACAAGGTAGGTTCTTTCTCCTCAAATCTGTTTGCTATTTAATATAAATGTACATCTTGTCATATTGCAAAGAATGTGCTCGAGAGTGAGAACTGATAAACTGCATTTTATCAAGAAGCTACTCATTTTCTGGTGCACCACAAGATGCAGCCAAGATGAACAAGTTGGATCTGTGTGGTCAGAGCACCCAAACGTATTGCTGCCTGAAGACCTCATGTGAGAAAATTAGCCAGGGTGGTTCTTTACCCTCCTAACTTGCAGCTTGATTTGCAAATACTTTAGTTGAGGCATAGACTAGAAATTAGTGTGACACTAGATTCGCAAGTTACCTCTTAGCTTCAATCCCAGTGTGTTAATTATTAAACCCTCAGCTTAACTTTTTGAAAACCATATAATTACATTCTTCTTTGGCCTCCTTATCTCGAGAGACAATGGGTAAGCGCCTGGAGGTGGTCAGTGGTGTGTGGAGCAGCGCCTGGAGTGGCTATAAAGGCCAATTCTAGAGTGACAGGCTCTTCCACAGGTGCTGCAGAAAAATGTGTTTGTCGGGGCTGTTACACAGTTGGCTCTCCCCTTGCGCTTCTGTCTCTTTTCCTGCCAAGTACTAAGTCTCTTCGACTCGCCACACTTTAGCCCTGTCTTTATGGTTGCCCGCCAGCTCTGGCGAACGCTGGCAACTAACTCCCACGACTTGTGATCAATGTCACAGGACTTCATGTCGCGTTTGCAGACGTCTTTAAAGCAGAGACATGGACAGCCGGTGGGTCTGATACCAGTGGCGAGCTCGCTGTACAATGTGTCTTTGGGGATCCTGCCATCTTCCATGCAGCTCACATGGCCAAACGTTATCACCAGGATTTACTAAGTAAATCATTAAAATTCAAAGTGTCTGTAAAGGATGAGAATCAACTCCACTTGGGAGAATATTTGATTGGAACCTTTGTTCCAAATGAACAAAGCCAAAGGGCTGGATTTTATAGGGTCTCTAATGCCGGGAACAGTGGTGGGTGGGGGCATGGAAATTGCCACAGGTGAGGCCCCGACACCGGCAGGGCCCGTTCCGATCTCAGTGGCGGCAGTGAGGCTCCTTGGCAGCCCCACCACTGCTCAGCGACGAGACCTGCATTACAACATGCAGATGGCTATTTACCATTCATTAATATGCAGGCCACAGCGATTCGGGCAGCAGGTTGAGATCTTCATTCTAACACGTGGCACCCACGTGCCTTTACTTACATTCCATGAAAAGCTAGCGGTAACAAAGTGTCAGTCCTCGGAGCAGGCGAAGATGGGTGGGGGGGCTGCACTGACTGGAACATAACCCCGCATGAAAGAAGGGAGGTGGGTGGGAGTCTGCAGTGACTGGATTATAACTCTGCTTGAAAGAAGGGAGGTGGGTGGGGGTCTGCAATGAATGGGTTATAACGCTGCATGAAAAAAGGAAGAGACCCTGTGCCCTTCTACCGTAAAGGGGGTCACTCAGCACATACTAATGTTTGGCGGGGTGGGGAGGGGGGGTGAAGGGGGCTGACCCTGCAATCAGCCAACACTGTTTGAAGGAGGGGGAGCAAATAGCATTCCATTAACCCTTTGTGTGGGTTAGGGGCCAAAAGTGTTATGGGGTCGAAGGTCATGTGGCCGATGATTACATCCTCGCAACATCAGCAAAGCTAAGATGAGCAATGTCATGCCTTACCATATAGGTGATGATGATACGCAACTGAAGCATCGATTTACATCACTGTCTGCCCTGATTGTTGCCATTGATCTACTGAAGGCACCAAGTTCACCTGCAGTGTTCAGATGGGGCTGGTCCTGTCTTTCTTGATCCAAGTGCCATGAGGAGCCATATCCGCCGAAGTCCTAACCAACAGGCAGGCATAGCCCAAATGGAAGTCCATAGAAGTGAGCAGCAGCAGCCACCAACGCACTTTCGACGTCAGAGCAAACAGCAGCTCTACAGGCCCTGCATGACATACCTGCAGATGTCGGAGTGCCACTGTCAGAGGTGACTGCGGATGTCCAGAGAGGCGGTGTGGCATCTCTGTGCCCTGCTGAATGACAACCTGCAGCCGATGGGCTTTGCTGGACACCCTATGCCTATGGCCCTCAAAGTCACCGTGGCTCTTACCTTCTACGCCTCCGCATCATTCAAGGGAACCACTGGCGAGCTGTGTGGTGTTTCACAGTCAGCAATACACCGTTGTATCAGGGAGGTCACCGATGCCTTGTACAGGAGAGCCGGTGACTATGTGTGCTTTGGGACAGACGCTGAGAGTCAAGCTCAAATGGCCGTCAGATTTGGGGCCATCGCGAGGGTCCCACAGGTGCAAGGGGTCATCAACTGCACGCATGTGGCCATTAAGCTCCAGTCGGACAACCAGCCACATTCCTGAATAGAAAGGGTTTTTACTCACTCAAGGTGCAGCTAATCTGTGACCACAGGGAAAGCTTCATGCAAGTGTGCGCCTGCTATCCAAGTAGCTGCCATGACTCATTCATTTTGTGCCAGTCCCAATTCCTTTCACAAAACTGTCCCAGTTAAGAATGGGGTAGTTAAAATCACCTACTATTTCTGCCCTATTGTTCTTGCACTTCTCAGACATTTGGCAACATATCTGTTCGTCTATCTCCTTCTGACTGTTTTGGGGTCTATAATACACTCCTAGCAGTGTGATTGCCCCTTTTTTGTTCCTTAACTCAATCCATATGGCCTCATTTGATGAACCTTCCAACATATCATCCCTCCTCACAGCTGTAGTAGTTTCTGTGACCAAAATTGCCACTCCCCATCCTTTCTTATCCCCCTCCCTATCGAGTCTGGAAACCCTGTAACCAGGAACGTTGAGCTGCCATTCCTGTCCCTCCTTAAGCCATGTTTCTGTAATAGCTATGATATTCTGCCACATGTCTATCTGTGCCCTCAGCTCATCTGCTTTATTTTCTATACTCCTTGCATTGAAATAGATACCCTTGAGCACTGCCAAACTCTTTTTTTTTAATTTTCTAACCTTTGTCTTCTAGACTCATCCATTAATTTTCTGCCTTCCATTTTCATTTCTTATTTTGTCCCAACTGAGTCTACACTCAGGTCCCCATCCCCCTGCCAAACTAGTTTTAACCCTCCCCAACAGCATTAGCAAAACGTCCCGCAAGGAACTCAATCCCGGCTCTGTACAAGTGCAACCCATCCAGCCTGTACAGGTCCCATCTCCCCCACATTGTTGTATAAGATAAGGGCTCGTGGGGTTGGAGATAATATACAGGCATGAATAGAGGATTGGTCAAAGGAGCGAAAACAGAGAGAAGAAATAAACAGATCATTTTCAGGTTGGCAGGCTGTGGGGTGCCACAAGGATCAGTGCTGGAGCCTCAGTTACTTACAATTTATATTAATAACTCAGATGAAGGGACAATGTGTGATATATTCAAGTTTGCTAACAATACAAAGCTGGCTTGCAAAGTCTGCTATGAGGAGGACACAAAGGGCAGAATCTTCCCAGCCCTATGGAGCTGGCTTTGGAAGCGGGGCTGGGAGCAAATTTTGAAATTTGCACGTCGGCTTGGCTCCTCAACACATTCCTGCCTCCAAGCAATCTTTCCGGAGGTGGAATCTAAGCAGCAGTGGCTACTCACCCAGCAGTAGCAGGTAGCCAATTACGGTCAATTAAGGACCCACTTATGGCCAAGGTGTAGACACAGCCGGGATTCGCTCGGCATGTGCAAAACTTCAAGGAAATTGGCACGTGGTAATCTTTCAACATAAAACCAGAGTACATCAGTTGTGTGCAAATTTTCTGAGGAAAAACATGGCACAATTCTGCTTTTAAAATGTAGTTATTCTGAAACTTTTAGAGTCATAGAGAGATACAGCACTGAAACAGGCACTTCGCACCACTGAGTCTGTGCTGACCATCAACCACCCATTTATACTAATCCTACATTAATCCCATATTCCCTACCACATCCCCTCCTACATTAATCCCATATTCCCTACCACCTACCTACACTAGGGCAATTTACAATGGCCAATTTACCTATCAACCTGCAAGTCGTTGGCAGTGGGAGGAAACTGGAGCACCCAGCAGAAACCCACATGGTCACAGGGAGAACTTGCTGGAGCTGTGAGGCTGCGGTGCTAACCACTGCGCCACTGTGCCACCCCCTTTTGAAGAGATTCTGTGCCATAGTTTGCTTTTTGCTAATGGATCTTGGGAAGTGATGTGGCCAATGAAGTTACTCCAGTACTAAATTACTAGATTTCAACTTATCATTTTCTCATTGGTTTACATTGTGTTGACTGAAAACAGACACTTAACCTACATTCATGTGTCTTGGCACAAGCCTATACCAATTTCATTACAAATTATATGAACTCTGCAACACATCATCAAATAAATGTTCTTAAGCAGACTTACCATTTGATTCAGATTTTGAAACAACTATAATTTATGAAAACAGCAATCTATAAACAAATCCTCCTGCATTTCAGTTCCTCACAATTCACCCATGTGTGGACCATGATAACTCCTTTATAAATATTACATTATCTCAGTTATAAAACCACTTCCATTAAAATTTTGAACTTAATAGAGTTTGAGAAAAACAATGGCAGATTGATTCTCAAGTGTCAGATCACCCCCCATCTTTGCACTGACTTGACAATTTGAGAAGTGGGAACATTACGTGATAGCACATCTTTTCCAAATTACCTTTGATTCATGGTTTAATACATCAGTCTTTAGGAAATAATAGATTCAGTTCATAGCTACTGCAAAAGTGATTACAGATTTTTGTGCATGGTATTTGCTTTGTTATCCAAGCATGAAGGCATGTAGGCTGACAACAATAAACGGGGAATCACTGAATGCACGTGAAAAGATAATTGAATAAATAATGAGACCCTTGTATAAGATTTATTCTGCACTCAATGTCCATTTTGAGCACTCAGTTTATTTCAGGAGTTAAATTTGTTCTTTTGTTGTTTAATGCATGTTATTTTTGGATAGTGTAAATGGGAAAAATCTTTAGTGAGATTGGAGGATAATCATGTGAAGGGACCAATATGTGATTACCTGGTGGGATTGTGGTTATCGGATGTACGGTTTTTACGATAATTAGAGCTCTTTTGTAGGAATATCTACTGAGGGGCAAAGATAAGAAAGCAGCTGGTGTGTGGCCTGTTGATGTGCTTTATAACAGTGCAACTAAGTGCTTATGGGATTATGGGCTTTTTATCAATATAATGATAGTAGCAGATGCTGTTAAGTAATAATTACATGTGATTATCACTAGGAAAATACTCTGGCTTTATTTGTAAGGTGTAATTGGGAACCTAATAATCAAATGAGAATCTATTCAATAATAATAAGCTGCATCCCCACCTTTGTTGTAAAATTTCAAACATTCTACAAGAAGGCCTTCTACAAAGACACCTCTATTGCAGAAACAATTTAGTTCATTCATTACTCGCTGAGGTCCCACTGTCTTCCTGCGACATCAATTTTATGCTGCTCTACTGAGTCAGCAAGAGAGCAAAGTTATTCTTTAAAGGTGCAGACTGAGCTCACAGGTTCCCCCAGCTCTTTCCTCCAATGCATAGACCCTTCTCGAACTCCTATCCACTTACCTAAATGCCAGGAACTGTTCTTTCAGACCCTGGTAACAGGCTCCTACTGTCCACCATTCCAGTACAGCTTGCAAGTCACCTGCTGCTTCCGACTGGTTACTACAGGCAAACCAATATGATACTCTAAATCCAATATCATAAATCCAATATGCCTTCAGATCCTTCACTATTATATTAGTAAAGTTCTTCTGACCTACTTCTATTTTCAAAAAGCTTGAGTTAGTTGTACTGTCCCTCCTACATTGCAGATAAGTTGTGAAGTTCACCATCTTTGGTATTTTCAAAGTACTTGAATCTGTCGTGCTGATCTCTGTGGAATTAATCAACTGGCTGCATAATGATACGAATTGTGTGCACTGTGAACCACTTTCTGTCAGCGGCAAAAAAAATTGGTCAGCAAATTCTTATAAGTCACAACTTGAAAGAAGTTTTCCAGCTAAAATTCTAAAAAATAAATTTTGGCTATTGGATCAACTGAAGTTTTGAAAATAATAGCTTACATTTTGTTTTTAGGAATAAAAAACTGAGGCCCAAAAGTTTTTAGTAATAGGCCTGTTTTTGCTCAAACTGCCCCATTTGAAAATAATTCACAAATTCCTTATAGATCTACATGGACCACAGAAACATCTTTGCAAGTGATTGTGCCTCATGAAAAGGATTTGAGTCTTCTTTTACAACTTGTGAAATAACAACTATTTCAAAAGTTTGTCAATTTTGTCAAAAATCAATCGTCATTGGATGTTAACATGAAGTACACTGCACCCTTGCAAAAGTTTAAAGAAACAAATCAAAGAGATCAAAACTAATATAACAGGCTCAATATCAAATGTCAAATAAGATTACAGTTTGATACATAAATTAGACATTGGACTTAAAACAGAATCTGCAATAATGCTAGAAAATCAATATTGATTTTGCTGAATTTTGACATTCTACAATTGATTCTTTTCATATAAAGTGTGCCTGTAAGAATGTACTTCAGCAGGAGCAGTGGTCTATCTCAAGGATTATGCAGCTTGACATAGAACGTTGCAGTAAATCTGAGTGTGTCTTAATCAATAACTACCCAATTTTCAGCAACAGTTATGAACCACTCAGCAATTTTACAACATGTAGACATAACCCAGTAGATGCAATTTGCATAAACATCAGACCTAATTTCAAAGAGTATTTTTCACTCAAAATCCAATGCACGACCCTACCATTTCGACATTACTGGGTTCTCAGTGTTTACTTAGATTATACCAATTTTACCATATCAGTAAAGTTTGTGTGTCTAAAGATGCCTGTAGATACTGGCACGGTAGATGCTGAGCAGACCATCCTGTCACTTTGACCCTGATATTCAGGGGGAGGCAGCAAGTGTGCTGGGGAGCATGGGAGAAACCTGGCAACCAGCCAAATTAACAGCCTGGCAAGATGACGACCAGGAAAACCGGTGGCAGGAGGCTGCAACTGGGAACCCTTGGGTCAGTCCCCAGCAATTGTGATCTCAGACTAGAGATGGGGAAAGGCCACCCTTCACAACAGAGGCTAGAGAGAGGCCACGATCAGCAGAAGGGGAGCCAAAGGTTTCTTGAAGGGCTAGGGTAAGCATTCCTGCTCCTCTTGGACCACAAGAAGTGCTATAAACAACACTTACCTTCTGGAGCTGGCAGCTCAGGCCCCCCTTTGCTGCCAGGTTTCTTGAGTCCTGGGAAACCAGGCTGACAGCCGGTAAATTTAAATCAGGCTCCCAATTGTACTGGGGGAGCTTAATTTAAATATGTCAATTAAATGTCCTGCCTCTGCAAGGCTGGACACTTGCACAGCTCAAAACCCACCACCATAAAATAGGTGGATAAACAGTGGGTTGGGGATGCATTCCTTGTTTTTTAGCATTTAACCCCCATCCCCAGCCAGACCTCCTCCAACCCATCTTGTGGTTAATAGTGAGGTCTTGACTCTAAACGCTCCAGTTAAGGTGCAACAAGTGTAATGGCGAATATTTGTTAATTCGTGATAATTAAATAAATTCAGATGAGCAAGACCTGTTACCCCATTTGATCTCACTCTTCCATCAGGAACTGTAAGAAAAAGATGCTACTGTGCTTAAAATCTGCTTAGTCGAAGTAGAATATTTAAATTAAGTAAAATAATCAGCAAAACACAAGAAGATTCTTTATGCGATTTTCAGTAAAACTGATATTTGTCAGAATGTGTGGGTGTTGTTCTACAGTTTTTTTTTGTTATTCATTCACGGGATGTAGGTATTGCTGGCTAGGCAGCTTTATTGACCATTCCTAATTGCCCTTGAGAAGGTTCTTAAACTGCTGCAGTCCGTGTGGATGAATGTTCACCCACAGTGATGTTAGGTCGGGAGTTCCAGGTTTTTGACCCACTGGTGATGAAGGAACGTTGATATAGATCCAAATCAGGATGCCATAATCTCTTCTGTTTTACAAGCTGAGAAAAGATAGCAGGTTTTCTTTCCACCACCACTGTCCACCCCACTCAGCACAACCGTCCCTGGTCCCTTTCTCCTTTCAGCTACCCAAGAACTGCAACACGGCCAGGCAGTGGTGGAAGATGGGAGAGAAGGAAGACAATGATCAAAAAGAAACACAGTCACTTGTACTCAAACTTACAGCCACCAGCTCAGATACTGCGAGTACTTTACAGGATAGTGTAGTGGCGAGAAGTGAATGTGATGAGAGACCGGGCACAAGTGGCCTGCAATCAGGGCAGAGGACAAGGGTAGTGCATATGCCAGCTCCCCAGAAGGTGAGGTCGCACATGAGTTCTGCTGCAGATGAGAACTCTGATGGGGTTGTCTACAGAAGAAAGCTGATGGGTATAGAGTCAGATGGGTATAGGACAGAAACAGGCCCTTTGGCCCATCGTGTCCATGCTGGCCATCAAGCACCTATCTATTCTAATCCCATTTTCTAGCACTTGGCCCATAGCCTTCTGTGCTCTGGCATTTCAAATGCTCATCTAAATACTCCTTAAATGTTGTGAGGGTCCCTGCCTCTACCACTCATTCAGGCAGTGTGTTCCAGATTCCAACCACCCTCTGGGTGAAAAGTTTTTCCTCAAATCCCTTCTAAACCTTCTGCCCCTTACCTGAAATCTATGCCCCCTGGTTATTGACACCTCCACTAAGGGAAAAAGTTCCTTCCTATCTATCCTATCAATGGCCCACATAATTTTGTATACCTCAATCAGGTCCCCCCTCAGCCTTCTCCCCTCCAAGGAAAACAACGTTAGCCTATCCAGTCTCTCTTCATAACTGAAATGCTCCAGCCCAGGCAACATCCTGGTGAATTTCCTCTGCACTCTCCAGTGCAATCACATCCTTCCTATATTGTGGTGACCAGAACTGTACACAGTACTCCAGCTGTGGCCTAACCAGTGTTTTATACAGCTCTAACATAACCTCCCTCCTCTTATATTCCATGCCTCGGCTAAGAAAGGCAAGTATCCCGTATGCCTTCCTAACCGCCTTATCTACCTGTACTGCTGCCTTCAGTGATCGATGGACAAGCACCCTAAGATCCCTCTGACCCTCTGTACTCCCGAGGGTCCTATCATCCACTGTATATTCCCTTGCCTTGTTAGTCCTCCCAAAGTGCATCACCTCACACTTCTCAGGATTAAATTCCATCTGCCACTGCTCCGCCATCTTACCAGCCCATCTATATAGTCCTCTAATCTAAGGCTTTCCTCCTCACTATTTACAACACCACCAATTTTCGTGTCATCTGCGAACTTACTGATCATACCTCCTATATTCACATCTAAATCATTAATGTACACCACAAACAGTAAGGGAACCAGCACCGATCCCTCCCGTACCCCACTGGTCACAGGCCTCCATTTGCAAAAACAACCGTCGACCATCACCCTCTGCTTCCTGCCATGAAGCCAATTTTTGATCCAATTTGCCAAATTACCCTGGATCCCATGGGTTCTTACCTTCTTAACCATTCTCCCATGTTGGACCTTATCAAAAGACTTATTGAAGCCCATGTAGACTACATCAACTGCTTTACCCTCATCTACACATCCAGTCACCACCTCGAAAAATTCAATCAAATTAGTTAGACACAATCTCCCCCTGACAAAGCTATGCTGACTATCCCTGATTAATCCCTGCCTCTGCAAGTGGAGATTAAGCCTGTCCCTCAGAACTTTTTCCAATAATTTCCCTACCACTGATGTTCGACTCACAGGCCTATAATTCCTTGGTTTATCCCTGCTACCCTTCTTGAATAATGGTACCACATTCGCTGACCTCCAGTCCTCTGGTACCTCTCCTGTGGCCAGAAAGAATTTAAAAATTTGTGTCAGAGCCCTTGCTATCTCCTCCCTTGCCTCACATAGCAGCCTGGGATACATCTCATCTGGGCCTGGGGATTTATCCACCATTAAGCCCGCTAATACAGCTAATAATTCCTCCTTTTCAATGCTAATTTGATCAAGTATATCACAATCCCCCTCCCTGATCACTACACCTACATTGTCCATCTCCATAATGAACACAGATGAAAAGCAATCAATCAAAACCTCACCTATGTCCTCCGGCTCCACACACAGATTGCCTCTTTGATCCCTAATGGTCCCCACCTTTTCCCTAGTTATCCTCTTGCCCTTAACATACTTATAAAATGCCTTGGGATTTTCCTTTATCTTGCCCCCTCTTTGCTCTCCTAATTACTTTTTTAAGTGCCTCCCTACACTTTCTATACTCCTCTAGGGCTTCCGCTGTTTTCAGCACTCTGAATCTGCCATAAGCCTCCTTTTTTTTCCTTATCCAATCCTCTATATCCCTTGACATCCGGGGTTCCCTGGACTTGTTGGTCCTACCCTTCACCTTTATGGGAACATGTTGGCCCTGAACTCTCACTATTTCCTTTTTGGATGACTCCCACTGGTCTGATGTAGACTTTCCTATAAGAAGCTGTTCCCAGTCCACTTTGGCCAGATCCTGTTTTATCAGATTGAAATTGTCCTTCCCCCAATTCAGTACTTTTATTTCTGGTCCATCTTTGTTCTTTTCCATAACTATCTTAAATCCTACAGGGTTATGGTCACTATCCCCGAAATGATCCCGCACTGCCACTTCTACCTCTTGTCCGTCTTCATTCCTTAGGATTAAGTCCAGTACCACTCCTCTGCTTGTAGGATTCTCTATGTGCTGGCTCAAAGAGCCCTCCTGAGTGCACTTGAAGAATTCTGCCCCCTTTAAGCCTTTTGCACTAATACTGTTCCCTTTAATATAGGGGAAGTTGAAATCCCCTGCTATTATTACCCTATTATTTTTGCACCTCTCTGAGATTTGCCTACATATCTGCTCCTCTATCTCTCCCTGACTGTTTGGAGGCCTATAGTACACTCCCATCCAAGTGATTGCCCCCTTTTTGATTTTAAGTTCTACCCATATGGCCTCATTTGAGAAACCTTCTAAGATATCATCCCTCCTTACTGTAGTAATTGACTCCGGTGCCGAGGCGAGCTCAGTCGGCGGTGGGGGGGCTGGGGGCGGGGGTGGGAACTGGGTGGCTGCCGGACGGACAAAGAAGTCAGGTCAGGTGATGCAGGATGCCACAAAGGACATCCCGCTTTTGAACTGGTATTCAGTTCTGGGTACCGATGGGAAAGAGGGTTCCTCTGGAGAATGCACCGAGAGTCATAACTGGAATATCATGGGTGACTCAGCTGTGCTGGGATGGAGAAAAAGGGACAAGAGGGCAATAGTGGTAGGGGATTCTATGGTTAGAGGAACAGATAGGCGTTTCTGTGGTTGCAGACGTGATTCCAGGATGGTATGTTGCCTCCCTGGTGCAAGGGTCATGGATATCACCGAGCAGTTACAGAGTATTCTGGAGGGTGAGGGTCCACAGCCGGAGGTCGTGGTCCACTTTGGTACCAATGACATTGGTAGAAGGAGGGATGAGATCCTGCAAAACGAAGGGAGCTAGGCAGAAGATTAAAAAGTAGGACCTCATAGGTTGTAATCTCTGGGTTTCTTCCGGTGCCACGGGCTAGAGAGCATATGAATAGGAGGTTAGAGCAGATGAATGCATGGTTGAAAAGATGGTGCAGGAGGGAGGGTTAATGCACAATGAAATGCTTGGTGCATTGGCAGCCTGCCAGAAAGCCTGTGGTCAATGCCAAGAGCGTGGAGTAGTCCAGCAGCAACTTGGCACAAGGCTTTGCACAGAGTTTGGAGCCGACCCTCTCCAGTGTGGAAGTGGTGGTCAATTCCAGGTGGACCCATCCTTGATGCAACATCTGATGGCTGATGTCTCAGCTTCCATTGCAGCACAAGCAGAGCCACCCAATGTCTGGGTGCTGCAGTGGAAGCTCAGACTGAAGTAAAGCAAGCTCAGCTTGCTGCCACACAGGCTCAGACTGCTCCCATCATAGCTGCAGATACGAGTGCTCAATGGGGCTTGGAGGGTGTCACAGCAGTCCAGAAATCTATCCTCAGCACATTACTAGGATGCCTGAGGCACCACCCTGGGGGAGTGACAGTGGCTCCATGGTGCACAAACATGCTATCTTTTCTCAGGATGACAGCATTTGTCCTCCAATCACTGCCAATCCACCAGTATTCTAACTGTTGCCTGTCAATGAGCCAGCCAGACTGTTGCTGCCCATGCTGAGATGGTCCAGTCTGAAGTAAGGTCTTCAAAAGCCAACACTGCGCAAGGTCTCCCCCAAGACCATCTGCAGACTCCCCAAATGAAAATCAGTAGCCTTCCACCAGCCACTGGGGTAGCACTGCCGAGGAGCACAAGGACAAGCAAAGGCATATGGAAGACAGGTACCTGGATGATTAGATAACATGTATATGCAATATGGCATTGCTGAGTTATAAATTTGGTTTGGAATGTTTATGTTGTGGTAGCTTCTATTTTTGCATTTTGGCCATTGTGATGGTCAGTAACAGAGGGAAGGTGAGGTGTGGAACTGTTGGTGAATGGGGAATTGGGTAGCATTTACTGGTATTGCCATCGCATAAGTCAATCATGGACAGCTTGATCTGACTTCAGACTGGACCATCTCGGTATGGGCGGCAGCAATCTGGAAGGGCTCACTGACAGGCAACAGCAAGTTTTTAAATAATAAAAGTAAAATACTGTGTATGCTGGAAATCTGAAATAAAAACAGAAAGTACTGGAAATACACAGCAGGTCTGGTAGCATCTGTGGAGAGAGAAACTTCTGCACTGAATTTTACCACCCTTCCGACGTCAGTGGTCAAGATGGGGGGACCTGGAAAATCTTTCTGGGAGAGGTCCGCCACGGGCCTCGACACTGGGAAGGCTTCGCCACATTTTACTGGTGGCGGCAGGACCTCGGAGCAGCACCCCCCCGCCACTCGGCGACAGCACTCCAATTACTACATGTGAAGCACTACTTACCTTACCTGATTATGCAGCCCGCTGCCTGGTTGCTCCACAGTTCTGCATTTTTCTCTGAATGGGCGGCTATCACGTGCCATCCCATTCACAAATGAGAGAAGCCGGCGGTACAGCAGAAGTAGGAGAGATCGCACACAGTGCAGTTAAGTCTGGAAATACCGGGGTCTCAACTCTGCATACTGGAAGGAAAGTGGGAGAGGGGATGGTATTACAGGGGGAACAGCTCTGCACACTGGAAGGGAGTTGGGTGGGGGGATAGGATTACAGGGGGCACAGCTCTGCATACTGGAAGAGAGACACTGCGATTCCGCCCTCCGTAAAGGTTGTCAGCTCTGTGCCATTGATTGCCTCTGTTAGTGAAGGAGCAATGGCACTCAAGTCACCCTGTATGTGGGGAGAGTGCCAGAAATGGTAGGCATGTGAAGCTTATATGTCTTGTGGGCCAATCGATGCAGCTTGTATAATCTTTATGTGGTCATGCTGTGCCACTCTTTGTGGGAGCTAAGACGAGCAATGCCATGTGATGAGTGACAGTGGGACTCATTTCACGAATGAAGAATTAAGACACTTCATGAAC
The DNA here is from genome assembly GCF_036365525.1 of Heterodontus francisci. Classification (NCBI taxonomy): domain Eukaryota; kingdom Metazoa; phylum Chordata; class Chondrichthyes; order Heterodontiformes; family Heterodontidae; genus Heterodontus; species Heterodontus francisci. The sequence continues at coordinate 41,947,974 of NC_090388.1, read as the reverse complement.
GCTTGGAAAATTCAGCACTACACGTCATCTAAGAAGGCTAATGGTATGTTAGTCTTTATCGCAACAGGATTTGAGTACAGGAGTAGTGAAGTCTTGCTTCAATTGTATAGAACCTTGTCATCTCTGCCCTATTAGGTTCCTTCGAAGAAGTGAAGGAACTGAGTTTATTTGCAACTTTGTGATGGAGATGTTTCACCCTATATGCATTTTCCCGCTTCTCGTGAGGTTCCATGTGTGCTGCAGGTAAAACCAACAGGCAAGTGCAGCCCATGTAGAGGCCCCTGCAGCACCCAAGGTGAGCTCGCCACTACAGATCGCCATGCATCTACAGGTCCCGCATGACATACCTGCAGATGTCAGAGCACCAGTGTCAGAGGCAACTGCAGATATTGAAAGAGGTGGCACATCTCTGTGCCCTGTTGAACGATGACCTGCAGCCCAGGGACTTCGGGAGATATCCTATGCTTGTGGCCCTCAAAGTGACAGCAACTCTTAATTTGTTATGCCTCTGCATCATTTCAGGGGCCCACCAGAGACTTTTGTGGGGTCACACATTCAGCAGTGCACCGCTGCATCATGGAGGTCATAGATGCCCTGTTCCGGAGGGCTGCTGACTATATCCGCTTCACGACGGACCCTGAGAGGCAGGCCCAGAGGGCCATCGGTTTCACCTCCATCGCAGGATTCCCCCTGGTGCAAGAGGTCATAGATTGCACCCTTGTAGACATCAAGGTTCCCTCCAGGCGACCAGCTGCATACGTAAACCGTAACGGTTTCCACTCACTCAACATACAGCTAGTATGTGATCACCGGAAACACTTCATGCAAATCTGTCTTCCAAGCAGCTGCCATGCCACCTTCATCCTGCACCAGTCCCAGCTGCTGTTGTTCACTGAACTGGTTCAGATGGAAGGGTGGCTTCTTAGAGACAAGGGCTACCCATTGCAGAAATGGCTCCTGACACCAGTGAGACACACCACCACTGCTGCAGAGGAGAAATACAATGCCAGTTACAGAGCTACAAGAGCCACCATAGAGTAGGCAATCATCATCCTGAAAATGCGCTTGCCCTGCTTGGATAGATTGGGTGGTGCCCTGCAGTACGAACCGGAAAGGGTAGCTCACATCGTTGCTGTCTGCTGTGCTCTGCACAACTACATACTCAATATGGGGAAGGCCTTGCAGGATGAGGACAGACACAAGCAGGACTCATCCTTGGATGATGAGGACTTACTGCAGAGAGAGCATCCAGGCGCTGCATGCAGGACGAGCAAGAGATGTACGGCAGTGCCTCATTGATCAAAGGTTCTCCATGCCATAGGAACATGCAAATCATGCTATGGGCTCTGCAAGCCACATAGCACCCTCATTCACCTGTTGTGCAGCAGTCCACATCTGCAACATCTTTGCATCCCCATTACTGGCAGCAGCAGACTGAGCCATTGCCCATGGTACTGTATCCGTGGAGACACACGAGTCATACTGGCATGACAATGGTGTTATTCCATACATTGGCAGTTCTGAAGCCAATTATGTAATGGGAGGAGACACGATCAATACATGCTGGCACACTTCACTCACACAGCAACACACATGTTAGTGAAGAAGATTTAGAGATTGAACTTTTTTACTGTGTAATGTTACCCGTGCAGACCCATTTGTGTCATGATGATTTTTGGAAACGCTTGCGGGCGCACCTTCACGGTGCCACTTCAGCGCCAGCAGCCTGACTGGAAGAAGGCTGCTGATCAGATTGTCCTTTGGCTGTGGATGGCTTTGGCAGTCGTCCTCTGTGCACACGAGGCCTGGAAGGTCCCGCTGGCTGGGGGAGTGATCGTTTATCCTCTTCCGGCGTTGGACCCTTTGATGCCAGATGGCCCCGTGGCTACTTACATCTTCTGCCACCTCTAGCCAGGCTGCTGTGGTCAGGCAGGAAAGCTTCTTCTTATCATCGCTGGGGAAAAGGACCACCCGCCTTGTCCGCACAGCTGAGAGGAGAGTGAGCAGGGAGGCATCGCTGTACCGTGGGCCACCCTGGAGCACCCCTCTGCCATCATTGGTTTTTGGTCTGTTACCAAGTATGGTAAGGACAGCAGATTTCCTTCCTAGTGAGCCAGATGGGTTTTTACGACAATCATGGTCATCATTAGACTAGCTTTTAATTCCAGATTTATTAATTGAATTCAAATTCCACCTTCTGCAATACCCCGGGTCTCTGGGTTACTAGCCTAGTGACAATACCACTACGTCACCGCCTCTCTACATATATATTCAGCTCTCATGGAATATACAGCCCTTAAGCAATAATGGATGATAACTGGGAAGAGGTAAAAGAGGAGGTGGCATTGCACTGTTGATCAAGGAGTCAATTACTGCAGTAAGGAGGGATGATATCTTAGAAGGTTCCTCAAATGAGGCCATATGGGTAGAACTTAAAAACAAAAAGGGGGAAATCACTTGCTGGGAGTGTACTACAGGCCTCCAAACAGTCAGGGAGAGATAGAAGAACAAATATGTAGGCAAATCTCAGAGAGGTGTAAAAATAATAGGGTAATAATAGAAGGGGATTTCAACCTCCCCAATATCAACTGGGATAGTCTTAGTGCAAAAGGCTTAAAGGGGGCGAAATTCTTCAAGTGCACTCAGGAGAGCTCTTTGAGCCAGCACGTAGAGAGTCCTACAAGAGGAGGAGCGGTACTGGACTTAATCCTAGGGAATGAAGACGGACAAGAGGTAGAAGTGGATTAACCAAGGATGGTCAGCATGGCTTTGTCAGGGGGAGATCGTGTCTAACTAACTTGATTGAATTTTTCGAGGTGGTGACCAGATGTGTAGGTAAGGGTAAAGCAGTTGATGTAGTCTACTGGACTTCAGTTAGGCTTTTGATAAGGTCCCACATGGGAGATTGGTTAAGAAGGTAAGAGCCCATGGGATCCAGGGCAATTTGGCAAATTGAATCCAATATCGGCTTCATGGCAGGAGGCAGAAGGTGATGGTCGAGGGCTGTTTTTGCGAATGGAAGCCTGTGACCAGTGGTGTACTGCAGGGATCAGTGCTGGGACCCTTGCTGTTTGTAATGTACATTAATGATTTAGACATGAATATAGGAGGTATGATCAGTAAGTTCGCAGATGACAAGAAAATTGGTCGTAAATAGTGAGGAGGAAAGCCTTAGATTACAGGACGATATAGATGCGCTGGTAAGATGGGTGGAACAGCGGCAAATGGAATTTAATTCTGAGAAGTGTGAAGTGATGCATTTTGGGAAGACTAACAAGGCAGGGGAATATACAATGGATGGTAGGACCCTAGGAAGTACAGTGGGTCAGAGGGACCTTGGTGTACTTGTCCATAGATGACTGAAGGCAGCAGCACAGGTAGATAAGGTAGTTAGGAAGGCATACGGGATACTTGCCTTTATTAGCCAAGGCATAGAATATGAGAGCAGTGAGGTTATGATGGAGCTGTATAAAACGCTAGTTAGGCCACAGCTGGAGTACTGTGTACAGTTCTGGGCACCACACTATAGGAAGGATGTGATTGCACTGGAGAGGGTGCAGAGGAAATTCACCAAGATGTTGCCTGGGCTGGAGCATTTCAGCTATGAAGAGAGACTGGAAAGGCTAGGGTTGCTTTCCTTAGAGCAGAAAAGGCTGAAGGGGGATCTGATTGAGGTATACAAAATTATGAGAGGCATTGATAGGTTAGATAGGAAGAAACATTTTCCCTTAGTGGAGGGGTAAATAACAGGGCATAGATTTCAGCAAAGGGGCAGGAGGTTTAGAGGGGATTTGAAGAAAACTTTTTTCACTCAGAGGATGCTTGGAATCTGGAACACACTGCCTGAAGAGGTGGTAGAGGCAGGAACCCTCACAACATTTAAGAAGTATTTAGATGAGCACTTGAGACGCCATAGCATACAAGGCTACGGGCCAAGTGCTGGAAAATGGGATTAGAATAGTTAGGAGCTTGATGGCCAGCACAGACATGATGGGCCGAATGGCCTGTTTCTGTGCTGTATAACTCTATGACTCTATGTTGAAAATATCACTTCCACCAGCCTGGAAAGAGCCAGATACCTATATGTTCATTGCCATGGTCACCTTCACAGCCACTGGCAATGCCATCCTCACCCTGCTCTGAGGTTGCAGTTATGACTGCAGCAGGTGACAATGGGCCAGCATGGACTTGATGGGCCAAAAGGCCTCCTTCTATGCTGTAAATGACTCTATGACTCGATTTCATTTCACCATAGCTTATTTTGCCAGTTACCTGTTGTGCGGTACCGTATCAAATGCCTTTTGGAAGTCCATGTCCACCACATCAACAGCATTACCCTCATCAACCTTATCTGTTACCTCCTCAAAAAACTTCAGCAAATTCATTAAACACGATTTTCCCTTAACAAATCCATGCTGGCTTTCCTTAATTAACCTGTATTTGTTCAAGTGATTATGAATTTTTTCCCAAAATATTCTTTCTAGAAGTTACTCCACCACCAAAGTTAAACTGACTGGCCTGTAGCTGCTGAGTTTATCTTTGCATCCTTTTTTGAACAAGCATGTAACATTTGCATTTTTCAGTCCTCTGGCACCACCCCTGAGTATAAAGAAGACTGGAAAATTACGTCCAGTGCCTCCGCAATTTCCACTCTCACTTCCCTCAGTATCTTGGATGCATCTCATCCGATCCTGGTGCCTTATTAACTTTAAGTACAGGCAGCCTATCCAATAACACATCCTTATCAATTTTAAATCCTTCCAATGTATTAATTACCTCCTCTTTCACTGTGCCCTGGGTTGCATCTTTTTCCTTGGCAAAGACAGATGCTAAGTATTCATTTAATACTTCAGCTATGCCTCCTGCTTCCATGCATAAATCCCCTTTTTGGTCCCTAATTGGCCCCACTCCTCATTTAACTACCCTTTTACTATTTTCTGCCTATAGAAGAATTCCCTTTCATGGGAATGTACCTTGAGAGGGGCCCAAAATATCTTGTCTTTGAAGGTAGTCCATAGTTCAGGTACTGTTTTTCCTGCCAGCTTTGATTCCAAATTATCTGGCCAAGATCCATTCTTACCCCAGTGAAGTTTGCTTTCCCCAGTTAATTATTCTTACCCTGGATTGTTCTTTGTCCTTTTCCATGATCACTGCCCCTAAATGGTCTCCTACTGACACTTGATCCACTTGGCCCACCTCATTCCCACGAGCCAGATCTAGCAGTGCCTCCTTACCATTGGACTGGAAACATACTGCTGTAGAAAATTTTCCTGAACGCACTCTAGGAACTCTTGCCTCTCACTGCCCTTTACACTGCTACTATCCCAGTCTATATTTGGATAATTAAAATCCCCCATTATAATTATTCTATAATTCTTGCACTTCTCTGTAATTTGCTTGCACATTTGTTCCTCCATATCTTTCCCACTAGTTGGTGGCCTATAGACTACAACGCGCAATGTAATTGCACGATTTTTATTCCTCTGTTCTAGACAAATAGATTCTGTCCTTGACCCCTCTGGGACATATTCTCTCTCCAGCACTGCATTGTTCTGCTTAATATTACCACCCCTCCCCCTTTTCTTTCTTTCCTATCTTTCCTAAACACCTTATATCCAGAAATATTTAATACCCAGTCCTGCCCTTCTTTGAGTCAGGTCTCTGTTATAGCTACAACATTATGTTTCCACATGGCAATCTGTGCCTGTAATTCACCAAACTTATTCACTACATTCCAGGCATTCACATACATGCACAGTAACCCTGATTCAGACTTTATTACTTTCTCCCTTACTCTGACCCCGGACACCCAGCGGAGTTCTGCCAAAGCTCTCTCCAACACCATCAAAGCACAGTACCATCCCCAGTATCACTCCCTAGTATCACTAAGTACCAGATATCTACCTCCAATTAGTGCATCTTACACACAATCCTGCAGTCTCGACATTGAAACAGATCAATGATTAAATAACCGAAGAAGGGTCACTGACCCAAAACGTTAACTCTGCTTCTCTTTCCACAGATGCTGCCAGACCTGCTGAGTGGTTCCAGCATTTCTTGTTTTTATTTCAGATTTCCAGCATCCGTAGTATTTTGCTTTTATTTCAATGATTAAATATATAGGTAAGGGAAACTATGTAAAATAGAGGCTACTCATTTACAGATTTCACAGAATAATGGACAAAATCGTGAAAACCAATCCCCAAAGCAACAATAAAAATCCCAGATACTCTTTAATACAAATGGAATTTAACTTACTCAGAAACTAGCAGAAACATTATCTATTATGATAAACTGACATATCCTCTAACTTACTCCAAGCAATACCATGGGAGATAGACTAGTTTTAGAAATATTCACAAAAAAAACTGGATGATTCGCATGAAAAACTCGAAATATTTCCCAGGTAGCAAGATTGAAATTAGTGGTTTGCCTCTGATCTCTATTTTCCAGAGGTCAAACCTGGTGGGAAATGCTTCCAGGCCAAAAGAATGTTATAGTTAACAAGTACTGAATGGCTAGCTGCAGGACCTCTTTACATCCATCAACTGCAGATGATTGTAACTGCCATTTGTTGCTACAGTGTCAGCCGATTGTTACTAATGTGTTGATCTGGATTTTTCTGTGGGCTTCTGGACCCTGATGCCGGGACCAAATGGAGGCCTCAATCCCAACTTGCCGGCAGTGTGCCCGCCAGCATAATCTTCCTAGAGTGGCCTTCTAATTGGCCACCTCTGAGGTCGCTGTCCTATTAAGGACGACATGCAGATTCTCAATACTGCTGGTCCATCAAGAGGGTTGGCAGCCCTACTGAGCGAGATGGGCGCTGCTGAGGCAGGTCAAGGACCGCAAGAGAGCCTCAACATGGAGGTACCCTTGGAAGAGTTCATGAAAATCAAAAATGGTGAGGGCCAAAACCGTTAAGCCCCTCAGAGAGGAGGGGAAACTGCTCCGGAGGAATCGTTTGGGCCACAGGCGCGGCCTTCCCTGGCCACGGCCCCATCATTGGGGCATGGAACTCACTGCCTACAAGGCTAGTGGAAACGGAGATGATCAATGATTTCAAAAGGAAATTGGATAAGCCCTTGAGGGAAGGCTATGGGAATAAAGCAGGGGAATGGAACTGAATTGACTGCGGTACAGAGAGCCATTCGGCCCATCACAATTCTTGCATAACTGATTTCTAATAACCTAAACATAATACATGTTTTTCTCAGAACTGAGACTAATCACAGCCCATGTACTGTCACAGATGATGTTATCTGCGACTTTGGTTAGGGCTGTTTCAGTGCTTGGACAGGGGTCACAACTATTTACATCTGTGCAGTCTGAAAGAAATCCTTGAACCATAATTCTCTGTAAATGAGAGGATAGCTAATATTGTCAGCTATAATCTTCATCATCCATTTGAAGAAGGCTGAAAAAAATACACCTATGTCCTGAAATAGTTGCTAGCTTATGTATTGGTGTAACTACTGACAAATTAACCAGCATAAAATTGGCTATATTTCAGCAGTACTTCATTGGCTGTAAAATGCTTTGGGATGCCCTATACTTAATCTCAAATTGGATTTAGAGATTAAAATTTAACAGCTATCAAGTTAACATTAGAGAAAGCCACCAAGAAAAGCTAAAGATTTCTCCACAGGAAGGGTAAAGAAAGTGGAGGGATGGTAATACCTAGTTTTCGTCTCTCATCTCCTGAAAGCTGCTGATAGCTGCCCCTGGCAGCATTGCATGGCATGAACAGGAGTAAAGATGGAAAATTGGAATTTTTAAAATCAACACATCATTGGTTTCATACAATAATGACTATGAGATCACCAATCAATGTTACATAACCAGTTTCATGCACTCACCATATATTAAGTGATTTCTAAATATTTCTCCCACCACCACCACCTCACCCAGATTAATATCCAGGAAAGCTTGACTTTAACCTAAATGAAACTTCACCTCTGAATCATTGATTTGCAATAGCTTATTATCTACCCATAATAAATAACTTCTTGAGACCATTTCCAATCTTAAAGAGCTGAAAATCAATCAGATTTGGCATTAAATTTTAATGTGCTTAAACTGTTCAAAATATAGAAAATAATGAAATATACAGGAGATGCATTGTCCTGTATATGGCTTTCTGATCATTCTAGAAAATAGGCACTTTACTGAATAAGAGCAAAACTCTTTTGCTGTGAGACAAGTGCTCGCTCTAGTCTAAATATATGGGCTGTGATTAGTCTCAGTTCTGAGAAAAACATGTAATTTGTTTAGGTTTTGAGAAATCAGTTATGCGAGAAATGTGATTACTTATCTTGATTTGTTTTGTGAGGGGGATGAAATCTGTGCCTTTGTTTTAACTGGCCTAATTGGCTAAGGAAATGAATGAACTTGGCCCATTTGTCAGCAGCAAAAGATTTCCAGCAGTAAAATTAGGCTCTGCTGTTTATTTCTGAAGTTTTTAAAACAAATTGTTCTAACTACACATTGTTAATATAATGAAGCCTGATCCCAACAGATAGACAGCCACCTGTATAATGTCTCTGGTACTACCTGCAGCTTGCTGAACAAATGCCAATTTTTAATTCAAAGACAGAAGTTTCTAGTTGAAAGATATTATGCACCAAATTACTCTTAGAGGAACCTGAAGAATTCCTCAGATTAAATTTACATATCCCAGTTTTAGTAGTTGGGTAGAATATCAAGATTCTACTAAATAATATTGTAAAAGATTGAATATAACTCAATATAGCCCTGCCAATGCAACTTAACATATTGTAGAGTCTGACAGAGGATTAACATAACGGGCAGGAACTTCCTAGAAACTTACACCATTGCATTGGAGTATCTACATCATGGGGCCACTTTCCAGTGCAAAAGCCCAAGGAAATGATGGCATAAATGAGTTATGCCAATTTTCACATTATGCCACAATTCACAGGGTCTTTTGCACCACTCTGACAAAACCCATGTTCAAATTGTGAAATGTTCATTAACATAGCCTAACCCCCCACTCAAGACAGTGCAATTGTATTTTTCCTGGATTTATGCTACTTTTCCCAGTGTATACAATCACTCATCCATGACACCACTGGGTTCTTGGTCTGATGTGATTTATGGCTCTAACTTGATTCTCATCCTGGAAGGACCATTAAGGCTTTGCAGCCCCATATCTGCAACAGGAATTCATCTCAGATTTTTTTCTGGTCCTCTTCAATTTAGTTATCTTCGGTTTAGTTATCCAGTCTCGCCTGAGTATCTAAAGATAAAGTTTTCAAGACCCCAACTCTTCTCAATCTATTCAGAACACCAACGGAGATGGTCTTGCCACTGGACATTCCCCTATTCTGCATTATTATGGACAAGGAGGAGGAACAGAGGCAGAAGGCACAGTGCATGAGGTACCGTGGTCAGGGACAGTACCAAACTCACTACTACCCCCAGCCCAGAGAGGGTACAAGGCACAACTCTCGTATCAGGAACTGTCAGAGGAGCTGTGCACGTGCAGACGACGATTCACCGAAGAAGTAATTGACCACCCTTATGCAATGCTGCAGGAAGAACCAAAACTGCAGTCTACTTCTCACAGGGCCTTATCATCCACAATGAAGGTGACCACAGCCCTCAATTTCTATGGCTCTGGATCCTTCCAGTTGTCCACAGGTGATCAAGAAAGTAAATGGATGGATCCTGTGGGCCCTGAAGCCATGGCTTATGACATGTTTCTGTGTCATCAACAATGCAGCACAGGAAAGCTACAACCGCACACATGTGGCAATATGGCTGGGGTGCTGAAAGCTTGTTTCAATGCAGAAGATTGACTTGGCATGCGAGAGTGCAGGTGTCAGAGTGCCAGCTTGCCTGGGGTTTCTGCTACTCAATTACTACTTTCTGAGAGAACTTTGCAGACATATAAATGTGTCTTTGAGCTGGAATATTTTCCTTGTAGCCTACTGGGAACTGACTGACTCACAGCCCACAGTCTCAGTGAGCACCAGGAATTAAAACACATCTGCAATTTTGCAACAGGAAGATTGGCACGTGAGCTGGTGCAAATTATGGCTTAAATTGCCAATCGCACTACTCCAAGAAATCTCTTGCATATGTATAATTTTAAAATGAAAATTTTGGAGAAAGTCATTACAATTTAATTCCACTTAAAACATTAAATAGAAGAGTAACTAATTCAAGACCTTGCTCAATGCGTAGTTACTTGGTCCACCATTTTACTATCTTGAATGAGAAAGAAAGGAACTAATTTATTTTCTAATATAAAGAACAAACACCCATTATAATCAATCTTGTGATGGACCTGTTGACTCATACGGCTTTTAATAGTGCAGTATACGATTACCTGACAAAAACATATCTTAAAAGAAAATCATTGTCTCATATTTTATGCATTAGCAATTTTGTGATGGGATAAAATTGATTAATACAGATCAAAATAATGGCAGTTTTCATCAAATGTGTAATGAGTTCTCCTATTGTATGATTATCTGCTCTGTATCTCTGATAATACTGATGTCTGCTTTCCCCTGGACTGATCTGCAGTATGTGAAGATGGATAGCACATGTGCTTTAAAGACTGTTGTGTGCCTGTCTGGGAGGCAGTGTCTTATCTGGCTAAACAGATGTATCCCATAACCTATTCATTGCTTGACATACTCAATATATTGTTTCAAGGTTATAATGTCATCAGTTCCAGGTGTTTTGAATCTCTTATAATCTGAATAGAATTGCTCAATTCAGATGGTTAATTTCAAATCATCAATCTTAGAATCAGTTTAAGAAAGACTTTTTTTTTAAAAAAAAAGCATTGAGCACTCTTATTTAATCCATGCCTGCAGTGCCTCTTGTTTGGTACATTATTCTTACCAACAATTTTGGGTTATTCCAAGAATGATACTGATTTATATGTTTTATATAAATTAATTGTAAGAATTAACATATTTATAGATCAGATGATGGAATCACCATTTGGAGAATCATTGTGCATGCACAATCAACTATCCACTGTGGTATCTTTCACTGTGACACCAGTGTATTAACGCATGAACATTGTTTCCTAATTTTCAAATGCTCCTGGAAACATATGAGGGATGATTCCACAATCCTTTGCTCCCAGCGAGTTGTCACACTCACAGGGAATGAATAGTGGATATAGGGCAATACACTGTAGACCTGATTCTCCAATTCACACTTCAAAGGTGACTTTATTCTGTGAGTGTGGTATCATGGAATTCTCCTATTATATTCTGGATTTTCAGCTTGTATCTTTGATATGTGAAAGGCTTCTTTCTTGACATAATAAAAGAACAGAAACTACCAGCATATATTTGACACAGGTCTGATCTGCTCAAATGTCATTCGGCATATAAACTACAGCCTTTTATTTGGTGACTGGGTCAGAAACAAGATTACAATCGACACAGAAATCTGTCTCTCTGATAGGTTATAGGTTGAATTTTATGGAGCCAGCTGAACTCCCACCACTGGGGCCGAAAGTGAGAAGGGACCCCGCCTCAGTGGGCAATGGGATCCAGGGTGGCATTTCGCTGGCAGCAGCCAATTAAGTGGCCACTGCCGGGGCCGTCGGCCAATTGGAGGGCCAGCAGCTCAGCAACCTCCTCAGTGCTACTGCTAGTGGTTACCATTGCTGAGGCATCAGCTGTAGGGAAAGGACAACTCAATGGCTGGGCACCCATGAATGCAAGTAAATGGAGTTGTCAAGAGGTAACACTATCAACTCTAGTGACAGTGAAATGAGATTACAGAGCATATGAATACCCAGGATATGACTGCAATTAGAAAAGAAGTTCAATGACCTCACGAGAGTTGTAAAGGTAAAAATAGTGCTCTATTACTCTCTGCTCACACCTTCACTGCCTACAGCCTTATTACTCACAATACTCCTCTCCCCTTCACTCTCCTACCATCGCTGCCCCTCAATTCCCAGCACTTTACCTTTGACACATTGCATATCAGCTATTCCACCATGACAGGCACATTCTCTAAACACCTCACAAGACACACTAACACGCTTCTTTCATTGTTGCACAAGAAGTTGACATTCAATCTGTGTCAGAGAGCTATTACCAGAGGAATAGTAGCCCAACTTCACACCATCCACTCTTCGAAGTCAACATGCTGACCATCATGGGTAGAGATATAGTAAAGGATGTGACTGACTACACTAGATGATGCTGTCAAGGCTCATTATGGGCCATTGTTATCTAGAGAAAATGATGCTGGACTTTCTCTTTGGCTCACTATGATCCTTTAGCTGATGGGTACTCCCACAGTGGAGTCAGGAAGAGAGTTCTAAGATTTTGACACAGTGATGATGAAGCAAGAGTGATATATGTCCAAGTTAGGATAGTGTGTGACTTGGAGGGTAACTTGGAAGTGAAGGTGCTTCCTTAGTCCTTCTGGGTGGTAGAGATCATGCGGTTTGGAGGTATTATTGAAGTTATCTTTGTGAATTGCTGCAGTGCATTCTGTAGATAGAATATACTGCAGCCTCAGTGAGCTGGTGGTGCTCGGGGTAGATGTTGAGACTAGTGGCAGGGTCACTGATCAAATGGGCATAAACATGTGTGTTTAGTACATGGGATATAGTCTGCTTCAGGGTGTTATGATCCTCATTTTATTGTAAACTTGCTACTGGAATAGTGCCCATGTCACTTCAGAAGATAGGCGGCACAGTGGCGCAGTGGTTAGCACCGTAGCCTCACAGCTCCAGGGACCCGGGTTCAATTCTGGGTACTGCCTGTGCGGAGTTTGCAAGTTCTCCCTATGACCGCGTTGGTTTTCGTCGGGTGCTCCGGTTTCCTCCCGCTGCCAAAGACTTGCAGGTGATAGGTAAATTGGCCATTGTAAATTGCCCCTAGTGTAGGTAGGTGGTAGGGAATATGGGACTAATGTAGGGTTAGTATAAATGGGTGGTTGTTAGTCGGCACAGACTCGGTGGGCCGAAGGGCCTGTTTCAATGCTATATCTCAAAATAAAATAAATAAAAGACAGATACTATCAGTCACATAAGGCATTTTCCAAATGTGTTATTATTTTAAACCCTATTCTAAACTAAAGGATAAAGAAAAAGCAAACACAAGAAACATGGACAAAATTCCATTTTTGTGCCAGTGCTAATTGATAGGTTTAATTTCATGGTCACCAACAGCCCACAGGTAACTTGCCACACTTCATCTGTGAGCATGAAGAGTCAGTGCCAGAAGGCCATTCGAGAGGCATAGAGCAACGTTACTGCCAAGCCCAATATCATCCACACCTGGTTTATTGGCTAAATGTACCCTCAGTGTGAGTATCAAATTTTATTTGCTGACTGCAAATATAATTGACTGTTCCTTAAGATGGTTCAGGTCTTGCAGAAGACTTCAAGCCCTGGACTGACTTATGTACCAGCCAAATACATACACTTCTGAGCAGAGATAACCGAATGTTGATCAGAAAGGGGATAGCTGGTGGATTTCCCTCTTGCCATCTCTATCCGAGCGAAGCTGTAGATATCTCACTCGTGGCTGACAAAGATCAAGTCAACATAGAACAGGGATTGTCACTGCACCTTCCTGGTTTGTGTGGTTCAGTATCACGTAACATAGTGATTGCGTCCACTGAACCACTGCTGAGTTATTTTAAAATCTATTAAGTGCATGAAAATTTAATTTTTGCCATTTTTTTTGTTCTTTCATGGGATGTGTGCATCACTGGCAAACCAGCATTTGTTGCCCATCCTAATTGCCCTTGAACTGAGTGGCTAGCTAGGCCACTTCAGAGGGCAGGTAAGAGTGAACCACATTGCTGTGGGTATGGAGTCACATGTAGACCAGACCAGGTAAGGACGGCAGATTTCCTTCCCGAAAGGAGATTAGTGAAACAGATGGGTCTTTACAACAATCGATGATAGTTTCATGGCACCATTACTGAGATTAAATTACAATACCAGATTTTTAATTAAATTTAAATTCCACCAGCTACCATGATGGGATTTGTCCCCAAGGCATTAGGCCTGGGCCTCTGGATTACTAGTCCATTGACATTACCACTATGCCACCGTCTCCCCTAAATCTAATCCTACTAAAGACAACTACCAAAAATGACCACAGAGTCCATTCAATGACACAGCTATCATAAAACATGCTCATCTTTAGATTGTTAAAGAGAAACATTAGCTTGAAAAGGTAAAATTGCTTTGTGCCCCATGATTGACAGGAGAAGCTGCATTAATGCGAAGAAAATTCCATTAGTTTCTTCTTATATTGTACTAAATTAACTGAAAGCTATTGTTGCAATCATCTAAGTTAATGATGGGACAAATTTTACAACAACAACTTATAGCACCTTTAACATAATAAAATGTCCCAAGGTGCTTCACAGGAGCAATATAAAACAAAATATGAAACCAAGCCACAAAAGGAGCTATTAGGGCAGATGACAAAAAACTTGGTCAAAGACGTGGGTTTTAAGGACTATCTTAAAGGAGGAAAGCAAGGTAAAGAAGTAGGGAGGTGTAGAGCTTGGGGCCCAGGCAGCTGAAGGCACAGCCACCAATAGTAGGGTGATTAAAATCGGGGATGCTCAAGAGGCCTGAATTAGAGGAGTTCAGATATCTCAGAGGGTTGTGGGGCTTGTGGAAATTACAGAGATAGGGAGGGGTGAGGCCATGGAGGAATTTGAAAACAGGAATGAGTATTTTAAAATCAGGACACTGCTTTACTAGGAGCCAATGTAGATCAGCGAGCACAATGGTGATAGGTGATCAGGACTTGGTGCGAGTTAAGACATGGACAGCAGAGTTTGGATGACGTCAAATTTATGAAGGCTAGAATGTGGGAGACTAGCCAGGACTGTGTTGGAATAATCAAGTCTGGAGGTAACAAAGGCATGAATGCGGCTTTCAGCAGCAAGTGAGCTGAGACGGGGAGCAATTGGGCGGTATGATGGAAGTGGAAATAGGCGGTCTTAACAATGGCATAAATATGTGGTCAGAATCTCATCTCGTGGTCAAAATATGACACCAAGGTTGCAAACAGACGGTTGCCAGAGAGAGTAATGTAGTCAGTATTTAGGGAATGGAGTTTGGAGCAGGCAACAAAAACAATGGTTTCAGTCTTCTCAATATTTTATTGGAGGAGGTTCTGCTTATCCAGTACCGGATGTCAAAAATGCAGTCTGATAATTTAGCAACAGTGGAGGAGTCGAGAGAGGTGGTGGTGAGGTAGAGCAAAGTGTCAAAGAACAGTACGGCACAGGAACAGGCCATTCGGCCCTCCAAGCCTGCGCCGATCTTGATGCCTGCTGAAACTAACATCTTCTGCACTTCCGGGGCCCATATCCCTCTATTCCCTTCCTATTCAGATATTTGTCAAGATGTCTCTTAAACGTCGCTATCGTATCTGCTTCCACCACCTCCCCTGGCAGCAAGTTCCAGGCACTCATCACCCTCTGTGTAAAAAACGTGCCTCGCACATCCTCTCTAAACTTTGCCCCTCACACCTTAAACCTATGTCCCCTAGTAACTGACTCTTCCCCCCTGGGAAAAAGCATCTGACTATCCACTCTGTCCATGCAGCTCATAACTTTGTAAACTTCTATCATGTTGCCCCTCCACCTCCGTCGTTCCAGTGAAAACAATCCGAGTTTTTCCAACCTCTCCTCATAGCTAATGCCCTCCAGACCAGGCAACATCCTGGTAAACCTCCTCTGTACCCTCTCCAAAGCCTCCACGTCCTTCTGGTGGTGTGGCGACCAGAATTGCACGCAATATTCTAAGTGTAGCCTAACTAAGGTTCAGTACAGCTGCAACATGACTTGCCAATTTTTATACTCTATGCCCCGACCGATGAAGGCAAGCATGCCAAATGCCTTCTTGACTACCTTATCCACCTGCGTTGCCACTTTCAGTGATCTGTGGACCTGTACGCCCAGATCTCTATGCCTGTCAATACTCCTAAGGGTTCTGCCATTTACTGTATACCTCCCACCTGCATTAGACCTTCCAAAATGCATTACCTCACATTTGTCCGGATTAAACTCCATCTGCCATTTCTCCGCCCAAGTCTCCAACCGATCTATATCCTGCTGTATCCTCTGACAATCCTCATCATTGTCCGCAACTCCACCAACTTTTGTGTCGTCCACAAACTTACTAATCAGACCAGCTACATTTTCCTCCAAATCATTTATATATATACTACAAACAGCAAAGGTCCCAGCACTGATCCCTGCGGAACACCACTAGTCACATCCCTCCATTCAGAAAAACACCCATCCACTGTTACCCTCTGTCTTCTGTGACCGAGCCAGTTCTGTATCCACCTTGCCAGCTCACCTCTGATCCCGTGTGACTTCACCTTTTGCACCAGTCTGCCATGCGGGACCTTGTCAAAGGCTTTACTGAAGTCCATATAGACAACATCCACCGCCCTTCCCTCATCAATCATCTTCGTCACTTCCTCAAAAAACTCAATCAAATTAGTAAGACACAACCTCCCCTTCACAAAACCATGCTGTCTCTTGCTAATAAGTTCATTTGTTTCCAAATGGGAGTAAATCCTGTCGCGAAGAATCCTCTTTAATAGTTTCCCTACCACTGATGTAAGGCTCACCGGCCTATAATTTCCTGGATTATCCTTGCCACCCTTCTTAAACAAAAGAACAACATTGGCTATTCTCCAGTCCTCTAGGACCTCACCTGTAGCCAATGAGGATGCAAAGATTTCTGTCAAGGCCCCAGCAATTTCTTCCCTTGCCTCCCTCAGTATTCTAGGGTAGATCCCATCAGGCCCTGGGGACTTATCTACCTTAATGCTTTGCAAGACACCCAACACCTCCTCCTTTTTGATAATGAGATGACTGAGACTATCTGCACTCCCTTCCCTAGGCTCATCATCCACCAAGTCCTTCTCCTTGGTGAATACTGATGCAAAGTATTCATTTAGCACCTCGCCCATTTCCTCTGGCTCCACTCTTAGATTCCCATCTCTGTCCTTGAGTGGGCCAATCCTTTCCCTAGTTACCCTCTTGCTCTTTATATATGTATAAAAAGCCTTGGGATTTTCCTTAATCCTGTTTGCCAATGACTTTTCATAACCCCTTTTAGCCCTCCTAACTCCTTGCTTAAGTTCCTTCCTACTGTCTTTATATTCCTCAAGTGCTTCATCTGTTCCTAGCCTTCCAGCCCTTACAAATGCTTCCTTTGTCATCAGCGTACATGTGAAAACTAACGCTGTGCTTTCAGATGATGTCTCCAAGGGGATGAGAAATAGAAGGTGGCACGAATAGATCCTTGGGGGACAGCAGAGGTAACAGTGCAGGAGCAGGAAAAGAAGCCATTAGAAGTGATACTCTGGCTATGATTAGACAGATCAGAATGGAACCAGGTAAGTGCAGTCCCACTCAGCTGGATGACAGTAGGGAAGCATTGGAGGAAGATGGTGTGGTCAACCATCAAAGGCTGCAGACAGGTTAAGAAGGACAAGGAGGGATAATTTACCTTTGTCACAGTTACATAGGATGTCATTTCTGACCTTGATAAGAGCTGTTTAAGTACTGTAGCAGGGGTAGAAACTTGATTAGAGGAATTCAAATATGGAGTTCCAGGAAATTTGGGCACACATTTGGGAGTGGACCACAAGTTTAAGAACTTTGAAGAGGAAAGGGAGGTTTCAGGTGGGGTGGTAGTTTGTAAGGATGGTGAGGTCTAGGGTTGTTTTTTTTTGAGGAGCAGGGTGATGATGGCAGATTTAAAGGAGACAGGGACAACACCTGAAGCGAGAGAACCGTTAACAAAATCGGCTAACATGGGGACCAGAAGGGAAAGTTGGGTGGTCAGCAGTTTAGTAGGAATAACGTTGAGGGAGAAGGAGGTGGGTCTCATGGACAGGATGAACTCGGGAAGGGTATGATTAGTTTTTTTTATTCATGGGAGCATTGCTGGCAAGGCTAGCATTTATTGTCCATCCCTAATTGCCCTTGAGAAGGTGACAGTGAACCACCTTCTTGAACTGCTGCAGTCCACATGGTATAGGTATACCCACAGTGCTGTTAGGGTGGGAGTTTCAGGATTTTGATCCAGTGACAGTGAAAGAGTGGCAATATAGTTCCAAGTCAGGATGGTGTGTGACTTGGAGGGGAAATTGCAGGTGGTGGTGTTCCCATGCTTCTGCTGCTTTTCTTCTAGAGGTGGGAGAGGTCGCGGATTTGGAACATGCTATGGAAGGAGCCTTGTTAATTTGCTACAGTGCATCTTATAGATCATACACACTGCTGCCACTGTGCGGCAATAGTGATGGGAATGAATGTTTAAGGTGGTGGATGGAATGCCGATTAAATGGCCTGCTTTATCCTGGATGGTGTTGTTAATTCTGTTTAATCATATGCAAGTGGAGGGTGTTAATTAGGGTGTTACTTGAATATACATAAGGAGACACTTACTGAAACTGGATGAAGGCTGGAGTGAGGAGCTGCATGTTTGTAATCCTTTTACTTTGTAAAATAAATGCAAGATTGAGTAAAGATTGGCTCCTGCAAAATCTTTCAACAAGCTTTCTGGAGTATAACATGGTAGCATAGAATGGCAATTACAGCAGAAGACAGAATTGAACAGCAATAATAGGCAAATGAATCCCAAGACTGCTCAAGGGACAGTTAATAGGTGCTTCAGGTGTGACTCTATGTATCATAATGCAATGAACTGCGCAATGCAGAGAGGCAGGGTCCTCAAAATGACACAGAATTCTGAGGCAAAAGAGGAAGATAATGATGAATCTGAACAAATTGTACTAGTCACAAGGAGTTTTAGTCCTGTGATGAATATGTTAGTCACGGATTCATTCAACTGTGCTGTGTTAGATAGTACTTGCATGTCGACAGTATGTGGAGCAGATTGGTAAAATGTTATCTGGATTCACTCAGCAGTGAGGATTGATGCAAGATTAAGGAATATAAAAATACTACTTGCTTTAGGTTTGATGATGACAACACATGGAATTACAACTGTCTTTAGAGACTTCAATGTAAAATGTCTGGAGTAAGCCACTTTATCAGTACTGATGCAGTCTCTAGTGAGATACCTTTATTGTTGAATAAACCTTCTATGAAAAGGCACAAATGGAACTTGATATAGAGCATGATAAGGCAATTGTTTTTGGAAAGTCACTGGATTTGCTGTTTACCCGGTCAGGACATTATTGTATCCCCTTAACAAAACCTGATGTTTCTAGTCAGAGTGTTAGAGAAGTGTTAATGGCATCAGGTGATAAGAATCAGAGAGAGAAAAAAGCAAATTGTCTTAAAGTTACATAGACAATTTGCTCACCCTTCTTGTCAAAGACTAAAAACCCACTAAAGGATGCAGATGTGATTGATGAAGATTATACGAGGATAACAGAAGAGATTAGTGCGACATGTGAAATCTATAAAAAGTATCGGAGGATACAGACACATCCTATTGTCAGCCTTCCATTGGCACATGACATTAACAAGGTAGTTGCCATGGATTCAAAGGTATGGGACAAAGACAGAAATATTTTCATTCTACATTTTATAGACTAGGCAACCAGATTTAGTCTTTCTATAATAATATATAGCAAGGACAAAAAGGTGCGGCACAGGGGTGCAATGGTTAGCACCATAGTCTCACAGCTCCAGCGACCTGGGTTCGATTCTGGGTACATGTTTAGATAGAGGATCTGATCGGCGCAGGCTTGGAGGGCCGAAGGGCCTGTTCCTGTGCTGTAATTTTCTTTGTTCTTGTTCTTTGTTCTACTGCCTGTGTGGAGTTTGCAAGTTCTCCCTGTGACCGCATGGGTTTTCACTGGGTGCCCTGGTTTCCTCCCACAGCCAAAGACTTGCAGGTTGATAGGTAAATTGGCCATTATAAATTGCCCCTAGTGTAGGTGGTAGGGGAATTGAGGGAAGGTGGGGATGTGGTAGGAATATGGGATTAATGTAGGGTTAGTATAAATGGGTGGTTGATGGTCGGCACAGACTCGATGGGCCGAAGGGCCTTTTTCAGTGCTGTATCTCTAAATAAATAAATAAAATCATAGCGAAATAGATAGGGATTGGACTTGGGGCATCAACTAAGATTCTGAAAATGGAGGAAAATCTGCCAATGATGAGTTCAGAGGCATTTGTGAAAACGTGAACATTATGATGATGAATTCCTCAGCTGAAAGTTATTTCAGCAATGGGCTCTGTGAAAGGAATCACACATCGATTGATGAAATGCTGCATAAATCTTAGCTGACCAATGAAACTGCAAACTGATAACTGCCATGGCATGGGCAGTTCATGCAAAGAATTCACTTCAGATGGTTGGAGGGTATAGTCCCAAGCAATTTGTCTAAGGGAGAAATCCCAAATTGCCTTCTGTGCTGTGCGACAGTCCTCCTGCTGCAGAAGGTTCTTTTGGGCCTCCTTATCTCGAGAGACAATGGATACGCGCCTGGAGGTGGTCAGTGGTTTGTGAAGCAGCGCCTGGAGTGGCTATAAAGGCCAATTCTGGAGTGACAGGCTCTTCCACAGGTGCTGCAGAGAAATTTGTTTGTTGGGGCTGTTGCACAGTTGGCTCTCCCCTTGCGCCTCTGTCTTTTTTCCTGCCAACTACTAAGTCTCTTCGACTCGCCACAATTTAGCCCTGTCTTTATGGCTGCCCGCCAGCTCTGGCGAATGCTGGCAACTGACTCCCACGACTTGTGATCAATGTCACACGATTTCATGTCACGTTTGCAGACGTCTTTATAACGGAGACATGGACGGCCGGTGGGTCTGATACCAGTGGCGAGCTCGCTGTACAATGTGTCTTTGGAGATCCTGCCATCTTCCATGCGGCTCACATGGCCAAGCCATCTCAAGCGCCGCTGACTCAGTAGTGTGTATAAGCTGGGGGTGTTGGCCGCTTCAAGGACTTCTGTGTTGGAGATATAGTCCTGCCACCTGATGCCAAGTATTCTCCGAAGGCAGCGAAGATGGAATGAATTGAGACGTCGCTCTTGGCTGGCATACGTTGTCCAGGCCTCGCTGCCGTAGAGCAAGGTACTGAGGACACAGGCCTGATACACTCGGACTTTTGTGTTCCGTGTCAGTGCGCCATTTTCCCACACTCTCTTGGCCAGTCTGAACATAGCAGTGGAAGCCTTACCCATGCGCTTGTTGATTTCTGCATCTAGAGACAGGTTACTGGTGATAGTTGAGCCTAGGTAGGTGAACTCTTGAACCACTTCCAGAGCGTGGTCGCCAATATTGATGGATGGAGCATTTCTGACATCCTGCCCCATGATGTTCGTTTTCTTGAGGCTGATGGTTAGGCCAAATTCATTGCAGGCAGACGCAAACCTGTCGATGAGACTCTGCAGGCATTCTTCAGTGTGAGATGTTAAAGCAGCATCGTCAGCAAAGAGGAGTTCTCTGATGAGGACTTTCCGTACTTTGGACTTCGCTCTTAGACGGGCAAGGTTGAACAACCTGCCCCCTGATCTTGTGTGGAGGAAAATTCCTTCTTCAGAGGATTTGAACGCATGTGAAAGCAGCAGGGAGAAGAAAATCCCAAAAAGTGTGGGTGCGAGAACACAGCCCTGTTTCACACCACTCAGGATAGGAAAGGGCTCTGATGAGGAGCCACCATGTTGAATTGTGCCTTTCATATTGTCATGGAATGAGGTGATGATACTTAGTAGCTTTGGTGGACATCCGATCTTTTCTAGTAGTCTGAAGAGACCACGTCTGCTGACGAGGTCAAAGGCTTTGGTGAGATCAATGAAAGCAATGTAGAGGGGCATCTGTTGTTCACGGCATTTCTCCTGTATCTGACGAAGGGAGAACAGCATGTCAATAGTCGATCTCTCTGCACGAAAGCCACACTGTGCCTCAGGGTAGACGCGCTCGGCCAGCTTCTGGAGCCTGTTCAGAGCGACTCGAGCAAAGACTTTCCCCACTATGCTGAGCAGGGAGATTCCACGGTAGTTGTTGCAGTCACCGCGGTCACCTTTGTTTTTATAGAGGGTGACTACAACTAGTTCAATGTTGTGCACATTTGAATGCTTTACATGTAGCGAGACGGGCTTTCATCAAGGCTGAGGTTTCGGAGTAAATTCGGAGAGCTCTGAGGCATCATATAAGGCCATCTGAGACAGATTTAAAAGAGAGGGTGAAATGGAATGTAAAGGTCCTGGAAAAGTAATAGGTCGTGATGGTAAGATAGTAGTTATCAAACATGAAAATAAAGCTGTTAATGTTCGTTCCTCACAATTAATTGGGATTGATTACGAAATCTCATGTGTTTTGCAATGAAGGTGCTGAGGAACAGAATATGGTAGATCAAGGGTTGGATAGTGGTAATGTGAGCAATCACGATGCACAGGGCAGAGCTATCAGATCCAAAGGCCAATTGCCCCAAGTAGGTTACTCAGGTGACATCTATTCCAGAGGGGTCTAGTGAGTGGAGTGATGCGACAATTGTGAAACGTGCAGGAAAATCTACTGGCAAGTGTAAATATTGGTTGAATGTTCAGGATGATGGCCAAGAAGTGAGGTCCATGGACTAGCAAAATGGGGTGAAATAGTGGAGAGTATGAAAGCACAGTGCGAGTTCTAATTGTGGTTCTGGAAGTGACTCTTGCATCAGGAAATGATCAGGTACTGGAGAAAGAGCCGCCGATGGTACAAGAGGGACATATTACAGATTACACAATGAAATGAAGGCTGAACAACAGTCTCACAATAGAATTAGAAGCAGAAGTCCTCATAACCATGTAGTTTTGGTGGCTGCCAATAAACTTGGGGGTAAACTAATAAGAAAGGCAAAACAAAAGGAATTAGAGCGTTGAAGAGAGTTTGCTGTTTATTCTGAGGTACCAGATAAGGGACAGCCAGCTTTGTCACATAGATGGATTTGTACTGAAAAAGTCCTTGCAAGTGGGACTTATAAGGCTAAAACAAGGCTAGCTGCACAGGGTTTTGAAGAGCAATTAGGTGATACAGATGTTAGAGTAAACTCTCCCACAGCTGAAAAGAAATTTTGAAAATCTTTTTAGCTATTTTGGCCACATATTCATGTGTTACGACCAGCTGAGAAAGAAGTCTAGGGTTAACTCTTAGCCTTCACCTGGTCTTACCCTAACAGGGTTTAATTTTAAACACACCATTTTTTTTAGCTCCCCCTTAGTGAATCCTTGTTCACTAACTTCCAATTATAAGGCAAAGAAACTAGCCAAACAGGTTTTCTTAGGTTTAAAGAAAAAAGGTTGAACTTTATTTAACTTAAACTCTAATTCAGTTAATGCCTTCGGATACACGACGCGCCCATGCTAGTATGCATACGCGATACACACATGCAGATAGAGACAGAAAAGAGCAGAAGAAATAAAGTGGAAAAGTTTGAGGCAATATCTGAAGATGGTTTTAGTTACTGTTCTTTGAGCTTGCTGTAAAGTCCTTGATTGTAGGTAGGTCTTGCTTTTCGTTGGGGCCCAGTATTCTTCTTAAACCTTGTTCAATTTAGGACACTTTTCTCTCTTGAAGTTCATGTGTCCTCAGTGGGTCCAGAGGCTTGTGAGAAAGAGGTGGGAGCAGACAGGACAGGTCTTCTCACTCCAGGAGCAAACAGTCTTTCTCCGTTCAAAAATTCTGTGGCTAGTTCAAAAAACCCTGGATCAGCCAGTTAGTCATGTGACCAGCTGGTTTAAGCAGCCCTGGCTTTTGTGGATTGTATCAGCTTAGCAGTCTCTGGAATGCTCTTTCTTACACCTTCAATGTCTGCTGATCAAAATCCATTGTGCGTTGAATATGTCAAGGAATGATCCTTTTGTCTCCGCAAACACTGTCTGTTGGTATGCAAATGTTTTTCAGCCACGTGTCTGGCAGCCCTTTTAACAGGCCTTCTCTTCTTCCCAGCAAGTTTAAAATCAATGTTCATATGACAAAATTAAGATGCCTCACTCTTGGCAGGTGGGGGCCTGCATGACACTTGGGAGTATAGATCAATGGGCATAAAAGCTGCATTTCTGCAGGGTGATATTTTTCAGCGAAGTGTTTCTGAAACTGCCTAAAGAGCCAGAAAATGTAGAAGGAAAGCTATGGAAACTAAACAAATGCATCTATGGCCTTAATGATGCTTCCAGGGTGTGGTATTTCCCGGTGAGATCTGTTTTGTTGAAAATTGGTTGTGTTCAACTAAAAGCAGATCCCGTAATGTTTTATTGGTATCATAAAGGGAAACTTACAGGCATCTTCATGATGCACATTGATGATTTCTTATGGGTGGTACTGCAGAATTTGAGAAATATCTTATTAATAAGATTAGAGGAAAATTTGAGATTGTGAGTCAGGCATGTGGGGCTTTTAAATATATTGGTTTAGATATTAAGCAGAGTAGGTCTGGAATAACTTTAAATCAACAATCCTATTTCAAGAGGGTTACTCCCATCCTGGTTAATTGTGCTAGGTCATCACAGAAAGTTGATGATGTAACTAAAGAAGAGACAGAGCGATTGCAAAGTTTGATTGGTCAATTAAACTGGTTGTGCACCCAGACTAGACCAGATGCTAGTTTTGATGTGTTGGAGTTAAGTACTACGATGAAACACCCACAAGTTGAGAATGTTTTAAGGGCAAATAAAACCTTTTAAAAATTAAATCTGGAGAAATGTATACTTAAGTTGCCATCCTTAGGTGACCCAAAGAATAAGTGAAGACAGGACTTCATCTCCACAAGGACGAAGGTCACTCCTACCAACACTATTATGGACAAATGCATCTGCAACAGGTAGATGAGTGAGGATGAGGTCAAGTAGGTATTTGCCTCTTGTTGGTTCTCTCATCACCTGCCACAGACCCAATCTGGCAGGTATGTCCTTCAGGACTCAGCCAGTTTGGTCAGTAATGGTGCTGACTCTTGGTGATGGACAGTGAAGTCCCCCACCTGGAGTACATTTTGTGTCCTTGTTACTTTCAGCGCTTCTTCCAAATTGTGTTCAACATGGAGGAGAACTGATTCATCAGCTGAGTCTTTGACATTGGCTCTAACGTACAATTTGGTGAGCATGACTATGTCAGGCTGTTGCTTGACTACTCTGTGGAACAGCTCTTGCAATTTTGGCACAAGTCCCCAGATGTTATTGAGGAGGACTTTGCAGGGAATGCCTTTGTCGTTTCCGATGCCCAGATCAATACTAAATGGTCCGTCCAGCTTCATTCTTAATTAGCTTTTCTGTAGTGTTTTGAAACAACTGAGCGGCTTGCTAGGCCATTTCAGAGGGCAGTTAAGAGTCAACCACGTTATTGTGGGTCTGGAGTCTCATGTAGGCCAGGCTGGGTCAGGATGGCAGATTTCCTTTCCTGAAGGAGATTCGTGAACAAAATGGGTTTTTATGACAATCTGGTACTTTCATGATCATCATTACTGCAACTAGTTTTTATTCCAGATTTATTAATTAATTGAATTTAAATTCCCCCAGTTTCCATGGTGTGATTTGAACTCATGTCTCTGGATCATAAGTCCAGGCCTCGATGTTATCATTCCCAATGAGGGGAGAGCAGAGAGAAGTTTGGGAAAGATGTGAGTTTAGGGCTAGGGCAAGGGGGGGGGGGGGCCTTCAGAGGAAGTTTAGCCTGATGGGCTAGAGGAAGGGAGGGACGTGACAAAGGCAACTGATCAGATGATTTAGATCTTAGTTCTGAAGACGGCCTTGAGGTCGTCGCCCTATTGTTAGACCAAACCTACAAAGAATTAACAGTTAGCAATCCCAGTGACTATCTATCAGGGTTCTTCAAGGCTTGGAGTGACTAAAGTATCAGCAAATATAGCCTTTCGGGTGCATTACTCTCATACTCAGGATACATCCCAATAAATAAACTAAGAGCTGAATACATTCTTCATCAACCTGCTTTAGAAACATAAATTGACAAAACTCACAACAGAGATGCCTATAGGCAGACAAATGTTCTGTTAAGATGCAGATATTATTATGAAGAAAGGAGCCCAATAGAGTAGTTTTGAATAAAGTGCCCACCAGTTGCTGGAACTCACATTTTATTCAGATTAAAATTAGCATAACCTTTATAATGTAATAAAATACTGCAATATATATTTTATGGTGCTTCTCAGTGAATATTACAAAATACATTTCTTAAAGCAGTTCGAGTTATTATAATTTATGATACTTTATCTGTCAACTTTATTTACTTCTATTACAGTAATCTATGGGTTGATTCAAAAATCAATGCAAATGCGCAAAAATGGAAAGCCTGTTTAATTTGCAATTTGGCAAATTCATGAACCAAACTATGTAAAAACATATGACTGCAAACTGAGCTTTAACTTAACACAAATAAATTCTATATGAGAATTTAATGGATGAAAGAGTTTATAAAATTCAGAATATGCTATGAAAGTTCAAGAATGGAATGCCTTACAAGCTTATGCTGCAACTACTGTAGCCACAGATCTCAAGCTGCAGTTTCAGTATTGGTTCCAGCCATGTGGTACCACATTTACACTGGCTGGCTGGAACTTCAGTTCTTCTCTTGAGGACAGAATTCTACACGTGCTATTACGGATAGGTACAGACCTCCTCTTCCAGCAGTTAAAGTTCAAATGATTAAACAATGCCAGTGGGAGCAACAGCATTATTTAAAATTGATAACCTGGGCATGATTCAAACCTGGTTTGACAACAGACTGGAATCGCACATAATGCATTGCTAAGCTGAAATGTGAGAGATTACCCTCAGCAGGAACTCTCACACTGTTTCACTTCAGAGTCAGTTCAAAGCCCAACTGCAAAATTACATTTAGGAGATGACAATCTGCGGCCCATCCTACACCACTGCCACTGTTGTTATGGTAGGAATACGCTGGTGGGGGGTGGATGGAGGGGTGGGTGTGCTGTAAATTATGATGGGATTTGTTTTGCCAGGCTCAGGTCTTTCTCTGGGTGTTTTCTGAATGGCCATCAATGCAAAAGGGACGGTGCCAGATGCAGGAGTTGCCATGTATCCAGACATTAGAGGGATTCGGTGTAGCATTCGTCTCCTGCAACCAAGCATGTCAACCAGCCAAAGGGTGAAAGTGGGGCCTACTTGGGGATCCAGACTGGCATTGTGGCCTAGCTGTTTGAAATAAACTCCCTGTTTAACAACACTTTGGGTATACCAACACCACATAGATTGAAGCAGTTCAAAAAGGTGGCTTACCAAGACCTATTCAAGGGAAATTAAGGATGGGCAATAAAAGCTGGCCTTGCCAATGATGTCCACATCCCATGAACACATTTTAAAAGAAAACAGATTTTTTTTTTAAGTATTTGAATTCCCAAGGGGTGCCAAAAGGGACACTTTTAAGTCCTTTCAGGAAGAATCTTCCTGGAATCAACAAGTTGTGCTGACTATCTAGTCTCTCTAATATGATGGTCACTCTACACATACCCCACTAGTGTAGGCATGCATCATTTACTTGGTAATGCAAGGTCCTCTCCAAAAAGAAAGGAAAAAAATAAATACTTGTATTTATACAGCACTTGTCACAACCTTAGGACATCCCAAAGTGTTTTAGAGCCAATTAAGTACTTTTGAAGTGTATTCACTGTACTAATGTAGAAAATGCAGTATCCATAGCCCTGCACACTTTAGTTGGGTCAATGGTAGAGGCCCTGGATGGGCACAATGCAACACTTACATTAGGATGTACCCCCACAGATCTTCAATACCTACAAATATAGCGCCAGTGTGATGTGTGTTACGGACAGGTGAGAGATGACAGAGATGATTCCCCCTTTTTTCCCACTTGATTGACTGAAGACAGCTTTTTTTTTTAAAAAAGGTCCCCGAGTGCTTTAATTGGAAAGAATAGACAAATGACAGGTTTTCTTATAACTTTAAAAGAAAGATAAATGTTCATTATACAACACCCGAAATATATGTAAAAACACCCACTCTCTCATACTGATACATACACACTTAAGAAAAGATAGAGATTATGAAGATAACATGATGATTTAAAAGAGTCCTCTTTTAAACATGCTTTTCCCCAGGTGAGGACTTGAAATGGTGCAAGCCTATACTCTGTTCCCTTGTTCACTGAAGAAAGACTTGGGAGGTTTAGAAAGACATATACACTGCCGCAGACTGCTTTTTGTTATATTCTAGCCAAAGGTCACTGGCAACGTCCTGGTATGAGTTCTCAGGTTGGGAGTTCAAGGCCAATTCCAGTCACTGCTTACATGTAGTTCAAAGCTGGTAATCTTAGGCAGCGTCCTGTCTCTTCAATGGCATAGACGGATCTCCTTGTTCCTGTCCAGAATATACCTCTATTAAAGCTCCTTATCAGAAATATAGTTTCAGTCATGTGACCATAGTTTCTCTTTCCAAGGCCCTCATAAATGGATTCTGATGGTCAGGCCATTGTTGGACAATGGAGGCCAGGTGTCATTCATCTCGTCTTGATAAAGTAGAGCTTTTCACATCTATTCATTGGAATTTGAGTTTGGAGTCAAAAAGTCTGCAACATAATTGTTAATCCAATCAGTTGGAGAGAAGCAACCATTTCCACAGAAAAGGTTGTTTGCATTTTAATGACTTCCCAAGACTTATCCAGACATGAAAATTAACTGAGGGTTCTTGTAGTTCTACATATATTGGCAGGAAAGGAAAGATCACCTGACCTCTGACTCCATTTTGTTTGCAAGAAAAGCATCCATTTTGGGTTTACTTCATAAGTTCATTTTATAGTTAATAAGTTTGGCTTGCATGGGTGTGACAATGTGGAAATGCTTTAGAAGTTGTTCTACAAACACACCCTTGGTAACCATTTCCAAATTCCATTATATCCTAGTATCTTTTGAGAAGTGAAATTAAGCTATAACCTTAAACTAGACTGCTCAAAACACTTAGATATAAATGTTATAATCTAAAAGCTGTAACACTTGCAGTCCATCAACATCATCTACCCATCTTTCTTCCTTATAGGGTGTCAGATTCTAAGATGCTATAGCAGGAGAGTGGGACTAATTGTATAGCTCTTCCAAAGGGCCAGCACAGGTACAATGGACTGAATGGCCTCCTCCTGTGATGTATCATTCTATCTCATATTGTGAGTATTCTAGATTGTTCCATGCCATTACTGTGTAGTGTGTCATTTTACAATACTTACTGTGTTCTCATTCTTCAGCATGTTTTTCTCCGGTGAGAGCAAGTCCTGCTCATTTCCTCCTTTTTTACCTATTAGCAAACTTCACTGGAGTACTGCGTTTGGAGTAGGTAGATTAACCTAGAGGTTTTTCACCTTTTAAAAGTGCAACATTTCTCTAACCTTAATATGTGCGACATAAGTTGACAACTTCCAAAATTTTCAAGGTTATGTTCATTTCCTTAAAGCAGAGCCCCTCCCAACTAATAACTGAAGCAATATGGAGAAAGTTGTGAACATACATGTGCAACATTGGCAAAAGTACTAATTATCAAAAATTATGTTAAATCAAACATTCTTCTAATACAACAGGTACAGTATTTAAAATATGGTCAACCACACACTATTGTGAAATCTATCATATCAATTCATGTGATTTCCCTACAAATAATGTACTCAACAAGCCAATATGCTTTCATTACTATCGATGTGGCATCCCTTGGAAACTGAAACAGTGTAAGAGACTAGGTTTAGACAGGAAAGCAATCTGTTTGAAGGTGTAGCACTTAAGCTATTGATCTTCAGATGTTGATATAATGCAGTTTAATGCAGTACACTCTGCATTGGTAAAATCAATGAGCTGCTGCAGCACTTTTAGAAGGTCTTTACTCTGTAAATAAACTTTTTTCAAGGACATTGAGCTACACTTGTCACTTGGTGCTCCTAAATCAAATAGTTCTGTAAAATAGAGATCATACCACATTCTCTGTTCTGTTCAGCCTGACATGAAACTGACTGGGTGCTACATGGAGCTCACAGGTTTTCAAATTAGGAACCTTAGACCCTAGGGATAATTGTAAAGTCACTCACTTTGGATCAGAGAAGCTCTGTGAAAGCATATTCGTGTTCCTATAATAGTATTAGGTAAAGAATTCCAGGATATTGACCCAGTGACCGTGATATCTGGTTTGGAATGGTATTGGAGGTGATGGTGTCCCAAAAGCATTGTTACTCTTACTCTTCTCAGTGATAGAAACCACAGGACAAGGAAGTGTTGTTGAACTAAACTGGGAGGGCTGCTGCAATACAGACTATAGCCATAGTGCACTGGTGGTGAGAGAGTGGATGTTGAGTCCAGTGCCAGGGTACCAAACAAGGGAACTGCTCTGATCGGGGTGGCGTTGAGCTCCTTGAATGCTTTTATGGCTGTATCCATCCAGACAAATGGTGAGTATTCCATCACACTCTTAGATTGAGCCTTGCAATACAGTGGAGAGGCTTTGTGAGGCCATGAAATGATTCATTTGTCACTGAGTATCCAGCTTCTACCCTGCCCACATTTGTAGCTAACCCTGGTTAGACCCCACTTGGAGTACTGTGAGCAGTTCTGGGCACCACACCTTAGGAAGGATATATTGGCCTTGGAGGGAGTGCAACGTAGGTTTACAAGAATGATACCTGGACCACAGGGGTTAAGTTACATGGAGAGATTACACAAAGTAGGCCTGTTTTCGCTAGAATTTAGAAGAAGTCTTCAAGATATTAACAGGAAAAGACAGGCTAGATAAAGATAAACTATATCACCTGGTTGGAGATTCTAAAACCAGGGGGTATAGTCTAAAAATTAGGACCAGACCATTCAGGAGAGATATTAGGAAGCACTTCTTCACGCAAAGGGTGGTAGAGGTTTGGAACTCTCTCCCACAAACTGCAGTTGAAGCGAGAACAGTTGTTAATTTTAAATCCAAGATAGATAGATTTTTGTTAAGCAAAGATATTAAGGGATATGGGCCAAAGGCAGGTATATGGAGTTAGGCCGCGGATCAGCCATGATCTCATCGAATGGCGGGACAGGCTCGAGGGGCTGAATGGCCTACTCCTGTTCCTATCTTCCTATGTTCTGAGAGCATTGATATGACTGATCCAGTTAAGCTTCTGGTCAGTTGCTACCCAAGTTGTTGATTGTGGGGCACCTGGTAACAGTGGTGCAGTAAAAGGTCAGAGGGAGCTTTCTCTTGTTCAAGATGGTCATGTCGTGTGAACGTTACCATCCACTTGACAGCCCAGGCCCAGAGGTGGTCCAGGCACTGAAATAAATGTAATCAGTGTTCTGTGGAGCTGCCCTAGCTGTATACATTAGAATCAAGAACAAAGAACAAAGAACAGTACAGCACAGGAACAGGCCATTCGCCCTCCAAGCCTGCGCCGATCTTGATGCCTGCCTAAACTAAAACCTTCTGCACTTCCGGGGACCGTATCCCTCTATTCCCATCCTATTCATGTATTTGTCAAGATGCCTCTTAAACGTCTCTATGGTACCTGCTTCCACCACCTCCCCTGGCAACAAGTTCCAGGCACTCACCACCCTCTGTGTAAAGAACTTGCCTCGCACATCCCCTCTAAACACTTTCAGTGACCTGTGGACCTGTACGCCCAGATCTCTCTGCCTGTCAATACTCCTAAGAGTTCAACCATTTACTGTATACTTCCCACCTGCATTAGACCTTCCAAAATGCATTACCTCACATTTGTCCGAATTAAACTCCATCTGCCATTTCTCCGCCCAAGTCTCCAACCGATCTATGTCCTGCTGTATCCTCTGACAATCCTCATCATTATCCGCAACTCCACCAACCTTTGTGTCGTCCGCAAACTTACTAATCAGACCAGCTACATTTTCCTCCAAATCATTTATATATACTACAAACAGCAAAGATCCCAGCACTGATCCCTGCGGAACACCACTAGTCACATCCCTCCATTCAGAAAAGCACCCTTCCACTGCTACCATCTGTCTTCTATGACCGAGCCAGTTCTGTATCCATCTTGCCAGCTCCCCACTGATCCCATGTGACTTCACCTTTTGTATCAGTCTGCCATGAGGGACCTTGTCAAAGGCTTTACTAAAGTCCATATAAATAACATCCACTGCCCTTCCTTCATCAATCATCTTTGTAACTTCCTCAAAAAACTCAATCAAATTAGTGAGACACGACCTCCCATTCACAAAACCATGCTGCCTCTCACTAATAAGTTCATTTGTTTCCAAATGGGAGTAAATCCTGTCCCGAGGAATCCTCTCTGATAATTTCCCTGCCACTGACGTAAGGCTCACCGGCCTATAATTTCCTGGATTATCCTTGCTACCCTTCTTAAACAAAGAAACAACATTGGCTATTCTCCAGTCCTCTGGGACCTCACCTGTAGCCAATGAAATGCAAAGATTTCTGTCAAGGCCTCAGCAATTTCTTTCCTTGCTTCCCTCAGTATTTTGGGGTAGATCCCATCAGGCCCTGGGGACTTATCTACCTTAATGCTTTGCAAGACACCTAACACCTCCTCCTTTTTGATAATGAGATGACTGAGACTATCTACACTCCCTTCCCTAGGCTCATCATCCACCAAGTCCTTCTCCTTGGTGAATACTGATGCAAAGTACTCATTTAGTACCTTGCCCATTTCCTCTGGCTCCACACATAGATTCCCTTCTCTGTCCTTGAGTGGGCCAACCCTTTCCCTGGTTACCCTCTTGCTCTTTATATATGTATAAAAAGCCTTGGGATTTTCCTTAATCCTGTTTGCCAATGACTTCTCATAATCCCTTTTAGCCCTCCTGACTCCTTGCTTAAGTTCCTTCCTACTGTCTTTATATTCCTCAAGGGATTCGTCTGTTCCTAGCCTTCCAGCCCTTACGAATACTTCCTTTTTCTTTTTGACGAGGCTCACAATATCCCGCGTTATCCAAGGTTCCCGAAACTTGCCAAACTTATCCTTCTTCCTCACAGGAACATGCTGGTCCTGGATTCTAATCAACTGACGTTTGAAAGACTCCCACATGTCAAATGTTGATTTACCCTCAAACAGCTGCCCCCAATCCTAACTCTAGATATCAAATTCAGCATCAAATATACTTAATTACACTTTAAGATGCAGTGACTGCTTGGGTAACTAAAGTGTCTGGGAATACCTAGTGGCTGGCAGAGTAACAATTGAACCTCTTGTTTGATTGCTGGCAATCTGAACATGGTGCTGAATGAGGTGATAGTGAGGAGCATGACCTTGCTTATCATTCCACGGTACTCTACCAACAGGACAGTATTAACGCATGTCTGGAATGAGACAGTGGAAGGAGACTTGTGGGTGCAGCTGACAATGCCAGTCATATGGTGCATGTTAATCTAAGGTGCGCTTACGACAGATGGCACAGCTCTGTCTTCTGACTCAGAGCTTATGTAGTCAGTTTTGCATGACTATTGCCAGGTAAGTGCACCCCCACCTGTAAATGTAGGTGGAAGGGTATTGATAGATGGGCTCAGGCTAACCTGCCTCATATGTGTCCATGGTTTCCTCTTTACTTCCTCCAAAAACACACAAATAGTGGAGATTGCTTTTAGAAAACTAATTTTTCCAAAAAATGGCAGTGCCAGAACACTCATCAATTAAGTGAAAACAGGAAATAAACAAAAGGAAAATACATAAAACTTACAGAAAGAGTTTCAAAATACTGATACAAATGTTACTATAGGGCTCTTCAGTTGCAGTTCTGCAGTAGGGTTAGTGACTAAATGTCATATCTGAGCAAACACTGCGAAATTGTGTGGGTGTCTAAATGGCATCATCAGAGATTTGGGGCAAGATTTTCAGGTCCCGTTGGGACAGGGCCCGAAAACACCTGTGTCAGCCTGTGTGCCAGTTTCCTGACACTATTCCCGGCATCGGTCAATTTTGCCGAGGCAGGTTTGGGGCCAGCAGGGCTAACCACACCCAGAGGCAGGTAGTCAATTAGGCTCATTAAGAGCCTTGTTAATTGCAATTAAAGGAGGCCAACTGGGATTCTCCAGTCAGCCTCCAATTTCTCAATGTGACTGAGGGCAGTTTAACTGCCTGGAGGTGGGCACCAGCAGCTGGGTGGGTAGGGTGGTGGGGGGGTGGTGTGGCAGTGCTCCAGGCAGGCCTGGAGGCCGTCCCTGCCTGCTTGGGTGCGAGCAGCCACAGGCCACCCTGTAGAGAGATTCCACCACCCTGCCCCCCCCCCCCCCCCCCCATTCCCACCAATCTCCACCCCACAGTGGTGGCCTGGCTGCATGAACTATATTTATTTCAAGTTTTAAAAAAGTTGGTGAGAGGGTGCCTCCATGTTGAAGCACCCTCTCTGTTACCTGCCATGACAACCTGCACTCCTCTCAAGTTGTACGGCCTCTGATTGACCCTCCATCTTTGAGAGCCTGCCCACTGTCCTTAATTGGACAGGCAACTGGTTTGCATGCCAATTAAGCAAGATCCGCCATGAAAATCCCAAAGAGTGACAGATTCTGACCATGCACCCCGGGGCGGGTTCAAGACCCAGAAACAGTCATAACTACTATTTCCCACCCCCAACGTAAAACTCCAGCCCTTGAGTTTAATATATTTAACTGCAAACTGGCAGGTCTTTTCAGCACCAGTTCAAAACCCAACTGGAAAATGAGAAAAAACTTGAAAAATGTATGGAAATTTAGCATAATGGATCACAGTCCATTTTGCAGAAGAG
Source organism: Heterodontus francisci (assembly GCF_036365525.1). Taxonomy (NCBI): domain Eukaryota; kingdom Metazoa; phylum Chordata; class Chondrichthyes; order Heterodontiformes; family Heterodontidae; genus Heterodontus; species Heterodontus francisci. Next base: position 41,913,299 of record NC_090388.1, on the reverse strand, counting down.
TTACTCTATGTGTGTGTGTGTGTGTGTGTGTGTGTGTATGTGCCTCAAATGCTTGTTAAAAAATCATTTCAGTCGGCTTTACAAAAAAAGGCATGATTTTTGAATTTTAATTTTGTTTACAAATCACAACGTAGCTCCGCCCCTCATTTTCTCTGTAACCTCCTCCAGTCCCACACCACTCCACCAATACTGACCTCTAGAGCATCCCGATTTTAATTGTTCCACCATTGGCATCCGTGCCTTCTGCTGCCTTGGCCCTAAGCTCTGGAATTCCATCCATAAACGTCTCCACCTCTCTACCCGTCTCTTCTGCTTTTAGACGCTCTTTAAAACCTACCTTTTTGATCAAGCTTGTGGCCACCTGTACTAACATCTCTGTGACTCAGTGTCAAATTTTGTTTGATAACACTTCTGTAATGCACCTTGGGACATTTTACTATGTTAAAGATGCTTATATAAATGCAAATTGTTGTTGTAATGACATAAAGGGGGAAGGTGTGGGAAAAGAATATGGCAGAAAATGCCAAAACTGTCTATGTGGTGGTGAGAGTGGGAAGTGTGGACTTATATTGATTGTTTACATTACTTTTGGGGAGTTGCGGCAGAGAATCACAAATGCATGCTGTATAAAGTATAACATATTACATTTCTGTACTACTAATAAATCTGCTGAATAAAGAATTGATCCGATAGTCATCTTTTAAAAAAAAATTAGAAACAGCAATAGCTCCTGTGCCCCATTTTTCTAAAAGTTTAGTTAAAGGTAGCCTTTTAACTAAATCTAAGCTCATTCTTTGTGAATACTGCTGAAGGTATCAATTTCTCAGGAAGCAACCTTCCTTTTTTGATGAAACAAGGCTTTCAAAATCAGCTTTTAAATTATGATTTAGTAAAAAAAAAAAATCTGTAATATGCTACCTGACAGAAAATCTGTATTAAATTATGTAAATCCCAATAGTTTGGTCTCACTTTGAAAGACCTAATGCTCAAGCCTTTGATTCTTCTTTACAACTCTCAGAAAAGAATTTTGCCACTAAATTTGAAACAGTCTATAAATGTACACATAACCATTTGCCCGTATAGGGATTAAAGATGGCAGAAGATTAAATAAATGTTTATTATAGCCCCATTTTCTGAAAGCCTGCTGATTGTCCCCTTCTGAATATTCCAAGCCGTGAATCTGACCTATATTGAACCATTTCCTGCCTCCATTTGCTCTCACCCACCCTTATCAACTGTCCAATCCCAATCACTGAAGGAAATTCAAGGCTCTTATTCAGTTTGAGAATGGTGCCCTGCAGCTCATCATCAGCCAAAAAAAAAGATCAATAGCTGAGTGAATAATAGCATCTAAACCACAAAGCAGTCCGACCTATTGTTTTCAAGGCAGACAGTATATTACTGGGAAGTTTCTCTCCACTGCAGCCAATCCCTCATCTGGCCTGTTTGACAGTTCATTCTACTATGACCATTGTCTACATCTGGTGATAGTTTATATAATTGGATTTCGGTCCATCTAGGAATCCAGACAACTGTGCATGCAGCACACAATTGTTTACACTTCTCATCCCCCCTTGGGGCAGGAAATCAGCTGTTGCAGTGTAAGCTCATGTCCCACAGCTGATCAGCCACCCAAGGGATCTGGATGGGAGATTGCTGCTGCTGCTTTACTCCAGGCGCAGACCCTCTGATGCACATAAGATTTTACAGATAGTGAAATAAATGATTGGGATATATGCATGAGATTAAGGTAAAAACCAAAATAACATAAATAAACCTTTTATTATTATTGTTTTAAATATGTGGAATTTTATCATAATGCAGAAATGTGATATTCAACAGATATAAAAGTACCCTTTCAAGGGCAGTGAAGCCATTTAGCAGTAATTATGAACTTAGTATGCCATTTAAAAACTCAGTTACGTCCCATTCAGCAAGGAGTAACTTTTTCTACATTGAGACTTAATAGCGTAAAAGGGTACGTTCTTGTCAGTTCAATGATTGCTTTTTGATTGCATTCTGGGAGGACCCCAACAGTGCGACCTCTGGAGAAGTATAGAATCACTATCAGCCTCTTCTGGATTTCTGGATTTAACTGTCTGTGCGCAGACTTCAGAAGTTGCTGTCAGTTTCTGAGGAGTGATGACACCTATGTCCTGGGTGTGATACATCCGGCATTGACCTGCTCTGCCATCTCTGCCCATCATGCCCACCATTGGCTGGATGTCTTCTTGCCATGTGGTAGATAGAAAATGACCCTCCTCCTGCCAATCTCCTCCACCAATGCTCCAAAGCAGCATCCAGAAAACAGTGGGCATTTGCAGATTCTCCTGTGTCTGCTATTGTCCACAATCTTCAGTTACAGTTGCCCACAGTCAAAGTGCACTTCCTCTTTAAGAAGACCATATTGCCTTTAAATGGCATCAGCAGCATGTGCTATTGATGCCTCCCATTAGGTGAGTTACCAATTAACAGTGCAAATAGTGCTGGCAGCCTGCCCTTTTTATTTTAATTGATCAGGGTCCATTTTTGGGACCTTACTTACATGCGTGATTAGATGCACTCTCTGTCCAGGTGTGGCGCCAATCTGTGCCTAAAAATGGGCTTGAACAGCCTCCTAGCCCTTATTAACATGTGTCAAATTAGTGTGCCGTGTATTTAAGATAATAATACAGTTCCATATCAAAACTTGTTACCTGTGCAGTTATATTCATACAAGATACGGAAACTTCCAGTGGATCTTTCCAGTTACACTACTTTATTTAAATCAGCACTGAAATCTCCTACTACAACCCACGCACACAGATGCAGAATTAAAACTGACAAAGCACTGAAATGTAGAAGATTGCTGCTGCCATTGACTTACCTCAATATCACAACTCTGGAATACTCTTTCTTTTGACTTGTATTTCATTCTGTCTTTGTCATTCTTTCCTTTGCCAACTTCACCACATGAGGATAAGTAAAATAGAGATAATATGAGCAAAGAATGATGTGTGGTCAATAGTAGCAATAGGAATCAAAAAGGGGTTTGCAAAGTAATGAGTGCAACATAAATGAGATGCGTGGTTGAAAATCTCAAACAGGTTTATTAACAGATATACAGCACAGAGCTAACTATTTACAACACTTGCCTCTTGGTGTTATAATAGTAGAGTGAGACTGGCATGTAGTCACATGACTGCATCCTGGTACTCAGCACATTAACATACTAAAATCTTAAAGGGACATCATTCTTAAAGGCAATCACACAACACCCTCTGTCTTTCCAAAGATAAGTCTCGTATGCTAAAAGCAAAAACATATAAAATTAGATAACATCAAAATTAATTACACATGGATAGAGATTATGAACTTTACAAATGTAGAGGTTTAAAAGGCCATAAATCATCTCGGTGGTTTAATGACTCTTGCTCAGGGAATTTGTGTTTCATCTGTTGCTGTTCTTTCAGATAATCCAGAGGTATTAATTCTGTACAATTCCTCATTTCCAATCCATATCATTATTTTTACCTCCTGTTTTTCTGGTTCTGCAGTTACTTAGTCTGTAAACCATAATTGTGTTCTCTGTTGGAACAGTTTTAACTCGAATAGGATATCCAAGGCTTTCCCATTCATGCTGGAAAAATTGGTATCCATGGTTTTGCTGTTCTTATGCTTTGAAACATGCTTTGAGACCTGCTTCTGTGACTCTGCACTTGTTTCTCCTTTAAGATACTCCTTTGGCTCATTTGATTGACAGCAGCAGGTGCTTAGCAGTACTTATCTGCTTCTCTGGCTTTCAGCACTCTATTCTGTTTGTTTATACAGCTGTGCAATAGGCATTTCACGTGCTCGTTTTTGCTAGAGTTTGTTTGTATAGCCATTCAATAGGCAAATCTTCATGGTTGACTGGTTTTATGAGTTTTTTTTAACTCTGGCTAAGTGAATGAAAGCCCTTTATGCTGGAGTAATTTAATGGGTTTCTTTTTAAAGCTCTAGCTCCAAGCTGTGTGAATGGAGGATTCCCACACTTTTTGCTCTTGAGGGCCTTCTGTAATGGCGTGGACCTGATCAGCCTGGGGGAGCCTTTGAAAACAATCGATCAGCCTGAGATTGGGATTTGGTTTTCCCTGTTTTTTCTTTTACTAAGCCTTTTTAAAAAAATAAACGTGGCAAGCACCTCAAAGCTTTTTTTTTTAACTGAGTTTCCTGTACCGACAGCACACTGACTCACCCACTCACAGTGATTGATTTGCAGCCTGTCATTCAGTGCTATTTTCTACAGTTAGGGGTGATTTATTTTTCTTCTTTACACTGTTTTGGCCAGTGTTTCTTTCAACTTTCTCTCTTATAGCTGTTGGTAGTTTTTAAAGCTGTTTTCCTGCGATCTTCAATGTTGGATTCTGTCTTCTCACCACAGCTGCCACCATGTAATGAGAAGCTTTTTATGTTGTCTGATGCAACATAAATGAGATGTGTGGAGTTCAGTTGATTGAAGATCTCAAACAGGTTTATTAACAGCTAACAAGTATATACAGTGCAGAGCTACTTATTTACAGGTCTTGCCTCTTGGTGTTACAGTAGCAGCGTGTGAATCCGGCTCTGAGTCACATGACTGTGCCCTGGCACTTAGCTCATTAGCATACCAAGATCATAAAGAGACATCACTCTTAAAGGCAATCACACAACACAAAGTAGCCTGAGCACTAAAGGATGGAGCTATCATGGATAGGTTCTAATGCAGGGTAAAATTTGAAATGCTTGACTATTTTTCTTGTCCAGCTACTAAATGGCCAGTTTTTCCTTGAGGGTCATGTTGGGCAAATGTAATATCACCATATTAAAGTAACTTGTCCATATAACTTGCTGAGATTTATTTATGCAATTGTCATATTTGTTTATCTACCTGCAGTGGGACAGAAAAACTCACTCATTTATTTTTCAGGAACAAATCAAAAAATGCCATTCCATCTATGTGGCAATCTGTAAACCTCATCCCAGATTCTTTCACTGGCGAGGTACATGCTCCCTCAATTTTAGAGATTTCCCCTTCCCACAACATTGTAAACTCTGACTCCATCATCTGTAATGGTAAAGAAGTGTGTGCTATGTGTGATATAGTTAAACAGGCCTAGAATTTCCTTGAAAGTTGCACACAAACAATGGCATAATGCCAGTTTTGTGTGTGAAAGATTGAGAAATTAGTGCACTAGTTACTTACAATGTGCCCAAGTTTCCTCAATCTTTTATACAGATTCAACAAAACACTCTGCTGCTCAATAACAGAGCCCCGTGTTTCCCTTAGGCAAAAGACCAGAGAACACAAGTTTCCTGCATTTATGCCAGTTCGGAGCAGGTTGTAAACTTAAACCAATACTTTTAGGCACCACAGGTCCCAAAGTCATATTTCTGGCGCTTTATGGTGATTTTTTTTTTTAACTTCTCCTCACTGAGACCTGCGCAGCTGTTTCTGTATAGTTGAATGTATTTTTATGACATCATAAGAACATAAGAAATCAGAGCAGGAGGAAGCCATACAACCCCTCGAGCCTGCTCCACTATTCAATAAGATTATGGCTGATCATCTACCTCATCCCCACTCTTTTGCCCTATCCCATTTCCCCATATCCCTCGATTCCCTTAATTTGCAAAAAATCAATCAATCTCTGCCTTGAATATACTCAATGTCAGAATGAATCCAATTACAAATAGTAAAGCCTCCACAATTGTACTCTCTTGAACATGTTGGGCTGGATTTTAAGAGCCCGCCGCTGATCTCAGCAGTGAGCTCAGAAAATGGCAGCCTGCCCGTGCGGGCCGCACACCAAACAGCTACCACAATCTTAAGCATGGCAGCTCATTTAAATAGCTGGGCAGCCCGCCCCCCCAATCTCTTGGAGGGGGCAGGCTGTCCGTCCCTGGCAATGGTGTTGGCTGCCTACGCATAGGCACTGACGCCAATTTTAAAGGGCAGCAAGCCCTGCCACTTAATTTTAAATTTTAAAGATAGACCCTCCAAAATTAAATAAATACATTTCTAACCCTCCTTTCCCAATAACAATTACATTAACTATTTGCCCTTCCCCCCACCACCCCAAAACACTTACCTTTAACATCTGACATTTACCCCCAAAAACTGCACAAAGTTTACAGTTCAATCCTTCCCACCATCCCCCATTACATTTATTTGACCCTGAACACCCCACCCCACACTGGAAATCTTACCTCCTCCCTCCTCCCCACCAGTGAGGCTCCACCTTTCACCCGGATGGGGATTTGAAGGTGCAGGAGTGCCGGCCGCCGCCGCCACGCAAATCACGGTGGGCCCTCAAGATTGCAGTTAAGTGTCTGTTAATTCATTGCTTTTATTGATTTGAATATTTTAATTGTGGTCCCATCGCCCAGCAGCAGGGGGCTGCCACCGATCCTCGTCACTGCCAGGAGGATCGGTCCAAGCCCTCAAGGTGTCGAGGTCCATGGCGGGCCTCATCCGGAGCCATCTTCAGGCCACAGAACCCAACACTTGGAGGAGAACAAGATCCAGCCCATTGTGCCTATGTGTACAAATAATGGTTTAATAGCTTCAAACTTTAATTTTCATACATAAAGAGGGACATAAAGGAGGAACATGGCACATTTATCTTGGACCACGTTTGTTTATGCTTTTTTTTAACATTCCGGCATGCAAAATTGGTGTGGAAACCAGTGTCAATTTTATCGTATTTGCCGCTTACGTCTGTTTGGGAAATTCCAGATCGTATCCATACTGTTGGGGTAATATATCAGCATGGATGCAGGATTGGTTAACAGACAGGAAGCCAGAGAGTCAGGACAAATTGGGCATTATCAAGTTGGCAGGCTGTGACTGGTGGAGTGCTGCAAGGATCAGTGCTGGGGCTTCAGCTATTTATAATCTATATTAATGACTTAGACAAAGTGACCGAGAGTAATGTATCCAAGTTTGCTGACAATACAAAGCTGCATGGGAATGTATGCTGTAAGAAGGACACAAAGAGGCTGCAAAGAGATGTAGACAGGATAAGTGAATGGGCAACAAGGTGGCAGATGGAGTATAATGCAGGGAAGGGTGAAGTTATTCAAACAGAAAGTGCTGGAAATACTCAGCAGGTCTGGCAGCATCTGTGGAGAGAGAAACCAAGATTTGATGTTTCAGGTCTGTGACCTTTCATCAGAACTCGAATTGAATGGCGGAGCAGCCTCGAGGGACCAAATGGTCTACTCCTGCTCCTATTTCTTACATTCTTATTCTATCAATAAAAATAAAAACCAAAAGCACTGGGGAGGAGAGTGTGAATAAAATGAATATCGAGTGTAGGGATAGATCAATATTGTATATCGTGTAATAAAACCATACTATTTGCATAATGGAAGTAGTAATGCAAGCCTAATAGGTTGAAATTTTCACTTTATTACTTCCACAGAGCTCAGAGATAAATTTTTGTTAAGAGGTTTCCTTTCATGAAACTTGCCTCTTGTGGTTGTTTTCCCTCAGGAAAATCTATCACGGTGCAAATTGTGCATTACTTCCTGAAACAAATACAGTGAATAGGCTAAACAGGCTTTTATATTTTTAAAATATGAGTATATATTTACACAGGCTAGTTCAAGGATTAAAATTAAATCCTTATAATCATTTCCCACTATTTTGCAGGAATTGCACAATGGATGAGAAAGGTTGGCTTAATAATGTTTATATTGCAACATTAGTAAATAAGCTTAATTTGCTATAGTTTTATTGGCTTCAATTTGGCCTACATTAACCTGTCAACCTATTGCTGTTCACTGCCAGTCAACATCATAAAACGTACCATGAGAATCAAAACTTGCCAATGCTCTTTCAAGAGATGATTCTGCCATTCAGAGCTGTCAGCCTAAATGCAAATTGAAAGCAAGCGTTTTGACTGTCTGGTGATTTATTGCATATATCAAGCATAATAAAAGGAAAGGGTAAGCATTTTATGTACAGAGTTTCATCAAGCACTGTCAAATACTAGGTCCTGACATAATCCTTATTTAAAAACCTCTGCACTTTCCATTCAATAGAAATTTGTGTTTGTCAGGTAAGGATAAACCGGTTCACATTTCATTTGCCCATTAACAATCCAAGGCTTGCTGCCATTGTAGTGCTGGAATACATTTGAGAAAAACTATCTTTACTCCAGGTAATTATTTCTGAAAGAATAACTCCTTAAAGCACAGAAGGTGCAAACAATTTCCACTGCATTCAAATAGTTAAATAGGTCAATGTTTTTTAAAAGAAAGAGAATATGGCTCAGAGTTCATCACAAATTTTAAATGTAACAATGGTCTAATTGAGTCATAAAATCTTGGCAACCCTTAGTTATAGTTCTCACAACATTGAATCTACATTTAATATTTAAATAATAACCTCATACGCACGCAGTGTGTATTAATTTTAATCTAACCCACGAGTGGGGAACTAATGGGATTAGATCTGCTGCTCCTTTTACACCCCCACACAATTTGAATTTCCATTGATTCTGGGCCAGGGAAAGCTTCATGAAAGTTTCACAGCATCAATCCACTATTTTCTGCAGAACTGTTAACCTTCTTGACCTAACAAGGAGTTGAGGTAGCCTGTCATTTTCCTTCTTCTTTGATGAGGGCATGAACAATCAAGTTCAAAGTTCACAATCCTACAGAGAGTTCAAAATATGTGTTCTTTTAAAAATGACAAATATACACATTAATCAATTCATAACAATGGACAGGGATAATTAAAATCAGATTTCATCAATCTCTATCATAAATTCCCATATTTTGTCTGTTGGTGAATTGGTGAAACATTATTCTCTCCCATCTTTTGACCACTTTCCTGAATTCTTTCATTTCTTCAAGCTGAAAATCCAGAGATGGATACATTGTGTTTATGTGTGATGACATTACAGTCCCAATATATGCACATCTTGGGATCTGAGTTTCAGCGCAAAATTATTTCAATGGAGCACTTGATCACTTGATATGAGTTCATTTTCAGAGTTGTCAGTCTTCTGCTTTTCTCCCCTAACAAAGTCCACATATTCATAAAAAATTAGAATTGAGAAATTAAAAATCTATCAATCTGTCTTGTCCTACATCTGTCATACTAACTATGCTTTTACTCAGACTTTATGCTGTGGCACCTTCACATGGTCCATTTCTGTCACTTCCGTTCCTCAACTTCTCTGGCTCCATCTCTGGGAATAGTCTGTCCACTAGCATTGATTATAAGCCCATTGACTCCCACAGTTACCTTGACTACACGTCCTCACACCCTTCCCCCCGGAAGAACTCCATATCTTCCTTTATCCTCAATGAGGATTCCACCCTACTATGGTTGATAGGGCCTTCAACCATATCAGACCCATTTCCCCTCCCTCCCAGAACTGCTACAGGGTTCTCCTTGTCCTCACTTTCCACCCCACCAGCCTTCACAGCCAAAGGATCATCCTCTGCCATTTCCGGCACCTCCAGCGTGATGCCATCATTGAACACAAGATCTCCTCAGTCAGCATTACAAAGGGATCGTTCCTCCGCAACACCCTGGTCCACTCCTCCATTACCCCCAACACCTCATCCCCTTACTACGGCGCCTTCCCATGAAATTGCAGGAGGTGTGATACCTGCCCTTTTACCTCCTCTCTCCTCACCATCCAAGTCCCCACTCTTTCCAGGTGAAGCAGCAATTTACTTGTACTTCTTTCAATTTAATATTCTGTATTCGCTGCTCACAATGCGGTTGCCTCTACATTGGGGAGAGCAAACGCAGATTGAGTGACCGCTTTGTGGAATACCTCCACTCAGTCTGCAAGCATGACCCTGATCTTCTGGTTGCTTGCCATTTTAATTCAGCACCCTGCTCCCATGCCAACACTTCTGTCGTTGGCCTGCTGCAGTGTTCCAATGAACCTCAACGCAAGCTCAAGGAACAGCATCTCATCTTGCAATTAGGCACTCTACAGCTTTCTAGACTCAACATTGGGTTCAACAATTTTAGAGCATGACTGTCTTTTTATCATTTTGTCAGTGTGTAAGGACTTCAACATCATAACTATCCACGACAGCATTGCCAAGGGGAAATCTCCAAGGACTGTAACCCGCTCGCAGACTCTGACCAGCATCAAACGGTGCAGTCTGGAAGCACAGCAACAGAAACACAGCCATACCTTCACTTCTGCTCCATAGAGAACTGCCAGCACCACAACAAGCCAGGACGGATAGGTATCTCCTCCACAAGACCAAGTACTCTTCCCCCAGTAAGTCCCCAACCTTGAGCCCCAAGCCTTCAGACACGGAGGATGAGGAAAGGCGAAGGACACACAATGTCCTGAAGAGGCAGAGGAGGAATTAGTTGAAGCATTGTCTATTGGCTATTTGAGATGAGGTCCTGGAGCTTTCCAAGGCCTCAAAATGGTCATCTTGAGAAAAGCAATAGAAATAGGGTGGCACAGTGGCGCAGTGGTTAGCACCGCAGCCTCACAGCTCCAGCGACCCGGGTTCAATTCTGGGTACCGCACTGTGTGGAATTTGCAAGTTCTCCCTGTGTCTGCGTGGGTTTCCTCCGGGTGCTCCGGTTTCCTCCCACAGCCAGAAGACTTGCAGGTTGATAGGTAAATTGGCCATTATAAATTGCCACTAGTATAGGTCGGTGGTAGGGGAATATAGGGACAGGTGAGGATGTGGTAGGAATATGGGATTAGTGTAGGATTAGTATAAATGGGTGGTTAATGGTCGGCACAGACTCGGTGGGCCGAAGGGCCTGTTTCAGTGCTGTATCTCTAAAAATCTAAATCTAAATATGTCAGCAGGCTGAAGGCAGAGCAACAGAAACTGAATGCAGAGAGGGAGAAACTGCAGGAAGAACAGCAATAAATGCAACACAAATTCTCCAAGCAAGAATTGTCAAACCACCGAGGCATTATATGAACTTTTGAGCCTCTATATTTGTAAATTTCATAATCTCTATCCATGTGTAAATAATTTTGATCTTATCTAATTTTATATGTTTTTGCTTTTAGCATACGAGACTTATTTTTGGAAAGAAGGGGGATGTTGTGTGATTGCCTTTAAGAGTGATGTCCCTTTAAGATTTTAGAATGCTAATAAGCTGAATACCAGGATGCAGTCATGCGACTACATGCCAGTCTCACTCTGTAACCGTAACACCAAGAGGCAAGTCCTGTAAATAGATAGCTCTGCACTGTATATACTTGTTAATAAACCTGCTTGAGAGCTTCAAACAACTGAACTCCACGCATCACATTTATGTTGCATCAGACAACATAAAAAGCTTCGTATTACAGCAATTGTTTCATTGCTTCTGATGTTTGAGAGTGAAGTGCAGAGTTAAGTTGCAAAAATAATTTTTCTAGTGTTGTCTGACTACCATGATCATTGAGGCCTGTAAATGTGGTCTGTGAACAGTGTACATAATTGCCAGATGCCATTTAATTTAACTGTGTCTTTTTTTCAGTCCCCTGTCTGTTTTCTTGAGTTCCAGCCATGTTCCAAATAAAAACAGATTTTCACTCATGTGTCGCCCAATTTACCTAGGTTTCTGGGCTCTAATTTTTTCTGAGATTTTCTCCTTGTTAATGACTTAAAAATTGAACTAAAAAACACAATTTTAAAGTCAACAATAAAAACCATCGTTGATCATGAGAATGAGTATCATGTTCTAGGTGATATTTCTCCTCCCTAACTGTCGACCCAACTGAGAACAATTAACTCAGCACAGACCAGATCTCAACCTCGGCACCTCCCCAGACAGAATGGTTTAGGAAGACACTAGGATATGCATTTCTCCAGTGCAGAACATTTCTTTTCTAGCAAAGCCTACTGCAGCCATGGGAGAGCTGCTACAGAAGATTAGTGGGATAGGTCGTGGATTAAGACAGTGATCTACACAATAGCTTTTACCTCCCGAGACTACTGTTCAATTCTGTTCTGAAGACAGATAGTGAAGACAATGTAAATAATGATTCATCCTTTGAGTACAGGAAAAAAATTCCAGCTTTCCAAATATACTTAATAACTGGAAGAATAACTTAGTTTTTTTTTAGTATGTTGAAGAGTAAAGAAAGGTGCCAACATATTTTCTTTTAACTTGGAAGCACAACATACAAGTGCATTGATGCTCCAAAACACTATCCCAAAAAATAATAGAGCAATAATTCACATAACGTGCTCCAGATTTCAGGCATACTAGCACAGTTTATTCAATTCACCATAGGGAAGGAGGAGACATTAGCAACAACAGAGTCATTCTGGGCCATTCTCACATACCAGCTGGCAATCATAGCAGAAGCCTGGAACCAAGTAACTATCTGTTTGACACAGGTCGCCAAATAGATATGATGAGGAAGGTCATTTATCACACCCTCGCTCAACGAGAACCTCCTGATACCCCTATCGTAGGATCCAGCTGCTTCCCTAGGGTTTTAGCCCCCAGTCCCACTCCCTCAAGTCCATTCCATTCAAGATCATTCTTCATGTGAATAACGTATGACATCTGTTTAATTTTGCCTTTCACTCCTTTAGCCTGTCTCTCCTCATATCTCATTAAAACGTAACCAAACAAGAATTTTGCTTCATCTTTGCCTCCATGGATAGGATTTTCCTTATGGGCTTCAGGATCCTGATGTCAGGATCAAATGGGGGTCAGAAGTCTACACTGTGGGGGAAACAATCAAACAATCACCCAGTAGTGATTTTCCCCGAATTATCCAATTAGTGGCCAGAGGGCGGACTCGCCGTCCCATTAAGGTCGTCAGGTGGGCTCTTGAAACAGTAGGCCCAATAGGAGGCCTTCCAGCACTGAAGAAGCAGCAGACTGTCTTTTCAGGAAAGTGAGAGACAGTGCCTCCATTTTGAGGCACCCTGTCTCCAACTTCTAAACTTTAAAGTAAAAAATGACCTTAGCAGCTGGGCCAACATTGTGGAGGAGGAACCCCTCCAAAGGTCAGACTACAGCTACAGCTGAAGCCAGGCGGGTGGGGAGGGTCTCAAAGCCTGCCTGGAGCCTGGCCCCTTGGTCTGCCACCAGGAAGCTGCCTTCAGGCAGCTTAGTCCCCAACGCCTCCAGGGGCCTGGAGGCTGACTGGAAAATTTAAGTCGGCCTCTGAAAATAGGTCTTTGAAAAGCCTTAATTGGTGACCCAATACTTGCAGGATACAACATCCTTATTGGTCTACTACTGAAACCTTTGATCTTGACAGCAGGATCATACACATAGCATCTGATGGCCATGGAGTAAACCAGAATGTACTGGAAAATGGCCTGGGGATGGGGATGGTGCTGGAAAACTGACACGCCAGCCAGTGGCGCAAAATTCCATGCCAGCCCACCTCCGTACTCGCTCCAATTGGGGCTTCAAAACCCAGCCCTGTTACTTATCCAATGGAATTATGTCAGTAATATCCACAAATTGCAGAGCAAACTTTGCAGGGCTACAAACTTTGTGATCTCCAGTTTTTAAAAATACTTGACTTAATCAACCTGACTCCAGAATTATTTTGCTCCCCTCATTCAGCTTATGGCCCAATTCTAAATGAGGATGAGAAGGAGGATTCACGGGACCCCCAAGCGGGCAGCGCACCTGTACTTAATAGTCTGACCACATTTGCATGATATCTCCCAGGCCCCCACCTAAACCCAGCCAGCTGACCGCAGGTGACCACAGCCATGGACCCATGGGAATGGTCCCTTCCAGTCATTCGAGGATGGAATGGGAGGGCCCGCGAGTCCATCTGGTGGGAGGGGTGATTCCAGCCATGATTTGAGGGAGGGTTGTTGAGGAGAAAGGGGAAAACCTGGGGCAAGGAAGGCCCAAGGCCTCCTGGTGAGGTTCGGCAGAGATCTCCTGCTTCTACTGGCCGAAACATAAAATTAAGTTTAAACTTATCTGTCCAGTTCTCTTCTAGCCTGCAATTTCCCTCCCAAAAGATTTTCCTGTTGGAGAATCTGTCATTGCTCCCCTGCGCAGGCCTCTAACTAAAATTGTAGACCGGGTCCTGATGACATCATCAGACTCTATCGGAATATTTAAAGAAGGACCCTGCTTCCTTCCTGCGGTGCATCTTGCTCACCTGCTCACAAGAGCAGGTTTCGATCAGGACACAGTGGGAAGGTGGTGGGATTAGAGGAACACAGGAAATGGAGGAGGCCATTCAGCCCCTAGAACCTGTTCCACCATTCAATTAGATCATGGCTGATCTGTATCTTAACTCCATTTACCAGCATTGGTACTCTGGCCAAACAAAATCTACTGATCTCAGTTACGACTGAGCCTCAACAGCTTCTTTGTGGTTAGCCTTCCAGATTTCCACTACCCTTTGTGTGAAGAAATGTTTTCTGACATCACTTCTGAACTTTACACTTGAATTTTAAGGTTATGGACATATTGTTCTGGGCAAGACACCAGAAAAAATAGTTTCTCTCTACTCTATTGCATCCTTTAATCATTTTAAACACCTCAATTATATCACCCCTTAATTGTCTGTACCTGAGGGAATACAGGCCTAATCTATATAAACTGTCCCCATAATTTATCCCTTTAGTGCCTATACCATTCTAGTGTGTCTGTGCTTCAGACCCTCCAAGGCCAATCTATCCTTCTTGAGATGCGGTGCTCAGAATTGAATGCAGTATAGTGATTATGTTGCTGGACAAGTAAAGCAGCTGCCTGGACTAATGATTTGGAGACACGAGTTCAAATTCCACCATGGTGGCTGGGGAATTTAAATTCAGTAAATTAAATAAATCTGGAATAAAAAGCTAGTGTCAGCAATGGTGACCATGTAACTACTGGATTGTCATAAAAACCCATCTGGTTCACTAATTCCCTTTAGGGAAGGAAATCTGCCATCCTTACTTGGTCTGGCCTATATACGAGACCACAGCAATGTGGTCAACTCTTAACTGACCTTGAAATTGCCTAGCAAGCCTCTCAGTTGTATCAAACTGCGACAATAAAGGAAAAGAATAAAACTAGATGGACCACTTGGCATCGATCTAGGCATCGAATGCGGGCATGACAAAGGCGCATCCAACTCAGTCGACCCTGCAAAGTCCTCCTCACTAACATCTGGGAATGTGCCAAAATTGGAGGGCTGCCCAAAGACTAGTCAAGCAAATGCCTTACTGCCAACGTCCCAGACTTCTCCATCACCATCCCTGGGTATGTCCTGTTCCACTGACAGAGCTGACGGCACAACGGTATGCAGTGAGGAGGGAGTGACCCTGAGAGTCTTCAACATTGACTCCTGACCCCGTGAAGTCTTATGGCATCAGGTCAAACATGGGAAAGGAAATCTGCTGTTGATTGCCACCTACCACTCCCCGCCCCTTCACAGCTGATGAATCAGTGCTCCCCGTGTTGAACAACACTTGGAAGAAGCACTGAGGGCAGGGAAGAATGCATTATCATAGAATCATAGAACGTTTAAGGCACAGAAAGAGGCCACTTGGCCCATCGTGTCTGTGCCGGCCAAAAAACAATCCACCTATTCTAATCCCACCTTTCAGCACTTGGTCCGGATTATGGCACTTGAGGTACATATCTGGACTCCTTTTGAATGAGTTGAGGATTTCTGCCTCATCTACCCTTTCAGGCAATGAATTCCAGAACCCCAACACCCTCTGGATGAAAAAGATTTTCCTAATCTCCCCTCTAATTTTTCGACCAATCACTTTAAATCTATACCCCTGAGTCATTGATCTCTCTGTTAAAGTGAATAGGCCCTTCACCTCCACTTTATCCTGACCCCTCAAAATTTTGGACATTTCTATCAGATCTCCCCTCAGCCTTTTCTGTTCCAAGGAGAACAACCCAAGCCTATCCAATTCTTCCTCATAGCTGCATTTTTCCAGTCCTGACAACATCCTCGTAAACCTCCTCTGTACCCTCTCTAGTGCAATTACATCCTTTCTATAATGAGGTGACCAGAACTCAAGTTGTGGCCTAACCAATGAGTTATACAGTTCCAGCATAACTTCCCTGCTCTTATATTCTATACCCCGGCTAATAAAGGCGAGGATTCCATATGACTTTTTTACCACCTTATCGACCTGTCCTACTACCTTCAGGGATCTGTGAACATTCACTCCAAGGTCCCTCATTTCCTCTACATTTTTCAGTATTTTTCCATTAATCGTGTATTCCTTTGCCTTGTTTGACCTCCCCAAATGCATCACCCCACACTTTTCTAGGTTGAATTCAATTTGCCACTTTTCTGCCCATCTGACCAGACCATCAATATCTTCCTGCAGCCTACAGCTATCCTCCTTGCTATCTACCGCATGGCCAATCTTTGTGTCATCTGCAAACATCTTGATCATGCCCCCTACATTTATGCCCAAATCGTTAATATATACCACAAAAAGCAGGGGACCTAGTACTGAGCCCTGTGGAATGCCACTGGAAACAGCCCTCCAGTCGCAATTACCCTTTGTTTCCTGCCACTGAGCCAATTTTGTATCCACCTTGCTGCATTTCCCTGGATCCCATGGGATTTTAGGTTTTTAACCAGTCTGCCATGTGGGACCATGACAAAAGCCTTGCTAAAATCCATGTGGACCACATCAACTGCACTACCGTCATCATCTATTTTCCTTGTTATTTCTTCAAAAAATTCAATCAAGTTGGTCAAACAAGATCTTCCCTAAACAAATCCATGCTGACTATCCTTGATTAACCTGTGCCTTTCTAAGTGACAGTTTATCCTTTCTCTCACAATAGATTCCAATAATTTGCCCACTACTGAGGTTAGACCGACTGGCCTGTAATTATTCAGTCTCTACCCCGCTCCCTTTTTAAACAGAGGTACAATGTTAGTAGTTCTCAAGTCTCCGGCACCACACCTGTATCCAGTGAGGACTGGAAAATGATGGTCAGACCTTCTGCTATTTCCTCTGTTCCTTCTTTTAACAGCCTAGGGTACATTTTATCCGGCCCTGGTGATTTATCAACTTCCAAGGATGCTAATCCCATTAATACTTCCTTTCTCCCTCTCTTTATCACATCCAATACTTCACACTCCTCCTCCTTAATTACAATATCTGCATCGTTACCCTCTTTTGTGAAGACAGTTGCAAAGTATTCAATGAGAACCATAACAACATCTTCTGCCTCTACACACAGGTTACCTTTTTGGTCTTTTATGGGCCCTACTCTCTCCTTAGTTATCCTCTTACTCTTAATATATTGATAAAGCATCTGCCAAGAATGAGGCACATTCACTTCACCACATGGACATTAAATTTCAAATTGTTGCTGGGAAGAAGAGAAGGTCTGTGACAAGGGGTTGCCAGGCCCTTGACTGGAAAGACATTTTTTGCATAATAACAGTCAATGTTTGGGAACAAAGGAGCTATCCTCTGCTCCAATACAATCCACAAACAGACATGGTCAAACCAGTTAGTCACATGACTAACCTGCTTGGCAGTCTTTTTTTTCTGAATTGTACAGTTCTGAACTGAGACCCGACAGAAAGCTCTTTGCTCCTGGATTGAAAAGACCTGTCTTGGCTGGCTCGCCACAGCCTCTCCTGTCAACTCCCATCTCTTTCTCACGGAACACCAAAACCCACTGAAGACACATGACCCCCAAGAGAGAAAAGTCTCCTACAGTGAACAAGGTTTAAGAAGAATACTGGGCCCCAACAAAAAGCAAGATCTACCTACATTCAAGCACTCTACAGTGAGCTCGAAGAACCGTAACAACTCTTCAGATATTGCCTCAAATCTTTCCACTTTATTTTTCGTCTGCTCTCCTCTGTCTCTATTTGTATGTGTGTATCGTGTATGCATGCTAGCATGGGCGCGTTGTGTATCCTTTGGCTCAACCCAATTAGAGTTTAAGCTAACGTTTAATAAAATTTCACCTTTCTTCTTTAAACCTAAGAAAGCTTGTTTGTGCTGGTTTCTTTGCCTTATAATTGGAAAGTGGTGAACAAGGATTCACCAAGGGGGAGCTAAAAACATGGTGTGTTTAAAATTTAAACCTTGTTAGAGTAAATCCAGGTGAAGGCTGAAAGGGAACCCAGATCTCTTTCTCACCTGGTCATAACATGTTAAAACTGACTCAATTATGGTCACTACCACCAAAATGCTCTCTCACTGCCACTCCTTCCACCTGCACATCTTCATTTCTGAAAACTAAGTCTAAAACTGCACCCTCTCTTGTTAGAATTGCTACATACTGGCCATAAAAAGTTCTCCTGAATGCACCTCAAGAACTCTGCTCCCTCAATTCCTTTCACACTAAAACTATTCCAGTTGATATAGGGATAGTTAAAATCCCCTACTATTATCGCCCTATTGTTCATGTACTTTTCAGAGATTTACCTACATATCTGCTCTTCTATCTCTCTCTGACTGTTTGGGGGTCTATATTACACTCCCAGCAGTGTGATTTCCCCTTTTTTGTTCCTTAGCTCAATCCACATGGTCTCATTTGATGAACCTTCCAACATATCATCCCTCCTCACAGCTGTAATAGTTTCCGTGACCAAAATTGCCATTCCCCCTCCTTTCTTATCCCCTTCCCTATCGCATCTGAAAACCCTGTAACCAGGAGCGTTGAGCTGCCATACCTATCCCTCCTTAAGCCATGCTTCTGTAATAGCTATGATATCGTACTTCCACGTGTTTATCTGTGCCCTCAGCTCATCTGCTTTGTTATACTCCTTGCACTGAAATTGGTAGTCTTGAGCACTGCCAAACTTTGTTTTATTTTCTAACCTTTGTTTCCTCTGTCTTTCAGACTCATCCATTAATTTTCTGCCTTTCATTTTCATTTCTGAATTTGTCCCAACTGAGTCTACACTCAGGTCCCCATCCCCCTGCCAAACTAGTTTAATCCCTCCCAACAGCACTAGCAAAACATCCCACAAGGAATTCAGTCCCACTCTGTTCAGGTGCAACCCATCCAGCCTGTACAGGCCCCATCTTTCCCAGAGCCGGTCCCAATGTCCCTGGAATCTAAAGCCCTCCCTCCTGCACCACCTTTCCAGCCACGCATTCATCTGTCTTATCCTTCTATTTCGATACTCACATGCACGTGGCACTGGGAGTAATGCAGAGATGACAACTTTTAAGGTCCTGCTTGCCAATTTCTTAACTAGCTCCCTAAATTCTGACTGCAGGACCACATCCCTCTTTCTACCTATGTCGTTGGTTCCAATGTGGATCATGACTGCTGAGTGTTCACCCTCCCCCTTCAGGATGCTCTGCAGCCACTCAGTGACATCCTTGACCCTGGCACCAGGGAGGCAGCACACCATCCTGGATTCATGTCTGCGGCCACAGATACGCCTGTCTGTTCCCTGACTATTGAATCACCTATCACGATGGCTCTTCCAGTCTTCCCTGTACCCCTCTGTGCAGCTGAGCTACCCATGGTGCCATGGACTTTGCTCTGGCTGCATTCCCCAGGTAAAGCATCACTTTCCTCAGTATTCGGAACTGAATACCTGTTGGAGAGAGATGCACTCAGGGGTCTCCTGCATTACCTGCCTGATTCTTTTTGACTGCCTCATGGTCACCCATTCCCTATCTCCCTGCTTACTCTTAAGCTCTGGGGTGACCAGATCTATAAACCTGTTATCCACGTAGCTCTCATCTTCATGAATGCACCACAGTGTCACCAGCTGCCACTCAAGTTCCAAAACCCGGAGCTCAAGCTGCCGCAATTAACAACACTTCCTGCACAAATGGTTTTCCAGGATGCGGGAAGTATCCTGGAGCTCCCACAAAGCACAGGAGGTGCACTCTCGAGGTTGAAGCACCGTTTCCATTCCTTTATTTATTAGTTGACCCTTTGCTACTACTAAAAAAAACCTTACCAATACTAAAACACCTTAGAATTATTAATTAAACCTTACTGGAACTGATAAATCCTACAAATAATCAATACAGTTCACTAGATAAAATAAACCTTACTCAAAAAAACACTCACCAGCTACTCACTTGTTCCTTATTATTAATATTTAATTTTTACTTGTTTTTAGTATGCCAGTTGATGAGATGCTATAACCCAACTATTTACACACGCACCCTAACAGTTCACTAACCCAGTGATAAGCAGTAAAAACATTTTGTTCACTTTATAGACTAGCAATTATTTGGGTTAACTGATATAATTACTGCTCTTATCTTTTCAACACTCGCAGTTTTCATTCTGAAGCCCCCTGAAAGCCAATAATTCCACAAAACCATTCTGTTTAAACTGTTTGTCATCCAAATTCATAACTATGGTCACTACAAATAATGAATTATAATGCTTGTTGCAAGATCCTATTTAATATAAAGCCTTTAATAACCTATAACCTAATAACTTTTCATATAGTCCTCTTCCACTGCTAGATTTTGTCACTCCTCCATGGTAGCTCTCCCATGACAAAATTAGCACCTAAGAGAAACAAATCAGAAAAATCCTCGTTAAAATGTACTGTTCTGAATAACTGTCTACTTTTTCATCAGACTGTTAGGCCGTGCAATTTTATTCATGGAAACCTAGCAACAGCCCTATGTTACGCCTACACAGTAGATTTTGACCCTACCTGGCAAGAGGAACTGTGCTTATTTGGTTTATTACAGCATTATTTAGTTGCATGTTAATTGACTGAATCAATAGAGCTAATAGAAGTAGTGATCTTTCTGGTGGGAAATGTATAATCAAGAGTAGCCTCAGAGAATTCAGCAGAAGTATGCAAAGAAAATACAAGAACCAAAGATGTTCCATTTACACACTTCCATATCTCTGAGGCGACTCTAATTTACATATAAAGGCTTATGAAGCTATATTGCTAGTAGCGATGAAAATGTGGTAGTTGTCTCCTCCTTAGAAGGGGAACTTAATGGAATAGAAGTATAACTGGTGGTGGGCTGTTTGAAACTGTGGCTAAATTGTTTTAAATTTGCTACCTGGCCCAGTCAACACTGATTCAATGACAGTAGGATTTACAGCTTTACTCCTGTTGTTTAAGTGACCTCCTGCTGATTTTCCATTTTTTTTTCCTCATTTATTTTTTCATAACCCTTTCATTTTTCAACTGTTTTGATTTCTTTGACAAGCTAAACAAAGCCAGCACCAAGATGAGAAAAAACAAAGGAAATATATTTTATCACCTGCTTTAACCACTCTAGGGCAAGGGACTGCTCTTGTAAGTGTGGACTACACATCGTAAAAGTAAAACAAACTTGAACAACTTGAGATGTTTATCTAGGATGAAGTAAACCAAGATCTTAACCAAAGGGATCTAGAGGGGATGAACTGCCCTATTAATCTTTCACTCACAAGAATCATCTGCAAACTTGAAAAATTTAATTTTTACAGTAGAATGGGAATAAAAATCAACAAGACTATGTGAAGTTGACTAAAAAAAATTATGAATTTAACCATGGGCAGGAAACCGTAGATAACACGAAGGCATAATCTAAGAATGGGACTTGACACTGAGCAGTGAGAAGTGAAAGAGTTTGAAAAACCAAAAGGGGAAGACAATTTTTTTTGTTATTTTCTTGGGATGTGGGCATCACTGGCCAGGCCAGCAATTATTGCCCATCCCTAATTACCCATGAGAAGATGGTGGTGAACTGCCTTTTTGAATTGCTGCAGTCCATGTGGGGTAGGTACACCCACAGTACTATTAGGAAGGGTTTGGAAGGTGCTGCCTGAGTAACCTTGGTGGTTTGCTGCAGTGCATCTTGTAGAGGGTACACACTGCTGCCACTGTGCGTCAATGGTGGAGGGAGTGAATGTTTGTAGATGGGGTGCCAATCAAGCAGGCTGCTTTGTCTTGGATGGTGTCGAGCTTCTTGAGTATTGGAGCTGCACCCATCCAGGCAAGTGGAGAGTATTCCATCACACTCCTGACTTGTGCCTTCTAGATGGTGGACAGGCTTTGGGGAGTCAGGAGGTGAGTTACTCGCTGCAAGATTTCTAGCCTCTGACCTGCTCTTGTAGCTGCAGTATTTATATGGCTACTCCAGTTCAGTTTCTGGTCAATGGTAACCCCCAGGATGTTGATAGTGGGGGATTCAGCCATGGTAATGCCGTTGAATGTCAAGGGAAG
The DNA here is from genome assembly GCF_036365525.1 of Heterodontus francisci. Taxonomy (NCBI): domain Eukaryota; kingdom Metazoa; phylum Chordata; class Chondrichthyes; order Heterodontiformes; family Heterodontidae; genus Heterodontus; species Heterodontus francisci. The sequence goes on along the minus strand of NC_090388.1, from coordinate 41,891,220 downwards.
ATGGCTAGATTCTCTCTTGTTGGAGATGGTCATTGCCTGGCACTTGTGTGGCACAAATGTCAGTTGCCACTTATCAGCCCAAGCCTGATGTTGTCCAGGTCTTGCTGCATTTCTACTCGGACTGCTTCAGTATCTGAGGAGTCGCAAATCGTGCTGAACATTGTGCAAACATGAAACAACATCCCCATTTCTGACCGTATGATGGAGGGAAGGTCATTGATGAAGCAGCTGAAGATGGTTGGGCCTAGGACACTACCCTGAGGAACTCCTGCAGTGATGTCCTGGAGCTGAGACGATTGACTTCCAACAGCCACAACAATCTTCCTTTGCTCTCGGTACGATTCCAACCAATGGAGAGTTTTCCCCGATTCCCATTGACCTCAGTTTTGCTAGGGCTCCTTGATACCATACTCTGTCAAATGCTGACTTGATGTCAAGGGCAGTCACTCTCACTTCACCTCTTGAGTTCAGCTCTTTTGTCCTTGTTGGAACCAAGGCTGTAATGGGGTCTGGAGTAGAGTGGCCTTGGCAGAACCCAAACTGAGCGTCACTGAGCTGGTTTTTGCTAAGCGAGTGCCACTTGATAGCACTGTCAATGACACCTTCCATCATTTTACTGATGATCGAGAGTAGACTGATGGGGCAGTAATTGGCCGGGTTGTCCTGCTATTTTGGGTACAGGACATAACTGTGCAATTTTGCACATTGCTGAGTAGATGTCACTGTTGTAGCTGTACTGGAACAGCTTAGCTAAGGGCGTGGCAACTTCTGGAGCACAGGAATTCAGTACTATTGCCGGAATTTTGTCAGGGCCCACAGCCATTGCAGTATCCAGTGCCTTCAGTCGTTTCTTGATATCACGCGGAGTGAATCGAATTGGCTGAAGTCTGGCATCTGTGATGCTGGGGACTTCAGGAGGAGGCCAAGATGGATCATCCACTAGGCATTGAGGATGGGGATATTTGTGGAGCCACCTCCTCCAGTTAGCTGTTTAATTGTCAACCACTATTCACGACTGGATGTGGCAGGACTGCAGAGATTAGATCTGATCCGTTGGTTGTGAGATCGCTTAGCTCTGTCTATCACATGCTGCTTACGCTGTTTGGCATGCAAATAGTTCTGTGTTGTAGCTTCACCAGGTTGACACCTCATTTTGAGATATGCCTGGTGCTGCTCCTGGCATGCCCTCCTGCACTCTTCATTGAACCAGGGTTGGTCTCCTGGCTTGATGGTAATAGTAGAGTGTGGGACATGCTGGGCCATGAGGTTACAGATTGTGGTTGAGTACAATTCTGCTGCTGTTGATGGCCCACAGCGCCGCATGGATGCCCAGTTTTGCATTGCTAGATCTGTTCAAAATCTATCTCATTTAGCACAGTGGTGGGGCCACACAGCACAATGGAGGGTATCCTCAATGTGAAGATGGGACTTTGTCTCCACAAGGACTGTGCAGTGGTCACTCTTACCAATACTGTCATGGACAGATGCATCTGTGGTAGGCAGATTGGTGAGGATGAGGTCAAGTATGTTTTTCCTCTTGTTGGTTCCCTCACCACTTGCCACAGACCCAGTTTAGCAGCTACATCCTTTAGGACGCAGAGAGCTCGGTCAGTAGTGGTGCTACCAAGCCACTCTTGGTGATGGGCATTGAAGTCTCCCACCCAGAGTACATTCTGCGCCCTCGACATCCTGAGTGCTTCCTCCAAGTGGTGTTCAACATGGAGGAGTACTGATTCATCAGCTGAGGGGGGCACGCAGTAGGTGGTAATCAGCAGGAGGTTTCCTTGCCCATGTTAGACCTGATGCCATGAGACTTCATGGGGTCCAGAGTAGATGTTGAAGACTCCCAGGGTGACTCCCTCCTGACTGAATACCGACTGTGTGCCGCGACCTCTGCTGGGTTTGTCCTGCCGGTGGGACAGGACATATTGAGGAATGGTGATGGTCATGTCTGGTACATTGTCTGTAAGGTATGATTCCATGAGCATGACTATGTCAGGCTGTTGCTTGACTAGTCTGTGGGACAGCTCTCCCAACTTTGGCACAAGTCCCCAGATGTTAGTAAGGAGGACTTTGCAGGGTTGACAGGGCTGGGATTGCTATTGTCGTTTCCAGTGTCTAGGTCGATGCCGGGTGGTATGTATGGTTTCATTCCTTATTGACTTTTTAGTGGTTTTGATACAACGGAGTGGCTTGCTAAGCCATTTCAGAGGGCATTTTAAGAGTCAACCACATTGCTGTTGGTCTGGAGTCACATGTAGGCCAGACCAGGTAAAGTCAGCAGATTTCGTTCCCGAAAAGACACTAGTGAACCAGATGGGTTTTTGCGACAATCAACAATAGTTTCATTAAAACATAAACATAGAAACATAGAAAATAGGAGCAGGAGTAGGCCATTTGGCCCATCGAGCTTGCACCACCATTCAATACAACCATGGCTGATCATCCAAACTCGGTACCCGGTTCCCGCTTTCTCCCGGTATCCCTTGATCCCTTTAGCCCTAAGAACTATATCTAACTCTTTCTTGAATATATTTAATGATTTGGCCTCACCTGCTTTCTGTGGTAGAGAATTCCACAGGTTCACCACTCTGTGGGTGAAGAAATTCCTCCTCATCTCAGTCCTACATGGTTTACCCCTTACCCTTAGACTGTGACCCCTGGTCCTGGACTCCCCTGCCATCGGGAGCATCCTTCCTGCATCTAGTCTGTCCAGTCCTGTTAGAATTTTGTAGGTTTCTATGAGATCTCCTCTCATTCTTCCAAACTCTAGCAAGTACAAGCCTAATCGACCCAATCTCTCTTCATACATCAGTCCTGCCATCCCAGGAATCAGTCTGGTGAACCTTCACTGCACTCCCTCCATAGCAAGAGCAACCTTGTGGGCGGCACAGTGGCGCAGTGGTTAGCACCGCAGCCTCACAGCTCCAGCGACCCGGGTACAATTCTGGGTCCTGCCTGTGTGGAGTTTGCAAGTTCTCCCTGTGTCTGTGTGGGTTTCCTCCGGGTGCTCCGGTTTCCTCCCACAGCCAAAAGACTTGCAGGTTGATAGGTAAATTGGCCATTATAAATTGCCCCTAGTATAGGTAGGTGGTAGGGGAATATAGGGACAGGTGAGGATGAGGTAGAAATATGGGATTAGTGTAGAATTAGTATAAATGGGTGGTTAATGGTCGGCACAGACTCGGTGGGCCGAAGGGCCTGTTAGAGTGCTGTATATCTAAATCTAAAAAAACCTTCCTCAGATAAGGAGACCAAAACTGCACACAATACTCCAGATGTGGTCTCACCAAGGCATTGAATAATTGTAGCAAGACATCCTTGCTCCTGTACTCAAATCCTCTCGCTATGAAGGCCAACATACCACTTGCCTTCTTAACTGCCCGCTGCACCTGCATGGTTACTTTCAGCGACTGGTGCACAAGGACACCTAGGTCTCGCTGCACCACTCCTTTCCCAATCTATCGTCGTTCAGATAATAATTTGCCTTTCTGTTTTTGCTTCCAAAGTGGATAACCTCACATTTATCCACATTATACTGCATCTGCCATGTATTTGCCCATTCACTCAACCTGTCCAAATCACATTGGAGCTTCTCTGCATCCTCCTCACAGCTCAGACTCCCACCCAACTTTGTGTCGCCTGCAAACGTGGATATATTACATTTAATTCCCTCATCTATGTCATTAATATATATTGTGAATAGCTGGAGTCCTAGCACTGATCCCTGCGGTACCCTGCCACGTGGAAAAAGACCGTTTATTCCTACTCTTTGTTTCCTGTCTGCCAACCAGTTCTCTATCCATCTCAGTACCTTACCCCCAATCCCATGTGCTTTAATTTTGCATGCTAATCTGTTATGTGGAAGCTTATCGAAAACCTTCTGAAAGTCCAAATACACCACATCCACTGGTTCTCTCTTATCTATTCTACTTGGTACATCCTCAAAAAATTCCAGTAGATTTGTCAAGCATGATTTCCCTTTCGTAAATCCATGTTGACATTGTCTGATCCTGTCATTGTTTTCCAAGTGCTCTGCTATTCTTCTCTTCTTTGGCCTCCTTGTATCGAGAGACAATGGGTAAGCGCCTGGAGGTGGTCAGTGGTTTGTGGAGCAGCGCCTAGAGTGGCTATAAAGGGCAATTCTAGAATGACAGACTCTTCCACAGGTGCTGCAGATAAAATTGGTTGTCGGGGCCGTTACACAGTTGGCTATCCCTTTGCGCTTCTGTCTTTTTCCTGCCAACTGCTAAGTCTCTTTGACTCGCCACACTTTAGCCCCGCCTTTATGGCTGCCCGCCAGCTCTGGCGATCACTGGCAACTGACTCCCACGACTTATGATCAATGTCACAGGACTTCATGTCGCGTTTGCAGACGTCTTTAAAGCGGAGACATGGACGGCCGGTGGGTCTGATACCAGTGGCAAGCTCGCTGTACAATGTGTCCTTAGGGATCCTGCCATCTTCCATGCGGCTCACATGGCCAAGTCATCTCAAGCGCCGCTGGCTCAGTAGGGCGTATAAGCTGGGGATGTTGGCCGCCTCGAGGACTTCTGTGTTGGAGATACGGTCCTGCCACCTGATGCCAAGGATTCTCCGGAGGCAGCGAAGATGGAATGAATTGAGACGTCGCTCTTGGCTGACATACATTGTCCAGGCCTCGCTGCCGTAGAGCAAGGTACTGAGGACACAGGCTTGATACACTTGGGCTTTTGTGTTCTGTGTCAGTGCGCCATTTTCCCACACTCTCTTGGCCAGTCTGGACATAGCAGTGGAAGCCTTTCCCATGCGCTTGTTGATTTCTGCATTGAGAGACAGGTTACTGGTGATAGTTGAGCCTAGGTAGGTGAACTCTTGAACCATTTCCAGAGCGTGGTCGCTGATATTGATGGATGGAGCATTTCTGACATCCTGTCCCATGATGTTCATTTTTTTGAGGCTAATGGTTAGGCCAAATTCGTTGCAGGCAGCCGCAATCCTGTCGATGAGTCTCTGCAGACACTCTTCAGTGTGAGATGTTAATGCAGCATCGTCAGCAAAGAGGAGTTCCCTGATGAGGACTTTCTGTACTTTGGTCTTTGCTCTTAGACGGGTAAGGTTGAACAACCTGCCACCTGATCTTGTGTGGAGGAAAATTCCTTCTTCTGAAGACTTGAACACATGTTTTCCAAGTGCTCTGCTATTACATCTTTTATAATGGACCCTAGCATTTCCCCCACTACTGATGTCAGGCTAACCAGTCTATAATTCCCTGTTTTCTCTCGACCTCCTTTTTTAAATAGTGTGGTTACATTAGCTACCCTCAAATTCATTGGAACTGTTCCAGAGTCTATAGAATTTTGAAAAATGAGCAGCAATGCATCTATTATTTCTCGGGCCACTTCCTTAAGTACTCTAGGATGTAGATTATCAGGCCCTGAGGATGTATCAGCCTTCAATCCCATCAATTTCCCTAACACTATTTCCTGACTGATTTCATACAGTTCCTGCATCTCACTAGACCCTATGTTCCCCAACATTTCTGGGAGGTAATTTGTATCCTCCTTTTTAAAGGCAGAACCAAAGTTGGGCGGCATAGTGGCCCAGTGGTTAGCACCGCAGCCTCACAGCTCCAACAACTCAGGTTTAGTTCTGTTCTGGGTACTGCCTGTGCGGAGTTTGCAAGTTCTCCCTGTGACTGCGTGGGTTTCCGCCGGGTGCTCCGGTTTCCTCCCACAGCCAAAGACTTGCAGGTTGATAGGTAAATTGGCCATTGTAAATTGCCCCTAGTGTAGGCAGGTGGTAGGAGAATGGTGGGGATGTGGTAAGGAATATGGGGTTAATGTAGGATTAGTATAAAAATGGGTTGTTGTTCGGCACAGACGGTGGGCTGAAGGGCCTGCTTCAGTGCTGTATCTATAAATAAATAATAAATAATGTATGTATTTAATTGGTTTGCCATTTCTTTGTTCCCCATTCTAAATTCCCCCGTTTCTGACTGTAAGGGACCCACATTTGTATTCACCAATCTTTTTCTCTTGACATATCTGTAGAAGCTTTTACAGTCAGTTTTTATGTTCTCTGCAATCTTACTCTCATACTCTATTTTCCCCTTCTTAATCAATCCCTTTGTCCTCATTTGCTGAATTCTAAACTGCTCCCAATCCTCAGGTTTGCTGCTTGTTCTGGCCATTTTATATTTCTCCTCCTTGGATCTAATACTATCCCTAATTCCTTTTGTAAGCCACAGTTGAGCCACCCTTCCTGTTTTATTCTTGTGCCAGGAATTGTTGTAATTCATCCATGCACTCTTTAAATGCTAGCCATTGCCTATCCATTGTCAACCCTTTAAGTAACGCTCCCCAATCTATCATAGCCAACTTGTGCCTCAGACCTTCATAGTTTCCTTTATTTAGATTCAGGACCCTAGTCTCAGAATCAACTCTCTCACTCTCCATCGTAATGAAAAATTCTATCATATTATGGTTGCTCTTTCCCAAGGGACCCCGCACAAGATTGTTAACAAATCCTTTCCTCATTACACAATACCCAGTCTAGGATGGCCTGTTCTCTAGTTAGTTCCTCAACGTATTCATGGCCATCATTAGACTAGCTTTTTAAATTCCATATTTGTTTTTCATTAATTGAATTCAAATTCCACCTTCTACTATGGTGGGATTCAACCCCATATCCTCAAGGAAATACCTTGGGTTTCTGGTCCAGTGACAATACCACTATGCCACCACCTCCCCAAAAATAAATAGGATTTTTTTTTAAAGAAACTTATGAAGGAGTAAACTACATTCATTGCAAAGTAGTTTTCAAAGCCATAGTGACAGAAAGGTCAACCCCTAACAGTCAAGTTGACAAAATAGTTTTCCTTCCATTGCACTGAACCTAACTATGTTGTGGTCATGACATTCCAATTATACTCCTATTCTCACATCAGTTACTGCGTCACTTAAGTAGGTTAAATTAACATTCCTTCAATTTGTTCCAACCCTGGTTCTTTTTCTCAAAACCTCCAAGGCTTATTTACGCATTTGTGGCACTGTGACTCCCTTTCACACTGATATAGCACTGTCTGACTTTATTAGTTTCTTCAGAAACAAGTTTATTCCTAGTTCTTAGAAAGTCTCACATCGGTGAATTTTTAAGAGAAGTTTCGGCCTTCCAAGGCATGCTGGTAAATTTGGTCAAGTTTCTGTACAACTGGCTACAGTAAACAGTGCTTCGCGTCTCATCTAAACTGTCAGTGCCCCTGGGTTGGACAGCTTTCACGAGCCTCAACTACAACTTCTGATCAGTCGAGAATATTAGTTTCTTACATATTGCAGTTTTTTACAGCACTTCTTTCCTTTTTTATGTCATCTGAAAATGTTTAAACACTACAGCACTTTTATATCATAATATGCTTCATTGTTTCAAGTTAAAATCTAACCTTGTATCTCTTCACAAGCACATCTGATTGGGCACAAATTACATTTTAATTAAACTTCGGGATGGATGCATTTTACAGGTCTAATTGAATTGCATTTTAATATTATAGTACATTTACTTTAATTTTAAATACCTAAAGAGATATATTGATTGACCGCTTATTGAAAAAATTCAGCTAGTTTGTATGCAAATTCAGAAAAACAATATTATAAAACCTGTTAATCTTTACAGTTTCACCCACCTATTCTGAAAATATTCACATTGATTTCAGCAAAATAAATGGCACAATTAATTTTAAGCTCAGACTTACTTCTTGGCAGAAGAACACAGGCAAGTCAATAATGAAGCAAGAAATGTACCAGGAAACTAATCAGATACCTTTTACAATTCGACCAGGTTAGTCTTTTGAAATATATGGGGACATTTATTAATGTAACACAAACTCAAGGTGACAGAATTTGCCGTGTAATGAACAATATTTTGTGTCGCCAACTCTTTGGACTGGATTTTACCAAGCCCACGACATCGGGCTCTGGGGCAAAGTGGGGTTGGAAGATAGTTGCAGGAGAGGCCTGCCATGGAGGCCGATGCCGGGAGTGCCCGGCATGACCCTCCCGGCGACAGCGAGGTTCCATGGCGGCCTTCCCGACGCTGGGCAACGGGACCTGGATTTAAATATTGGTGAATAAATTTAAATCAACATCTGTGACATTTATTTGACCCCATCCACACGCCCCCGCCCCCCCCGCACTGATAAACTTACCTCCTCCCCCACTCCCCACCAGTGTCGCACCTTGTTTCCCCTGACAGGGATCTGAAGGCATGGGTGTGTTAGCCACCACGCCGAAGATCATGACAGACCCTCAAGATTTAAATGAATTAATTTTATTGATTTGAATATTCAAATTGTGGGCCCGTCACCTAGCAGTGGGGGGATCGCCACAAAGCCTCGCCGCCACCAGGAGGATCAAGCCGGGCCCTCCCGGCAGCTGGCACTCTCACGCCTTCAATTCCTCATCTGGGGAAAGCAGGCGTGACACTGGTGGTGGGGGGGTGGGGAGCTAAGATTTTTACTGTGGGGTGGGGGGGCCGGTTCAAAGAAGCATCATCAGTGTAGGGGATGGTGGGAAGGGGTGCACTTTCAACTTCATGCAGTCTTGCGGGGGAGAAGGTCAGAATTCAAAGGTAAGTGTTTTGGGGGGGGTGATGATAAAGGGCAAAAATGTACTGTAATTTTTATCGGGGGGTTAGAAAGGGGCGTTATAATTTTAGTTTGTAAATTTTGGAGGGTTCACTTTAAAAATTCAAATTTGCCAGCAGTGCTGGCTGCCTTTTAAAAATGGCGACAGCGCCTGCACACTGGTAATTGATGCCATTGCCAATGATAGACAACCCGCCCCCTCCACATGACTGGGGGGCGGGGGTGGGCTGTCCCGGCTGTTTAAATGAGCCGCCGCGCAGGACATCGTGGTGGCTCTTCAGTGTGAATGGGTCGCCAATTTTTGAGCTCGCCACCAGGAGTGACAGCCTGCTCTTAAATCTAGCCCAATATATTTTAACACTTCATAAGTTTTTATAGCAATGGTTTGACCTATTGTGACGAAATCTCACCTCCAAATGGAAACATATTAATTTTGTCATATGGGACATGACTGAAACTTTTTTTTACTGGACATTGCACAGAACTTGCTTTTAAAAAAACAGAGCAGAACAGCTGAAAACATGGTTGCACATTTACATTCTGAGAGACAGTTGAATAGAGATTCAATTAACAAGATTGGTCTGGGCAAAAGTGATGATCTACATCTTGACTGTGTAAGAGCCAGCACTCCATCCCCCACCGAGTGTGTCTAGTAAGATTTGAAGTCCAGCAAAGCCACCACCGACCCCCCACCCCGCACCAAGAACCTGCTGGCCAAACTGGGGACTTTTTGAATTGTGCCACACAAAATGGAACAGACTGCAACTGAATTCCAAGAAGAAAGCACTTCTCTTTCTGTTTCTCTCTCCAGCAAAGTCCCAGGGCCCCAAGGTAGCAACTTAAGCCTCAAGACAGAGCAGCTCTTCAGCCTTCTGATACCAGAGAAGAAAGTCAGAAATTGTGCAGCGGGCCCCAGTGAGAACTTCAAGACCTCAACTTTTATCAAGGACATTTCCACCCAGTAATTGAATTCCATTCATTGTCAACTCTACTTCAATGCTTCCCCCCCACCACCCCACCCAATTCTTACCTTCCCTCTGCATCTATTTGTGTGTGTATTTATCTCATTTGTCAGCTCATGTGGTTGTGTCGCGTAGTTTAGTAGTTTTAACCGAGTTAGAGTGATAAGGCTAATAAACTTACATCTTTCTTGTTTAAACCTAAGAAAACTGTCTGATTGGTTCATTTGCAATTACAATTAGAGTGCAGTGAGCAAACGGTTCACTGAGGGGGTAAGCTAAATTCACTGTGTTTTAAAAGATAAATTCTGTTACAGCCAAGCCAGAAAAGGGGCAAGAGGGGAGCCTGAGACCTCTTCCTCATCCGGTCGTAAAACTATATTTAGTCTTACTATGGACCACAGTGGGATGCAGCTTACATTGTTATGTTTGGAATGTGTCAAATAAATACCGGTTTTACAAAAAGAGAATCATTTTTCATTTTAGAGTTACAACCCCACAGAACCTATCTTAACCCGAAGAGTATGCATCATATTTTAAAGCAACCTTTGAAATGGAACACTAATCATGTTTCACCAAATGAGAATTTTTCCAAATTCTAAGCATAACTAATGATGAAGTACATTCATCATTATGTACTTCATAATGATATACTAGATATTGTGTTCCTTTTACACTCAGAATCTATCATGTATTTGTATAATATGCTGATGACATGATGACATCATGACATAAATAAACACCCTTGAACTGGCCATACTTAATGTCCATCTTGTCTGTTAGTGCCATACAAATATATGACAGAAAATGGTGATGAGGGTGAGATAAAGGTCTGTCTGCTCAGTTTGGGTTCCGCCAGGGCCACTCAGCTCTTGACCTCATTACAGCCTTGGTTCAAACATGGACAAAAGAGCTGAACTCAAGAGGTGAAGTGAGAGTGATTGCCCTTGACATCAAGGCAGCATTTGACCGAGTATGGCATCAAGGAGTGCTAGCAAAACTGGAGTCAATGGAAATCAGGGGGAAAACCCTCCACTGGCTGGAGTCATACCTAGCGCAAAGGAAGATGGTTGTGGTTGTTGGAGGTCAATCATCTGAGCTCCAGGACATCACTGCAGGAGTTCCTCAGGGTAGTGTCCTAGGCCAACCATCGTCAGCTGCTTCATCAATTACCTTCCTTCAATCATAAGGTCAGAAGTGGGGATGTTCGCTGATGATTGCACAATGTGCAGCACCATTCGCGACTCCTCAGATACTGAAGCAGTCCGTGTAGAAATGCAGCAAGACCTGGACAATATCCAGGCTTGGGCTGATAAGTGGCAAGTAACATTCGTGCCACGCATGTGCCAGGCAATGACCAGCATAGGGCGGCACAGTGGCGCAGTGGTTAGCACCGCAACCTCACAGCTCCAGCGACCCGGGTTCAATTCTGGGTACTGCCTGTGTGGAGTTTGCAAGTTCTCCCTGTGTCTGCGTGGGTTTTCTCCGGGTGCTCCGGTTTCCTCCCACAAGCCAAAAGACTTGCAGGTTGGTAGGTAAATTGGCCATTATAAATTGCCCCTAGTATAGGTAGGTGGTAGGGAAATATAGGGACAGGTGGGGATGTGGTAGGAATATGGGATTAGTGTAGGATTAGTATAAATGGGTGGTTGATGGTCGGCACAGACTCGGTGGGCCGAAGGGCCTGTTTCAGTGCTGTGTCTCTAAACTAAACTAAAAACTAAACATCTCCAACAAGAGAGAATCTAACCATCTCCCCTTGGCATTCAACGGCATTACCATCGCTGAATCCCCCACTATCATCATCCTCGGGGCTACCATTGACCAGAAACTGAACTGGAGGAGCCATATAAATACTGTGGCTACAAGAGCAGGTCAGAGGCTAGGAATCCTCCAGCGAGTAACTCACCTCTTGACTCCCCAAAGCCTGTCCACCATCTACAAGGCACAAGTCAGGAGTGTGATGGAATACTCTCCACTTGCCTGGATGGGTGCAGCTCCAACAACACTCAAGAAGCTTAACACCATCCAGAACAAAGCAGCCCGCTTGATTGACACCCCATCTACAAACATTCACTCCCTCCACCACCAACGCACAGTGCCAGCAGTATGTACTATCTACAAGATGCACTGCAGCAATGCACCAAGGCTCCTTAGACAGCACCTTCCAAACCTGCGACCTCTACCAACTAGAAGGACAAGGGCAGCAAATTGGCAAGTCTCCTTCCATAGCATGTTCCAAATCCGCGACCTCTCCCACCTCTAGATGAAGAGCAGCAGATGCATGGGAACACTACCACTTGCAAGTTCCCCTCCAAGTCACACACCATCCTGAATTGGAAGTATATTGCCACTCTTTCACTGTCACTGGCCAAAATCCTGGAACTCCCTTCCTAACAGCACTGTGGGTATACCTACCCCAAATGGACTGCAGCGGATCAAGAAGGCAGCTCACCACCACCTTCTCAAGGGCAATTAGGGATGGGCGATAAATGCTGGCCTGGCCAGCGACACCCACATCCCATGAATGAATAAAAAAATAGGTAACAAACAGCAGCAGGGCCTGCAGTTAACAGGATTAGCCAGTTTCTAATGGCCTACTGGCTTGGATAGCAGAGATTTTTGTCTGGTTTGTGTGAAGTTTGAGTCTCAAGGAGTCTCCTCGGTTGAGTGGGATGCCGCAGTGTCCTAGGGCTGGATTCTATGAGCACACCGCCGACAGGCCGATTGTGCAGTGGCTCATTTAAACAGCCAGGGTGGCCTGCCAACCCCCTTAAACAGGTGGAGGGGGCGGGCTGTCCGTCCCCGGCAATGGCATTAGCTACCTACGCGCAGGCACTGACACCCTTTTTAAAGGGCAGTCAGCCCTGCTGGAATATTTAAATTTTAAAGACATATCCCCCCAGAATTACATATATAAAGTTCCAATACCCCTTTCCCATAACAATTACATGAATTATTTGCCCTCCCCCCAGCCCAAAACACCTACCTTTAACATCTGACCATGCCCTCTCAAACTGCACAAAGTTTAAAGTACAACCCTTCCCACCATCACCTACACCCATGACGTTTATTTGACCCCGTCAACTCGCCACGCCCCCATCCCCCCGCCACACCAATAAACTTACCTCCTCCCCCCTCCCCATTAGTGTCGCGTCTTGTTTTTCCGGACGGGGATCTGAAGGCGTGGGTGTGTCGGCTACCACAGCGAAGATCACGATGGGTCCTCAAGATCGTGGATGAGTATATTTATATTAATTAATTTTATTGATTTACATATTCAAATTGTGGTCCTGTCACCTAGCGGCAATAGGGTCTCCGACAGAACCTTGTCACCACCAGAAGGATCGAGCTGGGCCCTGCCAGCGTCGTGGTCTGTGGCGGGCCTCATCTGGAGCTATCTTCAGGCACCCCTAACCATAGATCACGACGTCGAGGGCTGCTTAAAATCTTGCCGCTAGTGTGCATCAGATTCAAAGTGTTCATTCGGGTAAGAGAATATTTTCAACCACCGACTCAACTGGTTTTCGGTAACATTGTTGTGGAGAGCCGCGGTAAAGTGTTTACTGGGTTACTGTGAATTTGCAAACAGGACAATATGAGTGCACCTATGGGATACATTGGAAGGCTAGGAACCTGTGAGAGGGCTCGAGAACCATTCAGTTCATATATTGAAAGAATGGATATTTTTTCAGAGCTAATAACATTTTGGAACTGAAAGGTGAAAGTGAAGAGGTCAAGTCTCAGAATAAGGCAATTCTTGAGTGCGTGAAAGCAATTTTGCTAATGGAAATTGGCCTGGAAGTGTCTGACACGCTAACAAACCTTCTTGCTCCCAACAAGGCAAAACATGTGTCATTCAAAACAATCATCACCAAGTTGGAGGAACATTTTAACCACAAGCCACTGGAGATAGCAGAAAGCTACAAATATGGAACCAGAAATCAGAAAAGTTGTGAAAAAGTTGGTGCGTGCATTGTGGGACTGAAGAATTTACCACTGCATTGCAACTTTGGCACATTTTTAGACCATGCATTATGAGACAAATTTGAGCATGGAATGGTGGATGAAAGAATCCAATCAAAATTACTAAATACACAAAATCTTACATTTGAGCTAGCGTGTGAGATTGCTTTTTTTATTGAGATGGCATCAAAGAATGCTCAGGAATTTCATCCTATGCCAGTGACTCGTACTACTTCTGTCCTCTGTCAGAAAGCTTACACCAAGCCTAAAGTGGAGAGATCTAGTCAGAAGATGCTAGGGATAGCAGTTTAGTGTTTTGTTATCGCTGTAAAGGCAGCCACACAGCACCAGCATGTCAGTACAGAAATGCCAAATGTTTTTAATTGCCAAAAGAAAAGCCATATTGCAAATGCTTACTGAGCGAAGGCCAAAGCAGGAAAAGAAACTTATTCCAGTGGTAATGGAAAAATGATGTCATAAAGGTGGAGTTCACAATCTTAAAGTGAATTTAGAGTAACTAAGTGAAGAGCAGCTAGGGCTGCACAGCATTTATGCCACTAACAATCACTCAAATGACACAGACTTTCGTACAAAGGTGTTAGCAAATCAACAATACATCAATATGTGCATCGATATGGTTCCAAATTGCTCCATTACGAGTAGAGAAGAGGAGGATGACATTTCCAAGGGGGTCATATAGAAGTCACTAGATACCATAGACATTCCTAAGCTGATATGAGGGAGTCTTGTGGCGCCTTGTGTACCCTCTTATTTGTACAAATGTCTAATGAAAGCTAACATTTGGCCTCCAGTATGAAGTAAACTGAAAGATGACCTCGAGCTGAAGTGATGGACAAGGGGGAAGTGACACCCCCAATAGTTCAGGTACCTGTCCTGTATTCATTGGTTAGAAGGGTTTGAACAAGTGAATGACATAGGGTGAACTACCAACCCCTAGAAATAAAGTATATAAACAGGTGCATGGGAGGGAAATAGACAGTGTTTGAAGGACAGAAGGGGAGCTTTCCAAAGCTTAGCTTTGGCCGAGTGTTAGGCTTTGGTCTAATACTTTGGTTAGCTCAAGAAGACTAAGAACCATGAGGAGTGAAGAGATCACCTATACCTCACTTGCCTCAACCCTCAGAGACACTAGAAACACTGCTCTGCCCCATTGTATGGTCTGGGATCAGCAATCCGTCCAATCTGTTTTGGGTCGTATGTCTTTTCTGTCTATTTAGCTTATGTATCATCATATTTAGACTACTACTTCTTAATATACATTATATTTAACCTGTTGCTTTTTAATAAACTATTTTAAAATTACTTATGAGTCCTTGACCACCTATTTTGGGTAATCTGTGACTCCCGAACCTATATCTTACAGATGTGAAATTGGAATGATCTACAGCGCAACAAGATGTTTATGGTGCATGTAAGAGAAGCTTGACCAGTGGCAAACTACTTTTTCATTACGACACAAATCATGACCTGCAGCTGGCATGTGACACTTTAAACTATGGAATTGGTTCAGTGATCAGTGATGTCATGGATGATGATCATGTGTTGTGTACCCTGACCAAGAGTGAATGCAACTATGTGCAGATGGAAAAGGAAGTGCTTGGAATCAAAAAGATTCACCAATTTTTGTTGGTTAGAAACCTCACGCCAGTAATAGATCATAAACCCCTAATAGCTATTCTGGGATCAAAGTCTGCAATACCAACAATGGCAGCATCAGGATGTACTTCTCTCACACTACAACACTGAATATCACAGTCCGAAGCAGAATGTTATCACTGACGGACCGTCACATTTGCCGCATGAAGACTCAGAAGCAGGCTGTGAAGATGCAATCTTCACAATTAGTAGATGATAACTTTACAATCACTGCAACTGAAAGTGCAACTGAAACTCAGAATGACGCTGTGTTGAAAAGAGTCTATGAACAGACATTGAATGGATGGACAGAATTCGACCATTGTATAGATGAGAAACAGAAACCATTCCACAATTGTCACTATGAGTTGTCAAGTGAAGTGAGGTGAGAATGACTGCCCTTGTCATCAAGGCAGCATTGAACCAAGTATGCCATCAAGGAGCCCGAGCAAAACTGGAGTCAATGGGAGTCGGGGAAAACTCTCCACTGGTTGGAGTCATACCTAGTGCAAAGGGAGATAGTTGTGGTTGTTGGAGATCAATCATCTCAGCTCCAGGACATCATTGCAGGAGTTCCTTAGGATAGTGTCCTAGGCCCAACCATCTTCAGCTGCTTCATCAATGACCTGCCCTTCATCATAAGGTCAGAAGTGGGGATGTTCGCTGATGATTGCACAATATTCAGCACCATTCGCAACTCCTCAGATAATGAAGCAGCCCATGTCCAAATACAGCAAGCCTTGGACAATATCCAGGTTTGGGCTGATAAGTAGCAAGTAACATTCACGCCACACAAGTGCCGGGCATTGTCCATCTCTCCTTGATGTTCAAAGGCATTACCATTGCTGAATGCCCCACTATCAACATCCTCGGGGTTTACTATTGACCAGAAACTGAACTGGATCAGCCACATAAGTACCATGGCCACAACAGCAGGTCAGAGGCTGGGAATTCTGCTGCGAGTATCTCACTTCCTTACTCCCCAGTGCCAGTCCACCATCTACAAGGCACGTCAGGACTGTGATGAAATACTCTCCACTTTCCTGCATGGGTGTAGCTCCAACAACACTCAAGAAGCCCGACACCATCCAGGACAAAGCAGCCCACTTGACTGGCATCCCATCCACCACTTTCAACATTCACTCCCTTCACCGCCAACACACCGTGGCAGTAGTGTGTACCATCTACAAGATGCTCTACAGCAACTCACCAAGGCTCCTTCGACAGCACATTCCAAACCCGCAACCTCTACCATCTAGAAGGACAAGGGCAGTAAATGTATGGGAACACCACCACCTGCTAGTTCCCCTCCAAGACACACACCATCCTGACTTGGAACTATATCGTTATTCCTTCACTGTTGCTGGGTCAAAATCCTGGAATTCCCTTCCTAACAACACGGTGGGTGTACCTATACCCCAAGGACTGCAGGGGTTCAAGAAGGCAACTCACCACCACCTTCTCAAGGACAATTAGGGATGGGCAATAAATGCTCGCCTAGCCTGCGACACCCATATCCCATGAGCGAATAAATAAAATGTGAACAATGCTCCATTAAGTGGGGTCATAGAATGGTGGTACCTAGATCTCTGACAGATAGGATTCTGGCCGAATTCCGGAATAAACACACAGGAATAGTCAGTATGAAATCCATAGCAAGTGTCTGTGTTCATTCACCTGGTCTAGACAGTGACCTAGAATCATTGGTTAGTAAATATACTATCTGCCAAAACAGTAGAAATAAGTCACCTAAAACTGCTTTGCAATTGTGGCCATGGCCAACTCGACCATTTCAATGAGTCTATGTAGATCACATGATCCAGCAAGGGCTAAATCAAAACATGAGCATGATCCTCTTGATCACGAGCTCATGCCAGAGCTTGAACCAGTTCAGACTTCAGTGTCTGAAGTACCAATGTTTGAGAGAGAAACAAGATCTTCTCAAAGTTCTGAACCTAAACCAAGCAGTCTAAAACCTGACTCTACACCAAATCCTGAAAGGAGATCAGAAAGACTTTATAAACTTGTTATTAATTGTGATTTGTATATATAGTTCATTGTAAATATAAATACTTTTATTTTGAAAGGGGGAACAGTGTAATGTATTTGTATAATATGCTAATGACATGATGATGTAAATAAACAATTCCTTGAACTGGCCACACTTGTCTGTTTGCACCAGCCAAATATATCACAGATTCTAAATTTGATCTTGACACAATTCAAACTCTGACTGGAAAACTGCAGAACAGGATTTTTATTCCACAAGTCAAATGAAGAAGTCTTCCTCAAAAGCGATATATGAACCATAATTGAGCAGTTTGAAATAAAAAGGGACAAAAATTGTATTTTTACTGCATTATTTCAAGTACTTTGAATAAAATGAAGCAATGCCAACCTTTATTTCATCAGACAATATCCATGATACAGTCGGAGGTGAAATAGACGCAGACGTTTAGACCTGGACAGGTGCTCTATAGAGATGATTGGGTCTGTTTTCTGGTATGTTAATCTGAGTTACTTTGAAAAGATTTTAAGAGAGACTCCACCCATATGAGGGTCACAGAGGGAAGAGGTCTCCAATTGTGCTGAGAGAAGTAACCACCACCATCATCAGTAGGGAGCTGAAGATCATTTGTACTGCAGCTGAATAGGTTTCTTTAAGCTGAATATGTATGATTTGATTGCAAAGTTTATCAGATGTTGGGCTTCTTTGTGAACTGTAGATAATTGTACATACAACAAATTGTCAGATTTGAGCAAAAACATTGTTTTTATGGTTACAATTGAAATTATTTTAATTGAGATTATTAAATTATAATAAAGCCTATTTAGCAACATTATTATTAATTAGTTTGGGCTAAATCACTTTTGTATCTAAATGTTTTTAAAAAGGTTCATTTTGATGTGATGATCCTTAATGGTAATTAGAGACCACTAGATAGCCAATTAGGTTCCTACATTTCATTCAACCACAGACTAATGAGCAATGGAAATTTTATAGGAAGTCTGATCCCTTGGGAGATAAACCTTTTTCAATTCAGCTGAGAATGTGAAGGAATCAAGTATAAAAACACACATAGGCTATCTATCAAGACAGGATTTATGTCCAACTGAAAATTCATTATCTACCTGTGAAAAAAATAAAACAACATCTCCAATAAAGCGCAGCCTAACAAAAGAAAACCTGAGGGAAATGGATCATTCAGTAAATGTTAAATAACTTGGCTAATTGAAAAGAAATATGGGATACTGCAAATGATTAAAGTCATATTTCTTAAAGCCATCAGCTAATATGTTTGACTTTCTGCTCAAAGCTTGGCTTGATTAAAAATATTACATCCTACAAATCTTTTTTATTGCTGTGTTCAGTATCCAAGACTCTGTTAGGAGGCTAGGAAGAAAATTATCTGCTTCCTACAGAGATCTGAGGCAATTTTCCTCACTCCAGGAAATGCTGAATCAGTTGCTACACATTTTATCACATAGCAGCTAAACATTTTGTTTGACAAATAAAGTGATCATCCTGTATTGCTTTGATGTCTTGCATGCACATTATAATTAAGGTTACTTAATATATAAAACTGCAGGAGGGCAACTGCTTTGAACCTATTGAAAAATTACTTAAATTCCTACTGGCACTATCTTGGGTATTTTTAGTAATCTGCTCTGTGCCTGTGTCTAATTCTATTCTTCTAAATTCTCTATTGTGTTTTATTGTGGTAGATTCAGTAAATTGAAAACCAGGGTGGCAGACAGGACAGATAAAGGTCATGTTTTCATTGTGATTATATCGGCCTGGACACGTGTGGACCAGGTATTTTGCCCAGCAAATGTTCAACTCTGCTTACAGTAAAATCCAAACTGGAAATATGCTGAACAATTATTTTTAAATAAGAAGGGATTCTTCATAGCAGACCAGTGTGAATATCAAACTAAATTTAGTCAGGTTTAGTATAGGCCTAACATGAGTGAAAGCTTTTTTCCTTGTAAATCAATGGTGTGTGAACCATGGCTCAGTTGGTAGCATTCTCCTCTCTGAGACAGAAGATTATGGGTTCAAGTCCCACTCCCGAACTCGAGTTCAAAAACGAAGGATAACAGCAGCATTGAGAGAGCGCTGCACTGTTGGAGCTGCTGTCTTTCAGATGAGATGTTAAACTGAGGCCCCACCTATCCATTTGGAAACAAACGAACTTATTAGCGAGAGACAGCATGGTTTTGTGAAGGGGAGGTCATGTCTCACTAATTTGATTGAGTTTTTTGAGGAAGTTACAAAGATGATTGATGAAGGAAGGGCAGTGGATGTTATCTACATGGACTTTAGTAAAGCCTTTGACAAGGTCCCGCATGGCAGACTGGTACAAAAGGTGAAGTCACACGGGATCAGAGGTGAGCTGGCAAGATGGATACAGAACTGGCTCGGTCATAGAAGACAGACGGTATCAGTGGATGGGTGTTTTTCTGAATGGAGGAATGTGACTAGTGGTGTTCCGCAGGGATCAGTGCTGGGACCTTTGCTGTTTGTAGTATATATAAATGATTTGGAGGAAAATGTAGCTGGTCTGATTAGTACGTTTGCGGACGACACAAAGGTTGGTGGAGTTGCGGATAATGATGAGGATTGTCAGAGGATACAGCAGGATATAGATCGGTTGGAGACTTGGGTGGAGAAATGGCAGATGGAGTTTAATCCGGACAAATGTGAGGTAATGCATTTTGGAAGGTCTAATGCAGGTGGGAGGTATACAGTAAATGGCAGAACCCTTAGGAGTATTGACAGGCAGAGAGATCTGGGCGTACAGGTCCACAGGTCACTGAAAGTGGCAACGCAGGTGGATAAGGTAGTCAAGAAGGCATACGGCATGCTTGCCTTCATCAGTCGGGGCATAGAGTATAAAAATTGGCAAGTCATGTTGCAGCTGTACAGAACCTTAGTTAGGCCACACTTAGAATATTGCGTGCAATTCTGGTCACCACACTACCAGAAGGACGTGGAGGCTTTGGAGAGGGTACAGAGGAGGTTTACCAGGATGTTGCCTGGTCTGGAGGGCATTAGCTATGAGGAGAGGCTGGATAAACTCGGATTGTTTTCACTGGAACAACGGAGGTGGAGGGGCGACATGATAGAGGTTTACAAAGTTATGAGTGGCATGGACTGAGTGGATAGTCAGAAGCTTTTTCCCAGGGTGGAAGAGTCAGTTACTAGGGGACATAGGTTTAAGGTGCGAGGGGCAAAGTTTAGAGGGGATGTGCGAGGCAAGGTTTTTACACAGAGGGTGGTGAGTGCCTGGAACTTGCTGCCAGGGGAGATGGTGGAAGCAGATACGATAGCGACGTTTAAGAGACATCGTGACAAATACATGAAAAGGAAGGGAATAGAGGGATATGGGCCCCTGTTAGTTTAGACAGGCATCAAGATCGGCGCAGGCTTGGAGGGCCGAATGGCCTGTTCCTGTGCTGTACTGTTCTTTGTTCTTAGTTCTCTCAGGTGAATGTCTAAGATTCCACACCACTATGTTGAAGAAGAGCAGGGGAGTTATCCTCAGAGTTCTGACCAAAATTTATGCCTCAATCAACATCAAAAAACAGATTATCTATTCATTATCACATTTCTGTTTGTGGGAACTTGCTGTGCACAAATTTGCTGCCACATTTCCAACATTACAATTCAAAAGTACTTCATTGTCTGTAAAGTGCTTTGAGGTATCTGGTAGTCATTAAATGCACTATATAAATTCAAGTCTTTCTTCTTCAGTTGCAACTGGAACATCCCAGTACTCAGCCAGGACACTTGCACTACTGATTGGACAACACCATACATTTTTGATGTCGCACGGAACACTACGATATGCAGGTCCAGGCAAGGTAACCAACATGAAGATGACACTCCAGGACAGCAGCCTTTTGCAAATTGTATTTACTTACTGCAAGCAGGAAAACACAAAAAGCAAAATTACAGAACATCGAAAGTGGAACTATTATCCTCTGAAATGGAAATCTCTACCACCCTGGGCACTGACCCTCAACAAAAATCATCGACAATTCTTTGGCTCCACAATTTCCCCTTTCCATGCTTGTAATATTTTTCAAAAATACAAGGCTCTTGTAATGTGTTAGTTTAAAAAAAATGTTAGATAAAAAAATGCTTTGAAATTTTTCCTTCTACCCTCACCTCACCTCGGCCATTGTTCCTCAATTGCACCAAATACCAATTACCTCATTTAAGTCAATAGAAGAGAAATAGCTCTGGAATATTGATTCTACCTCAACTGGTTGTAAGTGTAAATAGTCTGGAAATTGGAAATTTACCAGCACAGTCACTTACGCTTAAAATCCTACACTGTCATTTTTTCAGAAATATTCAATTATAATACAGCACGGTGTCTAATATTCCCAGTCAAACTATCTACCTGTTATTTAACCATGTGATCTTGCAGGAGCTGCAGTGCAGCACAGAAACCTTAAAGAGTTGATATACTGAAGTGAATTGCAATGGAGCTGATAGGAACAAGTGTAACGGGCTGACTCTGAAATGCAACTTTGAGGAGGTTGAAAATAAAATGAAAAGCATTCTGCAAAACAAAAGGTGGAGGAGGGAAGAGGAGAGGGAGAAGAACATTCAGCAGGATGCCATGTCCACCCAAGGTATTCAGGGAGCAATTCCATTACCTCAACCTCTGTGAGGACCAATGTTTTACGGAGGAGGTGCTCACTGAAATCTGCCACCTGCTGCAAGCAGACCTGCAGTCTCACAGCAGAGGGAGGACGGAACTGCCACTAGCTGTGAAGGTGACCATGGCCATGAACTTCTTCACATCGGGATTGTTCCTGGCTGAGACAGGAGACATCTCTAACATCTCACCATTCACCATCCGCTGCTGTAAAGGGAGGTCACTGATGCACTTTATGTCAGGAGTGGGGAATACATCGTAATCTCTCTGACCAGAAAGAAGAAGGCAGAGTGTGCACATGGCTTCATCAGGATAGCAGGTTTCATCACGGTGAAACCTGTCATTGACTGCTGTCAGGCAAACCCCCCACCTACCAAGACAGAGGCACCATTATTTCACCACATGAACATTAAAACTTAAAATTGCAAGCCCCTGACTGGAAAGACATTTTTGTATAGTAACTATCTGTGTTGGAACAAAAGGGACCCAGTCGTTGCTTCCTCAATACACAGAAGAAGTGGTCAAACCAGTTTGAGTTACATGACTAGCTGGCTGGAGTTTTTTTTAATTTGAACTTCCAATAAAGGATTTGAAATCAGACAAAGCCGTGTCCTCATGGAGTAAAGCTCTCTCCTCGAACTGAGGCAAGAATTACAGCCTCTCCTGTCTGCCTGCTCATCTGTCAGGGAACTGAATCTTGTGAAGACACGTGAACCTCAAAGAGAGAAAGGTCCTACCTGAACAAGGTTTAAGAATACTGGTCCCCAACGAACAGCAAGACTACCTACAATCAAGTGAGCTCGAAGCACCATACACAAGAAACTCTTCTGAAACTGCCTCAAACCCCTCTCTACTATATTTTCTTCTCTTTTCTGTTCCTATCTGCATGCATATATCATGCGTGCATGCTAGCATGGGTGCATTGTATATCCGTAGGCATGAACCATATTAGAGTTTAAGTTTAAGGTTTAATAAAACTTCATCTTTCTTCTTTAAACTTCAGAAAGTCTTTGTGAATTGGTTTCTTCGTCTTATAATTGGAAAGTTGTGAACAAGGATTCAAAAAAGGGGAGCTCAAAACACAGTGTATTTAAAATTAAACTCTGTTTCAATAAGACCAGCTGAAGACAGTAACAGACCCTGAGACACCTTTCACATCTGGTCGTAACACTGCACACACATTGCTCTGTGGACACCACAACTAGATGCTGAGACGTTC
Source organism: Heterodontus francisci (assembly GCF_036365525.1). Classification (NCBI taxonomy): domain Eukaryota; kingdom Metazoa; phylum Chordata; class Chondrichthyes; order Heterodontiformes; family Heterodontidae; genus Heterodontus; species Heterodontus francisci. The sequence goes on along the minus strand of NC_090388.1, from coordinate 41,868,126 downwards.
CGCAACAGCAAAGGGTTCCACTCCCTGAATGTGCAGTTGGTGTGTGACCATACTAAGCACATGATGCTGGTTAATGCCCAGTATTCTGACAGCAGTCATGATGCCATTATTCTGTGCCAGTCTGCTGTACTATCAGTATTTGAGCCACCATGTCAAACCAGAGGGTGGCTCCTTGGCCACAAGGGCTATTCACTCACCACCTGGCTCATGAATCCGCTGTGCAAGCCAAGCACACATGGGCAGCATGTGTATAAATGAGAGCCATGCTACTACATGAAACGTCTTTGAGCAGATAATTGCTTATGCAAAGCTTCCACTGCCTGGACTGCTTTGGAGGAGCCCTACAGTGCTCACTAGAATGATTCATCATGCTCTGCTGCATCCTGTACAACCTCACTATCATGAGGGCACAGTCCTTGCCACCAGGTATCCAGTGAGAATCTGAGAAGGAGGAGGAAGAGGTGGAGGAAGTAAAAGAAGGGAGGAGGCAACCAACACATCCCCTTTCTGGCCAAATATCCGTGATCAGCTAATCTGATTGTGGTACCGGTGAATACAACCCCAATTCCCCATTCAACAACAGTCCTACAACTTAACTTCTTCTGTCACTGACCATCACAGTGTCCTCTTGGTCACAATACTGAATAATAATCACCACAAAACAAGCATTCCAAACCAACTTTATCAAACAAACCATCCAATATTCCATATAAAAGTCAACTAATCACCCTTATGCATTCCCTTAGTGCCTGTCTTCCATGTGTGCCTGGCCTGGTGCTGCTATGCAATGCTGCCCCATTGGCTGCAGCATAGCTGCTGGAAGGCTGCTGACTTTCAGTGGGACAGACTGCAGGTGGCCTTGCATGACAACCTTGTGCAGTTCTGACCCATGAAGGCTCGGCTTCAGCCTGTGCCACCTTGATATGGGCGGCAGCAGTCTGGGCTGGCTGGCTGACAGGCATCGACATAGCATAGGGCGTTGCACTGAGCTTGCAGCACATCATTTCCAGCATGGATGTGGAGGCCAGCCCCATAAGAACACTTGCAACCCAACTATGATGCAGCATCTGATAGCCAATGTTTCAGCTTCCATTGCAGCACAAGCAGAAGCCATCCAATGTCTGACTTCTGCAGTGAAAACTCAGACATCAAACATTAGAAAATTCTATAGATTCTGGAAGGGTTCCTGCAGACTGGAAAGTAGCAAATGTAACCCCACTATTTAAGAAGGGAGGGAGAGAGAAAACAGAGAACATACAAACTTGTTAGTTTGATGTCAGTAGTAGGGAAAATGTTAGAATCTATTATAAAGGATGAGATTACTGGACACTTGGAAAATAATGATATGATTGGGCAGAGTCAATATGGATTTGTGAAAGGGAAATCATGTTTGACAAACCTGTTGGAATTTTTTGAGGATGTTATTTGGAGCATAGATAAAGGAAAACTAGTGGATGTGGTACATTTGACTTTCAAAGGTTTTTGATACGGTCCCACATTGGAGGTTAGTAAACAAAATTAAAGCACATGGGATTGGGGGTAATATACTGCAATGGATTGAGAATTGGTTAACAGACGGAAAGCAGAAAGTAGGAATAAATGGGTCATTCTCAGAATGGCAGGCTGTTACTAGTGGGGTACCGCAAGGATCAGTGCTTGGGCCATAGCTGTTTACAATCTATATAAATGATTTGGATATGGGAATGTAAATTGTGAGGAGGATGCAAGGAGGCTTCAATGGGATTTGGACAGGCTAAGTGAATGGGCAAGAGCATGGCAGATGGAATATAATGTGAATAAGCGTGAAGTGATTGACTTTGGTAGAGAAAAACAGAAAGGCAGAGTATTTCTTAAATGGTGAGAGGTTGGGAAGTGTTGATGTCCAAAGTGGCTTGGATGTCCTTGTTCATGAGTCACTAAAAGCTAGTAGGCAGGTGCAGCAAGCAATTAAGAAGGCAAATGGTACGTTGGCCTTTATTGCAAGGGAATTTGAGTACAGGAGTAAAAATGTATTGCTTCAATTGTGTGAAGCCTTGGTGAGACCGCACCTAGAGTATTGTGTGCAGTTTTGGTCTCCTTATCTAAGGAAGGATATACTTACCATAGAGGGAGTGCAACGGAGGTTCATCAGACTAATCCCTGGGATGGTGGGATTGTCTTATGAGGAGAGACTGCAGAAACTGGGCCTGTATTCTCTAGAGTGTGAGATCGAATGGCAGTGTTTCATCATCATCAGTCTCTTCTTCCTCTTGCACTTCACGCTCCTGCATCACCACCTGGCCAGGTGGAAGTTCTTGGCACAAGGGTGGGGTTGCAGTGAGAGGGTATTGGGGGTGGTGCGCGGAAAAGCAAAAGTTACATGCTTACACCATCTACAGCTTGGGAATCAGAGGAGATTGTGGGATGAGAGAGAAGTGGTATGTGAGAAGGAGGGTTAGACAGAAACATGCCATCATTTTCAAAGCTTTCAGTCCCGTCACTGACCACAGCCTCAGTCATAGTCACTCCAATGATGGCGAATACCACCTCCTCCATCAGGGTGAGGACATACAGCCATGCCTGTCCCCCAGCAGTTAGGTGCTGCTGCTGCACCACTTTGTCCTGCACGAGAGAGGGAAGTGTGTCAGGAAGTTGGTGCAATGTGTTTGGGTAATGTGGCTGTCATGGCTGAATAGCTGGCAGTGTGTGCAAGCTGTGAGATGTGGGTGTGAGGCTTGCAGCAGTGCTGAGTATGTGAGGGTGAGGTGAAGCTATGAATGTTAGGTGTGAGTCGTGATTGATAGAGATTGTTGGTAGGTGAGAGATGGGAGTGTTGGTGCTTTGAGCATTTGTGTCGGGCTTCTGGTGCAGTTAGTACAATGTGGCATTTGAAGATGTATTCACTGACCTTGACCATTCATGTGAGGTCAAATAACTTGTTGCGACACTGCATTTGGGTCCTTGGGTCTCTCCTCTTGGCATTGACTGCGACAGATATCAGTTCCCCTTGCTTCCTTTCAGTTTATCTAGAGTGCCTCCTAGTCCCCTGTGGATAGGGAACCTCTCGCCGCGTCCTGCAACAAGGCTTCCAGTGCTGTGTCAGAGAACTTTGGAGTTCGCCATATTGTGCCATTCTGGCACCCTTCCCAGGTCAAAATCACTTCTACAATAATTTCCAGCACCTATCCCAGCCAAAGTGCACCTGCCCTCTTAGAGGTGCAGGCTTGCTTTTTGGAGTACAGCATAGCTTGAACTCGTGCTAGCCTCTCAAAATTTGGCACCCCCTAGTCAGGCATGCTGCCACCCAATAGCACACATAACATTGGCTGCACACTGCAATCATGTAAAATAAGTAGGCAGCACGAACAGGTGCAGGTTAATCATGAATAGCGACCCCAGGCCCATTTTCAGGCCTTATTTAGCTTTTCCCACATTGCATTTTGCTCTGTCCTACTTTGAAATATAATTTCACAATTAATTTTCCCCTGAATCTTCTCATAGCTCCAACGTGTCTTGTATATTGTTACTTTCACATTGAGTTACAGCGCGTCTACAATACAGAAACTGTCCAGTCGGCCCAACTGGTCAATGCTGCCATTTATGCACTAGACGAGTCTGCTCCCACCAGCTCATCATCTAACCCTATTAGCATATCCTTCTATTCCTTTCTCCCTCATGTGCTTATCTAGATTCCCCTCAAATGTACCTATGCTATTGTCGCAGCTACTGTGTATAGTGGTGAGTTCCACATTATTACCACTCTCTGGGGAAAGAAGTTTCTCCTGAATTCCCTGTTGGATTGATTAATGGCTATCTATAGTTATGGTCCCCCCCCCCCCCCCCACAAGTGGAAACATCTTCCCGACACTACTTAATCAAACAATTTCATTATCTTAAGGACCTCTATCAGTTAACCCTTCAGCCTTCTCTTTTCTTCAGAAAAGTGTCCCAGCTTTCCTTCAATCTTTCCTGAAGGGTATAACCTCTCAATTCTGGTATCATCCTTGTGAATCCTTTTTGTACCTTCTCCAGGGCCTCTAAATCCTTTTTATGGTATGGAGATCAGAAATGTGCATGGTACTCTAAGTGTAGCCTAGTCATGGTTCTATACAAGTTTAACCTGACTTTGCTTCTTTTCAATTCTTTTCATCCAGAAATGAACCCTCAGTTAGTTTTTTATGATCTTAGTAACCAGCATCGCTATTTTTTGTGATTTGTGCATCTCTACCCCTAGATCCCTTTGCTCCTATCCCCCATTTACACTTTCCCTACAAGAATGCACCAACTTAAACTTATCTGTATTGAAATTCATTTATTTTAACCTTAGCTTTGGCAACAGTATCACATTTAGCAACACAATGATCATTATATCTCAGATGCCCACCAATCTCCAAGCTACTAACTAGCTTTAGGTCGATTGCTGAGTACCAAACCCCAACATAGCCTCTGCTTTAATAATGTTTTAAGAAACCAATCTGTGACTGGCTCAGTGAATTTATTTGTAGTTTCACCCTGTCCTTCTGGTTGCCCTTGTTGATCCACCTGAGGAAGTTCAATTATAGTTAAGGAATGGCATTTTCCCACTCTTTTAAAATGCTTCCATGAAGGAGATTCCACTGAGAGTGATCATGGCTGCTCAGAGGAACAAGAGCATCCATTATGCTTTACAATGGCATTGCCAACATGGGCTTGCAAAAATATCCAGTAAACAATCATTGTGCTATACCCATTGCAACTCAAAATGCAATCATTTTGAAAATTCAGTTGTTTCACATTACACATTTGAAAGGAAGTTCTTAATTGTATAACAAAAATAAGTGTCTTTCAGCTTTAAGTTAAATAGTGTACTATGATGTGTTACATCAAGGTGAGTCATTGTAACAACGGAGCAATTTGTGTATGTATTTCTAAATCTCTGAATGTCTGCCATTTTATCTAATGGAACTTGGGTTCAGCTGAAACAAATTTAATTCACTGAAATAAAACAAAACCACTGTTGTGTGACTGGTTTGTGCATTTCTATCTATTTTCTGTTTATACATCAAATACTTCTTATCTTGAACAAGAGGCATCACATCATCAATTGTCATTTTTTTCAGCCAGTTTGAATATTTTTCATTCCACATTTTTAACACTGGGAAGAGATATTTTGACTTTAGACTTTGGGGGTCTTGTCAGGCAGCAGAAAACAGTTAATAGTAAATCAGCATTCTGTTTCCACTGACGTTAATAGAATCGAAAACTAGGCAAGGTTGATTAATGGATTGCCCATTTGCTGTTGCCCTTTTCCACTATTACCTAAGACCAATTTTACCTCTGTTTCCTAAAAAATAGAATCTTACAGCACAGAAGGAGGCCTGTCGTGCTTGTCCCGGCTCTTTGAAAGAGCTGTCCAATTCTGTCCCACACCTCAGCTTTTTCTCCGGAACCTTGCAGATTAGCCCTCTTCAAATACATGTCCATTTGCTTTTTGAAATTTCCTATGGAATCTGCTTCCACCACCCTTTCAGATAGTGCTTTCCAAATCTTAACAACGCTAGGGGCTGAATTTTATGGGCCCTCCTGAGGCGGGATCGGAGGCAGGGGAGCCCATAGAATCATGGCAGGGGGTGATTGGCCAGCTGCGACTAAGAGGCAGGTTCCCCGTCTTTAATGGGATGGAGATCCCAGCGAGGGACACTTAGGCAGCTAAACAGTGCAAAATAAATCTATGACCTTTAGTTACTCATCCACCTCCCAAAAGGAAACAGTTCCACCTACGTGCTCTATCAAAGCCTCTTACAATCTTCAATACCTTTATTGGTCTCCCCTTAACCTTCACTGCTTTAAGGAGAACAATCCCAGCTTCTCCAATCCCTTCGCATAACTGAAGTCCCTCAAGCTTGGTAGCATCCTGGTAAAGCTCCTTTGTACCCTCTCCAACTCCTAACCAGTGATATATAAAGGTTTAGCATGGCTTCCTTATTTTCATGTTCAATGTCCCCATTTATAAAGCCAAGTCACTTTCTTAACCGAATTAGGAGTTCTGATGAAAGGTCACAGTCCTGAAACGTTAACTCTGTTTCTCTCTCCACAGATGCTGCCAGATCTGCTGAGTATGTCCAGCACGTTTTGTTTTTATTTCACTTTCTTAACTGCCTTATCACCTTGCGGCTCAAAGATTTGTGATTATGCACCTCCAGGTCCCTTTGCTCTTGCCTGCCACCCTCACCCCTCAAAATAGGTTATATACTGTCTTGCCCTGTTGTTCCCCCCAAAGTGCATCACTTCATCCTTATCTGCAATAAATTGCACCTGCCATGCGTCTGCCCATTTCACTAGTTTGTCTATATCTTGCTGCCATCTGCTACTATTCTCCTCAATATTTATGACATTGTCAAGTTTTGTATCAAACATAATATAATTGCCCACCTTTTTTATTCTGATTGATGTAATTGCAAACAAGCATGAATGTGAATTATGTACCCAGTGTAGAATTGTAGAGTGACCTCAGTAGTTCGACATATACCTAAAAATGAGTCACATTCTGCCAAAAAAAACAGAAGTGCATTGTTAGGTAGTACACAAAAGGAGTTAACATATCATAACTTTGGAAATGGAAAGACAGTGCTGCAGAATTACTTTTCAGTTGATTTCTGCATCTGCTGATCAATAAACAGTGCCTAAGTGCTAATCTTTCAGTAACTATTCATCACTCAGGAGCCTTTTATTGTCGGAAACTTGGGAATTACTAAATATATTGCTTAATTACCTTTCTCTTTCCATGTTGCTCGCTCCTTCTGTTATCAATTTCCCAACTGTATTTCTTTGTTTTTTTATTCTTCAATGTTCTTTGTTCTGGTGCCTCTCTCATCTAAACACTGGGGGTTTGGGGTAAAATTCTTGTGTGTGTTATTTTAACGAAGTCTTTTCTGAAATATCGTACTCACAAATTTGAGTTTAAGGTGTTGGACTGTGCACTTAAAAATAATACTTAGAAAAATTGCAGTGATGCTTTATTAAAATTTCAGATGAAAATGTTACAAAATTTCATTAAGGTGAGTGTTTGAAATAATGGGCTGAATCTTCATCCTGAGGGGTTTGAAGGAGAGCATGCTGGGAAAATTGTGGCGCTATGTGGCATACCGGTTTCCTAACGCATTCCTGCGTCCCAGCGATTTTGTTAGAGGTGCCTTCTCGGGGGTCGGGGCAACCTGCCCAAAAGTGGTGGGGAATCTATTGAGGATGTTAATGAGCCACTTGAGAGCTCGTGATTTAGAGTTGAGACAATGCATGGGAAACATGCTGAGTCATCAGCATGCCCAAGGAGATGAGGCGGCTGCACAGGGGGGAGCCATTCAGAGAAGCTGGAGACATTGCATAAATGATGGAATAAGCAGCGAGGAGCTCATACATTGGCACACAGTGACCATTGCATAAACAGAGCTTGCAGTGCATTTCAGGTGGAGGCGCTGGGCAGTTGAGGTGGAGTGCACCTGCAGGTGTCAATGGGGCATAGTAGGGGGGTCCATGCAGCCACTCCCATGCAGCTGGGGCAAGTGAGGCGATCTCTGGACATGGGGCTCAGCTACTTTGAGGTGGCAATGAGTAGTGATGAGCAGCAGCTGTACCAGCAACACATGCAGCTCCTTGGTGGAGTGGGATGCAGAGGTGAGCCTCAAGGGGCAGGGAGGGCATGAAGGCACTATGCTCACCATGGCATGTACCGCTAACGATTCAGCTTCCTGGACATGTCGGTGCAGCAGTGCCATCGGAGGATGCAACTATCGAGGCAGGTGGTTGCTGATGTGTGTGGCCTCGTGGAGAAGGACCTCAGGGCTCGCTGGTTGCATGGGCATGCCCTGCCAGTAGCCGTGAAAGTGGCAATGGCCTTGGACTTCTTTGCTTCAGGGTTGTTTCAAGGGGCAGCAACAGACCTGTGTGGCATCTTACAAACAGCTACCCATCGTAACATCAGGAAGGTGACGGCTGACCTGTATGTGAGGGCATCAGAATAGATTGACTTCCAGACTGATGGGGCCACTCAGGCCCAGAAGGCAGTGAGCTTTGCCTCCATGACAGGATTCCCTTCGGTGCAGGCATGATCAACTGTACCATCAAGGCTTCAATGAAGCAGGCAGGGGCATTTATCAATAGGAAGGGATTCGATTCTCTCAACATATAGCTAGTGCGTGACCACCACAAGTACTTTCTGCAGGTGTATGCAAAGTTTCCTGGCAGTTGCAGATGCCTTCATCCTGAGGCAAGCGCAGGTACCACAGCTATTCATATCACCAGAGAGACTACATGGTTGGCTGCTAGGGTACAAGGGTTATCTGTTGAAGAAATGGCTGCTGACACCTGTGTGCATCCCTACAATGGAGACACACAGTAAATACAACCACTGCCATCTGAACACAAGGTCCACCATTGAGAAGGCCGTCAAATTTCTGAAGATGTGGTTCCGGTGCCTTGACTGGTCTCCAGTACACACCCTCAAGGGTTTCTGGCATGATGGTGGTATGCTGCACTCTGCACAACATGGCCCTCAAGAGAGGTGTGGACCTTGAGGAGGAAGATGTGGTGAAGCATGGTGATTCTATGCTGCAAGGCCTTTGGGAGGTCCGACTGCGGTGTAAGGTATTGAATGTTTTCTGGAAGTCCATATAAGTCCATACACTGCCTTATCTACCACATTAGTTACGTCCTTCCAAAATTCATGTTGATAGACATGGCTTATCCTTTACAAATCTATGCTGCCTGTCTTTGACCTGTTCATGTTTATCAAAATGCTCAGTCACTCTGTCCCTATTTGCTACTATATTACAGGAAAGAATTGGAATGTGGTAATGCACTATTCAAAACTATTTGCTGAGATAAAACACAAAAATAATAACAAATTACTTATATAAATTTGATAAGCGAGAAGCCTTGCTTTTAAATCAAACTTTTAGATTAAAATATTGTTGGACATCTCTGTAATAAGGTATGAACGAAAGACCTCAATTTATTTGAATATTTTGCTTAAAGGTGTCCCATAGTTTTGTGATGAAAGGCCAGCAGCATTTGACCAGTTTTTTTCCTAATTGATTACTTATGCAAATAGATCAAAATGAATTGGTATTCTTTTCTGTCCAGCATGAACATTGGGCAATTAATTATTCACAATGTTAATTAATCATTAGAAAATTAGGCAGCATCAATAGATTAAACAGCTGTTGTGATTAAATGTCAAGAGTGGAACTTTCTTTAAATTGAAATTGGTCAGCCATTGACAGGACATAATTTCACTAATTAACTGATATTTATGGCAACCGTCACTGGGTTTGACATCAAAAATGATTAACATTTTAATGAATTTTTCTAAAGTTATTGCGTTGTTCTCAGAATGTTAAAATGCCACTAATGTAGGTTCTATTTGAATTTCAACAGGTATATTTAATTTAATTTGTATTACTTAATGTTGACAAGAAAAATGAGTTGGGGGTCTACGTTGACTATGAATAGACCTTCCTGCTTCTGTTTATGGTAAACTTGTTGCTCTTGGTTACTATAAAATGTAGCTCTGCTGACATCTTAGATAGCGGTAGAAGTTCTTTTAAAGAATAATTCATTCCAGCTGTTATAGTTAACTTAAAAAGGGTTTTAATTTTTATTTTCATCATTGAGGATGTGACAAGTAAGATGGATAAGAGGGAATCAGTTGATGTAGTGTGCTTGAATTTTCAAAAGGCATTTGATAAGATGCCGCACAAGAGATTATTACACAAATTAGGACTCATGGGATTGGGGTTAGTATATTAGCAAGGATTGAGGATTGGTTACTGGACAGAAAACAGAATAGGAATAAACAGGACATTTTTGGGTTGGCAGGCTGTAAATAGCGGGGTACCACAAGGATCAGTACTTAGGCCTCAGCTATTTACGATCCATATTAATGACGTAGATGAGGGGGCTGAGTGTAACGTATCCAATTTTGCTGAGGATACACAGTTAGGTGGGAACGTAAATGATGAGGAGGGTGCAAAAAGGCTGCAGAGGGATAAAGGCAGGTTTGGTAAGTGAGCAAGAACATGGCAGATGGAATACAATGTGGCAATGTGTACAGTTATCTATTTTGGTGAGAAATTTTTTTTTTAAAGAATATTTTTGAATGGTGAGAGACTGGGAAATGTATGCATTCAGAGGGTGACCTTTGACATGAATTACAGAAAATTAACATGCAGGTACATAAAGGAATTAGGAAGGCAAATGATATGTTAGCTTTTGTTACAAATGGATTGGTATATCATAGAGTCATTACAACACAGAAAGAGGCCAATTTAGCCCATCGAGTGCATACCAGCTCTCTGTAGGGAAATCCAGTCAATCCCATTCCCCCCACCACCCTGTTCTATCCCCATAGCCTTGCAAGTTTATTTCCCTCAGGTGCCCATCCGATTTCCTTTTGAAATCATTCATCGTTTCTGCTTCCATTACCTGGTGGGCAGTGAGTTCCAGGTCATTACCACTCACAGTGTAAAATATTCTTCCTCACAACCCCTCGGGATTGCTTGCCCAAAACCTTAAATCTGAGTCCCCTAGTCCTTGTACCGTCAGCTAATGGAAACAGCTTTACTTTGTCTACCTTATCTAAACCTGTCATTATCTTATACACCTCTATCAAATCTCTCCTGAATATCCTTTGCTCTGAGGAGAACAACTCCAACTTCTCCAACGGAACCCTGTAGCTAAAAACCCTCATCCCTGGAACCATTCTGGTAAATCTCCTCTGCACTCTCTCAAGGACCCTCACATCCTTCCTAAAGTGTGGTGACCAGAACTGAATGCAGTACTCAAATTGTAGCCTAACTAAAGCTTTATAAAGGTTCAGCATAACTTCCCTGCTTTAGAACTCAATACCTCTATTTATGAAGCCCAAGATCCCATATGCCTTGCTAACTACTCTCTCATTATGTCCTGCCACTTTCAATGATCTATGCACATGAACTCCTGTCCCTGCACACTCTTTAGAACTGTGCCATTAAGTCTCCCCCTATCCCTTCTGCCAAAACGCATTACCTTGTACTTCTCTGTATTAAATTTCAACTGTCATTTAATGCATTACCTCTTACTACTCTGCATTAAATTCCATCCGCCACTTGTCTACCCATTCTGCCAGCCTATCTATGTCCTACTGCAGGCAGTTTTTATCACCCTCACTGTCTCCTGCACCTCCAAGTTTGACATCATCAGCAAATTTTGAAATTCCACTTTGTGTTTCAATAGCCAAGTCATTAAGCAGTGGTCCTAGCACTGACCCTGGGGGTACACCGCTGTCTACCAACTCCCAGTCTTAAAAACAACCATTTACCACGGCTTGCTGTTTTCTGTCCTTAAGACAATTATTATCCAAGCTGACACTGACCCTCCTATTCCATGAGCCTCAATTTTGTTACCCACCTATATGTGGTACTTTGCCAAACACTTTCTTAAAATCCATTGCATTTCCTTCAATAACCTTCTCTGTTACTTCATCAAAAAATTCACTTAGATTAGTCAAGCATGATCTACCTTTGACAAATCCATGCTGGCTCTTCTTGCTTAACTCAAACTTCTCCAAGTGCCAGTTATTTTTTTCCCTGATTATTGTTTCTGAAACTTGGCCCATCACTGATGTTAAACTGTAGTTACTAGGACTGTCCTTACACATTTTCTTGAATAAAGGTGTCACATTTGCCACTCTCCAATCTTCCGGCACCTCCCCATATCTAAGGAAAATTGTAAGATTATGGCAAGACCTAGCGTGATCTCCATCCACACTTCCTTGAGCAACGTGGGATGCAAGCCATCCAATCAGCTGACTTATCCACTGTAAGCATAGCCAGCCTTTTCAGTACATCCTGCCTATCAATTTTCATGCCATCCATTACCTCTAGCATCTTCACTTCTACTGATAACCTGTCATCATTCTCTTAGTAAACACCAATATTCATTCAGTATTCTTGACTTGCCTTCTGCCTCTAAGCATATATCAACCTCTTTGCCACGAATAGGGTTCACCCTGCCTCTTACTACCCACTTACTATTTATATGCCGGTGGAAGATTTTTGGGTTCCCTTTTATGTTAACTGCCATTCTATTCTTATATTCTTTATTTGCCAATCTTATTCCCATTCCTCACTAGATGAATTCACCAGACATGCATCATACACCCTCTTTTTTGTTTCATCATATTCTCTATCTCCATCATCCAAGGAGCCCTGGCTTTGGTTCTCTTACCTTTTGCCATTGGTGGAATGTACCTAGCCTGTACCTGAAACATCTCCTCCTTAAATACCACTCATTCTTCCACTGCAGTTTTTACTGTCAGTCTTTGGTTCCATTACACCCTGGCTAGACCCCCCTCTTATTCCATTGAAGTTAGTCCTCTTAATTTAGAAGGTCTTGTACTTTAGATTGTTCCTTGCTCTTCTCTGTTACTAATCTAAACCTTATAGTACGATGATCACTCTTATCCAAGTTGTTACGACCAGGTGAGAAAGAGGTCTAGGGTTCCCTTTCAGCCTTCACCTGGTCTTACCGTAACAGTGCTCAATTTTAAATACACTGTGTTTTTAGCCCCCCTTTGGTGAATCCTTGTTCAGCACTTTCCAATTATAAGGCAAGGAAACCAGCACAACAGGCTTTCTTAGGTTTAAAGAAAAAAAGTTGAAATTTATTAAATTTAAATATTAAATTTATTAAACTCTAATTCGGTTAACGCCTATGAATACATGACACGCCCATGCTAGCATGCATATGCAATATACACATGCAAATAGAGACAGAAAAGAGCAGAAGAAAAAATAAAGTGGAAAAGTTTGAGGCAATATCTGGAAGAGTTGTTGTTACCAGTCTTCGAGCTCACTGTCAAGTCCTTGATTGTAGGTAGACCTTGCTTTTCGTTGGGACCCAGTATTCTTTTTTTTTATTTATTTTTTTTATTTATTTATTTTTATTTTTTATTTTTTTTAATTATTTTTTTTCTTAAACCTTGTTCGCTGTAGGATTCTTTTCTCTCTTGGGATTCATGTGTCTTCAGTGGATTCAGAGGCTTGTGAGAAAGATATGGGAGCTGACAGGAGAGATCTTCTCAGTCCAGGAGCAAACAGCTTTTTGCCCAAACTGTTGGTACAAATTCAAAAAACTCAGGTTGCCCAGCAGGCTAGTCATGTGACCAGCTGGTTTGACCATGTCTGTTTGTGTATTTGGCCATTTTAGCAGTCACCTGGAATGCGAGCTCCCCCACCTTCAAAGTCTGGTGATCAAAGGTCCATTCTGGGTTGAAAGTCAGGGGATGGCTTCTTTGTCCTTCCAAACACCATCTGTTAATATGAAAATGTCTTTTCCAGCCACAGCTGATCTGTTCAACAAGTCCTCCCGTCACTCCAGTAACAGTTTAAAATCAGCGTTCATGAAAAAATTTATGTGCCTCATTCTTGGCAGGTGAGGGCCTAGCATGACAAAGTGCTCCCCCACAGACACTTGGTCCATTGGCCCACCTCATTCCCCAGTAGCAGATCCAGCAATGCCTCCTTCCTAGTTGGACCTATAACATACTGGTCAAAACAGTTCTCCTGAACACATTTCAGAAACTCCTTCCCTCCTTACCCTCTACTCTGACTCTCCCAATTGATATTTAGGTAATTAAAGTTGTCCAACATTCTTGCACCTCTCTGTCATTTCCCTGCAGATTTGCTCCTCTATTTCTCATTCACTATTTGTATACCTATAGAATACCTCAGTAGTGTGATCACACTCTTTTTGCTTCTCAACTCTAACCAAACACCCCTCAAGGACATCTTCTCTTTCCAACATTACCATGTCTTCCCTATTCAGTTCTGCCACCCCAGCTCCCTCTTCTTCCTTCCCTATCTTTTCTGAACACTTTGTATCCTTGAATATTAAGCCGGCAGTCCTCACTATTTTAAGCCATGTTTCCACTATTCCCACTACATCATATTCTCACATGGTTATTTGTGCTTGTAGCTGACCAACCTTATTCAACACACTTTTTACATTTACATACTTGCATTCTAAACCTGTTTCTATTCCTCATCATCCTTCTTAGTCTTCTGCTATCTAATATGGTACTACTTCCTTCTCTAGTACTATCCAACACTCCCACTCCTTTGTGCATCTTATTCTTCCTTTCTACTTGTATGTGCTGGTGCCCATCCCCTTGCCAGTTTTGTTTGAAACCTCCCCACGAGCACATTGGTCCCAGTCCTGTTGAATAGGTGCCTCCTGCCCCAGACCTGGTCCCAATGATCCAAGAATCTGAAGCTCTTCTTCCTGAACCATGCCTCAAGCCACGCATTGATCCTCCCTATCTTGCTATTTCTATTCTCACTGGTTCGTGGCACTGGGAGTAATCCAGAGATTACTACATTTGAGGTCCTACTTTTTAATTTCCTCCCTAGCTCCTGAAAATCTGATTGTAATACCTCAATACCTGCTGTCTCAATGTCATTGGTATGTATAATCACTACTTCTGGCTCACTCCTTCCTCCTGCTTTACGATTGCCTTTAAGAGCGATGTCCCTTTAAGATCTTAGTACGCTAATGAGCCAAGTACCAGGACACAGTCATGTGACTTGGGAACCAGAGTCATTCTTCTACTATAACAGGCAGAATAAGGTTCTGTAAATAGTTAGCTCTGTACTGTATGTAGTATTTATCTGTAATAAACTTGTTTGTGACCATCAACAAACTCAAATCCATGCATCTCATTATGTTGCATCAGACAACAAAAAAAGAACACATTACTTGGTGGCAGCTGTGGTGAGAAAGCAAAGTCAGAGGTTGAAGACCACGGTTAAAACATCTCTGAAAGTGACCTTTTCTACAGCCAGTAGAGAGAAGGTTCAAGAAAAATACTGGCTTGAACAGTGAAAAAAGAACTTACCTCAAGCTATAGAAGGCAGAGCACAGAACAACAGGCTGCAAGTAAACTGGCTGAGTTATTGTGCCGATGGGTGAGGGACACTGCTTTAAAAAAAGCTTTGAAGTCCTTCAAAAGATTGTTTTCTTGTTCATGTAGAAAAAAAATGGGAAAGACCCAACTCTTTTCTCGAGCTGATCGAGATCGGCGCCTTTACAGGAGGCGTCCGTTAGAAAAATTGCAGGAAAACCCAGATCATTGCAGAGCCTTCATCCACACAGCCAAAGTTAAAAAACATTAAACTATTCGAGTGTGAATAAGAGCTTCCATTCACAAAGCCACAGTATAAAAAAATTAAAACCACTCTAGTGTAAAGAACATAAACAAACTCTAGCAGCTAGTGATCAGCTATGTAAACAGAACAGGCTTAAGTGCTGGAAGCAAGATAAACACACAATGCTATCAAGCACCTGCTCCTGTCAACCAAAGTAGCTAGTATAATTAACAGAGAGTGCCTTAAAGGGGAAACAGTGCAGATTCACAGAACAAGTCTTAAAGTAAGTTTTAAAGCAAAAGAACAGCAGAAATATAGATACCAAATTTTCCAGCATAAACTGGAAGGCCTTGGATATCCTATTCGAGTTCCAACTGTTCAAAAAAGGAATACAGTTATTCTTCACAGACCAAATAATGGTACAGGCTGCAATAGCAGTTGGAAATGAGGGATTACATAGAATCAACACCTCTGGACTATCTGAAGAGGACCAGAAAGATCCCGCAAAGATATGGAAAGTGCTAGAAGATCAGCTCCAATTACAAGTGAATTTTAGAATTCACCACCTGGAATTGATATCCTACAGGAATCAACAGACCAGTTCATCAGTAGATGCCGTAATAAGGGCAACAAATGCAACTTCTCAGAAACTGAGCTATCGGACCGAATAATGGAGCTGGTGATTGTATCAATACCCATTGAAGCATTTCAGAACGACCTCTTGGGGAAAACAAAAGGTCACAGCACTGATGCGCTGCTAGAAGCTGGCAGAAAATACAAAGCCATTGTAACTGGACAACAGCATCTGCAAGCACTAGGTGCAACCAACAGTATCGTCACCATAACCAGGTCAAAAGGAGCAAGCAAACTGTATAGTAAGTGCAGTCTGTTCCACTCACGGCAAAATTGCCCTGCATTTCGTGACCTATGCAAGGTGTGTGGTGCAAAAGGACACTGGGCCCACCTATGCAGGAAATCTGGCTCCAAAGACGCAGCCAGAAGCTGCAGCAGGACACAGACAAACAGAAGACAGGCACAGCAACAGGGCACAAGCAGCAAGGAGAGCGCCAGCGACCTTTGTAAACGCAAGCCGATACACCAAGTCCACAGTGGAACAAACCTGAAACAAGATTCAATAAGGAGCCAGAAGATGAACAGACGTTCCACATTGTGAGCCTGGTGCATCACGTTGATGAAGTCAAACAACTGGAAGCTATCGCCACTATTAACATCACCTGCCTAAAGAAAGATAGCAAACATACACTCGGGGTCAAGATTGACACTGGCGCTAGTGCAAATATCTCACCAGTCCGAATATTCAAAGATATGTACCGGAGTTGTTGGAAATCAATAATACAACAGACTGCTGCCAAGTTATCTGCATACAACGGGCCACCCATTCCTTGCAGTGGCGCACTAATAATGCAATGTAGCTATGGTAAGTCAGCATGAAAACCACAAACATTCTATCTTGTAGACACGAGCGGACCAGCAGTGGCTGGACTACCAATGTGTAAGGATCTCAACCTCATAACTATCCACGAGGTCACCCAGGTACCAATTACAGCAGAATAGACCAAGGGCACCCACATTGAGTCACAGTTCCTCCAAAATCTCTGTAGGTCTGGTTTGGAAATTATCAGCCCCTTCTCAGAGATGAAACACCAAGAGGATGAAGATCAAAACTCAGATGGTTAAAGTTCTTCGTCAATGGGCAGTGCTCCAGTGACTCAGAAGGAGAGATTGATGTTGTAACCACTGAGAATCAAAGGCTGGCCATGGGGAACATTGCCAAGGGGAAATCTCCAAGGACCGGGACCGGCCACAGACTCTGGCCAGCATCAAATGGTGCAGTCTGGAAATCCAGCAACAGCATAACTATGCCACGCCTTAACTTCTGGTCTCCAGAGAACCATCAGCACCACAATGAGTCAGAATGGACAGATACCTCCTTGAAGCCAGATCCTCCTCCCACAACAAGTCCTCAACCTGGAGCCAAAGACCTTCAGACACAGAGGATGAAGAGAGGCGAAGGACACGCAATGTCCTGAAGAGGCAGAGGAGGAATGATTTGAAGCATTGTCTGTATGCTCTTCGAGATGAGGTGCTAGAACTTTCCAAGAATGACAAGGCCTCAAAGGTGGTCATCTTGAGAAATGCAACAGAGTATATTAGCAGGCTGAAGACAGAGCAACAGAAACTGAATGCAGAAAGGAGAAGCCTCAGCAAAAACAGCAACAGCTGAGACGTAAATTCTCCAAGCAAGAGTTGTCAAACCACCAAAACGGTATGTGGACTCTTAAGCATCTATATTTGTAAATCTACACATTCATGTGTAAATAATTTTATGTATTTTTACTTTTAGCATACGAAATTTATCTTTGGAAAGAGAGGGGATGTTGTCTGATTGCCTTTAAGAGTGATGTCCCTTTAAGATCTTAGTATGCTAATGAGCTAAGCATGTGAGTCAAAGCCTGAGTCACTCTGTAACTGTAACACCTAGAGACATGTCCTGTAAATAGTTAGCTCTGCACTGTATATAATAGTTTAGCTGTCAATAAACCTGTTTGAGATCTTCAGCCAGCTGGACTCCACACATTTCATTTATGTTGCATCAGACAGCATAAAAAGAACATTATATGGTAGCAAGCGCTTCATTACAGTTTTGGTCTCCTTAGCTAAGGAAGGAGATACTTGCCCTTCAGGGAGTGCAACGAAGGTTGAGAAGACTGATTGCTGGGTGAGCAGATTGTCCTATGAGGAGAGATTCAGTAGACTTGGCCTACATTACCTGGAGTTTAGAAGAATGTGAGGTGATCGAATTGAAACATATAAAATTATTAAGGGGCTTGCCTGGGTAGATGCGAATAAAATGTTTCCACTGGCTGGAGAATCTAGAATATAGGGTCACAGTCTCAGAATAAAGGATCAGCCATTTAGGACTGAGGGTTGTGAATCTTTGGAATTCTCTACACCAGAGAGCAGTGGATGCTCAGTCATTGGGTATATTCAAGACAGAGTTTGATAGATTTTTGGGTACCAAGAGAATTAAGGGACATGGGGATAGTGTGTGAAGATGGAGTTGAGGTAGAAGGTCAGCCATGATCTTATTACATGGTGGAGCAGACTCAAGGGGCCAAATAGCCTACTCCTATTATTATTTCTTATGTACTTATATTCTTAAAAACATTCAGAAAGAGCAAATATTTTACCTGCAGCTGTGACAATTATGACTTATTGATTATTATTGGACAGATTATTAACATTTTGGAACCATGGCTACAAATGCTTTACATATAGCAGCAAGATTTAATAAAAAAAACTTTAAACATATCAGAGGGGCTGCACTTTAACTCTATCTGAATCACCCCCAAGGAAAGGAATGCAGAATGACATTGTTCTTTACTACTTTATCTAAATTTATAAAAATTGATACTGTGGCAACTTATTGACCATTTCAATCTGAAATTAGCTTCAGCACAAAGAGGTAATTTTTTTGGCTGATTTTGAATTTATGAAATCTGCCTGAATTTGAGAAAATATCGGTGCAGAGGCACATTGGCTCATTATAATTATCCTTCTGCACAGGTTTGCAGCTGGCACCAGAGATTCAGCACAATAGTAATCAAGCAAATGGTAAAAATGGTGACTGATATAATAGTAAAGCCACTGAAAGAGAGAGAGCTGGAGAGTTGAGATGCCTCCTATTTAAGATCATTTGTTTTAAACGTGCGCAGTCTGAGATGCAATATAAGATTATTTCATTAGAAATTCCTTATTATGCTAAATATAAAGATGACAGCTAATATCCTGTAGGAACAAAAAGCTACTGCATCAGCTGCTACACCATCAGCTGAAGGCCAAAAAAGACAACTAATACTGTTAGTAAATTATGCACACCAATTTCCAATAAGACTTCACTAGAATTAACAATGTGATTGATAACTGGTAGTGACAGCAAAGTCCCTGGCTAACTTTCTCCAGCTCAACAATGAAAGACCATTCTGTTTGGAAAGTTTTAAGTGTATTAATTGTAAAATTTGCAAATCTGATGCTTTATGAATTGCAAATGTACATACTTGAAAAAAAAATCAATGTATCACCAATCTGATTTCTAAATTTGTCATTATTTGTGGAAATGTAATTTTACGGGCTGAATTTTATAAGCCCCCATAGGACGGGCAGGGAGGTGGGGAGGCCCATAAAATGGCGAGGGAAGGTGGAGGGGTGGAGTGCCCATCATCTTTCTGATGCCATTAACCTTTGCCAGGAGTGGGGAAGGTTGAGGTCCTTAAGTGGTCAATTAAGGGCCACTTAATAAACTCTTCCTGCTGCTGTTGGTATTTTACATGGTATTTTACCAGCAGCTGGAGGAATCCGGCTACATAGGGAGACAGCCCAGTAGAACCGGCTGGGAGTGGTGGAGGGTCCTCTTGTTTGGGAAATCTGTGGCCCACAGAGGGCCTCCAGCAGCAAAGACAACCCCTGTGCCAACAACCCCCACCCTGCCCTCACCAACAACCACCCCCCCACCCCTTGCCAGGGCCTGCCTGACGCTCCAATGAACATGCCCCAAATATCTGCTTCTGAGGCCAACATCCTTGTTGCCTCTTCTAGCTGGGTGCAGACCCAGAGGTGGCAGCCGCTCACAGTGGCACAGCTGAGACAACTGAGCTGCTGGCCCTCTGATTGGCTGGCAGTTCTTGGAGGCGGGATCCCTGTCCTTAAAGGGTTGGGAACCCCAGTGCCAGGCAGTTCACTGCCTGAGCCCCCTAAAATGCGGTCAAGGTTCCCCCTGCTTTTCTGGCCCACTGTGTGGACCCCCTCTGTCTCCATAAAATTCAGCCTGACCTATGTACAGTATACTGTTCCTGCCATGAAGAGGCAATAGTACTATCACGGCAGAAAATAAAATCTTCCATAGCAACAACAGAGTTGAGTCCTTTAAATTAACTTGCCTAGTTGAGGTTGTTGTCCACTATTTCTTAACTTGAATTATTGATTTATTGTCTGTGGTCACCTTGAAATAATCATTTTAAAATCTGCATAGAACATACTTTGCTTCAGTGACCAGCTCTGCACTGGGTAATCGTGTTAGATCCAGCTTACGCCTTTTAAAACCAGCAGTATTCATGTAACTTGTGAATTATCGTTGTTGCATGCCAAAGGCAGTGATGTATAAAGAAGAATGGATAGCTGGTGGGAATTATTCAACTGCAATACAGTCAAGACGTTCCCGTGACATCAAACTGTGAGACCAAAGCTTGATATGTTTGTCTGTCATTTCAAACCCCAAAATGTGTAATAGACTCTAACTTCCTTGAAGCTATTATTAAACTTGTATAATATGTATGAAAGTTGAACCGACATAGCTGCCTTTCGTTCTCATACTGTACTGCCCACAAGCTTGAGTGATGAAAGTAATTCAATAATACATCACACGTGATCCACTAAAGATAGTTATATTGTTCAATATATCTATTTGTTTAAAATGCAAGACAATTGGGTTAGAATTATAGAATGGTACAACACAAAACGAGGCCATTCAGCCCATCGAATCTACGCTGGCTCTTTCAATGAGCAATCCAGTTAGGCCCACACCCCCTTTCTCCATATCCTTGCAAATTTTCTCTCCTTCAAGTACTTATCCAATTCCCTTTTTCAGGTTATTACTGAATCTGTATCCACCAACCTATTAGGCAGTGCACGCCAAATCCTAACCACTCTTTGCATAATGAAGTTTTTCCTCATGTTGCCTCTGGTTCTTTTGCCAAGTACCTTAAATCTTTGTCCTCTGGTTATCAACCCTTCAGCCATTGGAAACAGTTTCTCTTTATTTACTCTCTCTAAAACCTTCATGATTTTAAACACCTCTATCGAATCTCCTCTTACTCTGCTCTAAGGAAAACAACCCAGCTTCTCCAGTCTATCATGGTAACTGTAATCCCTCATTACTAGAATCATTCTAGTAACTTTCTTCTGTACCCTCTCCAAAGCCTTCAATTCCTTCCTAAAGTGTGGTACCCAGAATTAGACACAATACTCCAGTTGGGGCTGAACAAGTGTTTCATATAGATTTTGTATAATTTCCTGGCTTTTGTACTCTATGTCTCTATTTATAAAGCCCAGGATCCCATATACTTTATGAACTGCTTTGTTAACCTGTCCTGTTATCTTCAAAGATTTGCACAAACACCCACAGGTCTCTTTGTTCTTGCACCCACTTTAAAATTGTACCATTTAACACATATTATCTCTTCTCATTCTTCCTACCAAAATGTATCAGCTCACCCTTTTCTGTGTTGAATTTCAGCTCTCACATGCCCACCCATTTCACCAACCTGTCTATGACTTCTTGAAGTCTATTTCTATGTTCCTCAGTGTTACTGCACTTACAAATTTTGTGTTATTGGCAAATTTCAAAATTGTGGCCTGGGTCTCAAGTCCAAGTCATTAATGTTTATCAAAGGCAGCAATGGTTCTAGTGCTGAATCTTGGGGAACTCTACTTAATACCTCGCTCCAGTCTAACAACAGCTATTCACCACAACTCTGTTTATTATCCCCAAGCCAATGTTGTTTCCTTGCTGCTACTGCCCCTTTTATCCCATTTTACTAATAAGCCTAATATGTGGTACTTTATCAAACGCCTTTTGAAAGTCCATGTACACAATGTCAACTTCACTGACCTCATCCACCCTCCCTGTTACCTCATCAAAAAACTTAATCAAGTTAGTGAAGCATGATTTACCTTTAACAATTCCATGCTGGTTCTCCTTTACTAGTCCGTGCTTGTCCAAGTGGATGCAATTTTCTCCCATATTATTGATTAACAGACTGGCCTGTAACTGCCAGGCTTATCTTTCTCCCCTTTCTGAACAAGGGTATAACATTTATAATCCTCCAGTCCTTTGGCACCATCCCTGTATTTAAGGAGGATTGAAAGATTTTGGCCAGCACTTCTGGAATTTCTATCCTTACTTCCCTCAGCAACCGATGATGACTTATCTACTTTTAAGTACTGCCAGCCTTCTTAGTACCTCCTCTTTATCTACTGTTGTCTCATCCAGTACCTCAGTAACCTCCTTGTTTTTCAGTCTATTGTACTGTGCTATTTTATTGCAAAAGCTTTCTTTTATATAGGCTAATGTCAAATGCCTGCAGCCATACATGAAGCCTGGCACCATCCCTTCAATTGACGTTTGGTACACCAAGAGATGCAGAAAGCATGAATAAATGGACAGACGACTGTGGATGAATATATTGGGTTAAAAACCAATGTGAAATTTTTAAAAAGCAGAAAGAGAACTTGTTATTTGCTATTTAAATTCATCACCGAGAAGACGAGGGCAGATTTCTGGAAGATTTGCTTCTCTATCCTACAACCAGGCTAGGTCTCTAGGTTCCATCTCTCCTTTTTAAATAACTTGGTGTTGATCACAAACAGGATACATCAACTTCCCATTCATCACTAAAACAAAAGCAAATTACTGCAGATGCCGGATATCTGAAATAAAAACATAAAATGCTGGAAATATTCAGCAGGTCAAGCAGCATTTTTGGAGAGAAAAACAGGATTAATGTTTCAGGTTAGGAAGAAACACCTCCTACGTCTACCTCCTTCACAGGATCCATAAATAGGACTGCCCTGGTAGACCCATCATTTCAGCTTGTTCTTGCCCCAAAGAACTTATTTCTTCCAACCACGAATAACTTTTCTCCTCTTGCCTGGTTCCTTCTGACATTTCTAACGTCCTCCAGTTCTGACAAAAGGTTATCGACCTGAAGCGTTAATTCTGTTTGTTTCCTCACAAATGCTGCCTGACCTACTGAGTATTTCCAGCATTTTCTGTTAATCACTATTGGTTGAAAGGTTTCTCTATTTTGTTTTGAATTTTTTTGCATAGATAGTATTGGGCAACAAAGCAGTCTCTCCATTAATACTTGAGAAATGAAATAACTATGTTCTCGAATATATGGAATGAAAAGAAAGTGGTCTTCATCATATTTACATTTGTTATATACCGTTTTGCCTTATTCAGACTTTCCCTATTGTTTACCAAGCTACAAAGCCTGTCAATAGCTTTATGGTCAGTTATATAGTATCAACCAACCTGACACTACCAGCAATATCAGAGTGGGTAGCAATAACATCCACTGTACTGCTCGGGCTAAGCAAAGTTCTGCGCATGTGTATTTAGGCACATGCACAACATTCCACTCACTGGTGTTCTACTTTAGTGAAATTAGTTAATAGGATAGCAGATTGTTTGAGTTTAATTAGTTAGTCTCTCATTTATTATGAATATAAAATCGAAGTGGTGTGTTTATGAGTAGTTCACATTGCTTCAGTATGACACCACAGGCAGTACAGAGTCAGGGCAGTGTCAAATCTGGTGTACCAGATTCTCAGGAGTTCACAGAAGACTATAGATTTCTGGCACATTAGCTTCTCTTAAGCTTACATAACAGCAGTTCAAATATTTAGAGAACCGGGATTCTCTCCTGCCCTCTTTTGAAACATTTCAATAATTGATGAGAACACTGTTTGTGCCGGTATCCAGGCATATGCACAGCTCCATTTCTCAAAACCATTGAAACATCAGTCAGGCAGGAGCCAGGCAATGTAAATGTGATCCTGCCTTGCTGGATATTGGACGGCAGCTACTGGTCTGAGTCCGTTAACCATATTGTAAATGCTCTCTTAACTTGCTCCTCGAAGTAGATTCAGACCTTCTTCCAAAGACAGTGGCTGGGATTTTATCCACCGACTTCTGGCAAAAGCTCCGGCGAGAACCCTGCATTTCCCCTTTTGTGAGAGACCCACCTAATCAAATGCCAATTAGGCACTTAACTGGACAGCAGTGGGCCTTCCACGGGATCAAGGACCCCAGCAACAGAAGTCCCACCTTCTGAGAGCTGCCAGCCTGCAGCTCTTTAACTGAGCAGCAACACCGCGGAGGTGGTGGCTGCTGCCTGCTGCCAGTGGAACACCCACCCGAGCCTAGGAACGGCATTGGACCCAGGCCACAGGTAGGTCAGGGTGGGAAGGGTCTCATGGGGTGGAGGCCACAGGAGAGGGTGTTGTAGAGTGTTGACAGCATTGACAGGGGGGTGACTCTCAGCAGGTCCCTCTGTCCCGATGTCAGGCCCCTCGTTCAGGCACTGTGCCTTTTAGCGAGGGATCCCTTCCCCCTACTCTGAGCTGACAAGCAACCTGTACATAATAAAAGCAAAATACTGCGGCTGCTGGAAATCTGAAATAAAAACAAGAAATGCTGGAACCACTCAGCAGGTCTGGCAGCATCTGTGGAAAGAGAAGCAGAGTTAACGTTTCGGGTCAGCGACCCTTCATCGGAACTGACAAATATTAGAAAAGTCACAGGTTATAAGCAAGTGAGGTGGGGGTGGGGCAAGAGATAACAAAGGAGGTCTAGATTGGACCAGGCCACATAGCTGACCAAAAGGTCACGGAGCAAAGGCAAACAATATGTTAATGGTGTGTTGAAAGACAAAGCATTAGTACAGATTAGGTGTAAATACACTGATTATTGAACAGCCGCAAGTGCAAACCTGAAAAAAAACAGTGGGTAAGCAAACTGAACAAACTAAGATGAAATGAAATAAATGCAAAAAAAAAGATTGTAAAAAATGTAAAAAAGAATGTAAAAAAAGGAAGAAAAAATAACTAAAAATGAAAGTAAAATGGGGGGCTGTCATGCTCTGAAATTATTGAACTCAATGTTCAGTCCAGCAGGCTGTAGTGTGCCTAATCGGTAAATGAGATGCTGTTCCTCGAGCTTGCGTTGATGTTCACTGGAACACTGCAGCAATCCCAGGACAGAGATGTGAGCATGAGAGCAGGGGGGAGTGCTGAAATGGCAAGCAACCGGAAGTTCAGGGTCCTGCTTGCGGACTGAGCGGAGATGTTCCGCAAAGCGGTCACCCAGTCTGCGCTTGGTCTCCCCAATGTAGAGGAGACCACACTGTGAGCAGCGAATACCGTATACTACATTGAAAGAAGTACAAGTAACTCGTTGCTTCACCTGAAAGGAGTGTTTGGGGTCTGGGATAGTGAGGAGAGAGGAGGTAAATGGGCAGGTATTACACCTCCTGCGATTGCAGGGGAAGGTGCCCTGGGACGGGGATGAGGTGGTGGGGGTAATGGAGGAGTGGACCAGGGTGTCGTGGAGGGAATGATCCCTTCGGAATGCTGACAGGGGAAGGGAGGGGAAGATGCAACTGGTAGTGGCATCACGAGTGGGTAAGAGGCCAGGGGGAGGGGTCCAGGTAGAGGGAGAATGCTGGAGGCGGGTGAATGGGTCTGCTGGTCGGGGGGAGGACTCCTGGTCAACGAAGTGAGCCCGGAGGCGGAGGCGACGGAAGAAGAGCTCAACGTCATGCTGCACAGGCAGTACCCAGAACCGAACCCGGGTTGCTGGAGCTGTGAGGATATGGTCCCCGGGCGTGCAGAAGGTTTTAGTTTAGGCAGGCATCAAGATCGGCGCAGGCTTGGAGGGCCGAATGGCCTGTACCTGTGCTGTACTGTTCTTTGTTCTTTGTTCAGTGCTAACCACTGCGCCACTGTGCCACCCAAGAGCTTTGTCTCTTATCTCAAGGACACGTGCTCTTGATCTCTTCATTGAAAACTGTTGGCGAGGCATTGGTCGTCTCAATTTCTCTGCCCCCCTCACTCACTCTAACCTGTTCCCCTCTGAACTTGAGGCACTCCGTTCTCTCAGGTCTAACCCCAACATGGTCATCAAACCTGCAGACAAGGGTGGTGCTGTTGTCGTATGGCGTACCGACCTCTACCTTGCAGAAGCTCAACGCCAACTCACAGACACTTCTTCCTACCTCCCTCTGGACCATGACCCCACCACCGAACATCAAGCCACCGTACAAAGGACTGTCACTGACCTCATCTCCTCTGGAGGTCTTCCCTCTACAGCTTCCAACCTCATAGTCCCACAACCCCGGACAGCCCGCTTCTACCTCCTTCCCAAAATCCACAAACGGGACTGTCCCAGCAGACCCATTGTGTCAGCCTGCTCCTGCCCCACTGAACTTATTTCTTCCTATCCAGACTATCTTTTCTCCGCTGGTCCAGTCTCTTCCCACCTACATCCGTGACTCTTCTGACGTCCTACGTCATTTTGACAATTTCCAGTTTCCTGGTCCCAACCGCCTCCTCTTCACTATGGACGTCCAATCGCTCTACACCTCCATCCCCCACCAGGATGGTTTGAGGGCTCTCCGCTTCTTCCTGGGACAGAGGCCCAACCAGTCCCCATCCACCACCACCCTCCTCCGCCTGGCTGAACTTGTTCTCACATTGAACAACTTCTCCTTCAACTCCACGCACTTCCTTCAAGTAAAAGGTGTCGCTATGGGTACCCGCATGGGTCCTAGTTATGCCTGCCTTTTTGTGGGATATGTCGAGCATTCTTTGTTCCAGTCCTACTCAGGCCCCCTCCCCCAACTCTTTTTCCAGTACATTGATGACTGTATCGGTGCCGTTTCCTGCTCCCGCCCCGAACTGGAAAACTTTATCAACTTTGCTTCCAATTTCCACCCTTCTCTCACCTTTACATGGTCCATCTCTGACACTTCCCTTCCCTTCCTCGACTTCTCTGTCTCCATCTCTGGGGATAGGTTGTCTGCTAATATCCATTATAAGCCCACCGACTCCCACAGCTACTTCGACTACACTTCTTCATACCCTACCTCCTGTAAGGACTCCATTCCATTCTCCCAGTTTCTCCGTCTCCGACGCATCTGCTCTGATGATGCTACCTTCCATGACGGTGCTTCTGATATGACCTCCTTTTTCCTCAACCAAGGATTTCCCCCCTCTGTGGTTGACAGGGCCCTCAACCGTGTCCGACCCATTCCCCGCACCTCTACCCTCACCCCTTCCCCTCCCTCCCAGAACAGTGACAGGGTTCCCCTTGTCCTCACTTTTCACCCCACCAGCCTCCATATCCAAAGGATCATCCTCCGCCATTTCCGCCACCTCCAGCGTGATGCCACTACCAGTCGCATCTTCCCCTCCCTTCCCCTGTCAGCATTCCAAAGGGATCGTTCCCTCCACGACACCCTGGTCCACTCCTCCATTACCCCCACCACCTCATCCCCGTCCCAGGGCACCTTCCCCTGCAATCGCAGGAGGTGTAATACCTGCCCATTTACCTCCTCTCTCCTCACTATCCCAGACCCCAAACACTCCTTTCAGGTGAAGCAACGAGTTACTTGTACTTCTTTCAATGTAGTATACGGTATTCGCTGCTCACAGTGTGGTCTCCTCTACATTGGGGAGACCAAGCGCAGACTGGGTGACCGCTTTGCGGAACATCTCCGCTCAGTCCGCAAGCAGGACCCTGAACTTCCGGTTGCTTGCCATTTCAGCACTCCCCCCTGCTCTCATGCTCACATCTCTATCCTGGGATTGCTGCAGTGTTCCAGTGAACATCAACGCAAGCTCGAGGAACAGCATCTCATTTACCGATTAGGCACACTACAGCCTGCTGGACTGAACATTGAGTTCAATAATTTCAGAGCATGACAGCCCCCCATTTTACTTTCATTTTTAGTTATTTTTTCTTCCTTTTTTTACATTCTTTTTTACATTTTTTACAATCTTTATTTTTGCATTTATTTCATTTCATCTTAGTTTGTTCAGTTTGCTTACCCACTGTTTTTTTTCAGGTTTGCACTTGCTGCTGTTCAATATTCAATGTATTTACACCTAATCTGTACTAATGCTTTGTCTTTCAACACACCATTAACATATTGTTTGCCTTTGCTCCGTGACCTTTTGGTCAGCTATGTGGCCTGGTCCAATCTAGACCTCCTTTGTTACCTCTTGCCCCACCCCCACCTTACTTGCTTATAACCTGTGACTTTTCTAATATTTGTCAGTCCCGACGAAGGGTCGCTGACCCGAAACGTTAACTCTGCTTTTCTTTCCACAGATGCTGCCAGACCTGCTGAGTGGTTCCAGCATTTCTTGTTTTTATTTAAGCAACCTGTACAGTTTTTCTTGCCGTGCTCCCCGTGAGACGACAGGCCTGCCGGGGTGGGATAGGCCCTTAATTGGGCATTAATTACAAACACAAATGTCCGAGTGTATCAAGCCTGTGTCCTCAGTACCTTGCTCTATGGCAGCGAGGCCTGGACAACATATGTCAGCCAAGAGCGACGTCTCAATTCATTCCATCTTCGCTGCCTCCCGAGAATACTTGGCATCAGGTGGCAGGACCGTATCTCCAACACAGAAGTCCTCGAGTCGGCCAACATCCCCAGCTTATACACACTACTGAGTCAGCGGCGCTTGAGGTGGCTTGGCCATGTGAGCCGCATGGATGATGGCAGGATCCCCAAAGACACACTGTACAGCGAGCTCGCCACTGGTATCAGACCCACCGGCCGTCCATGTCTCCGCTTTAAAGACGTCTGCAAACGCGACATGAAGTCCTGTGACATTGATCACAAGTCGTGGGAGTCAGTTGCCAGCGTTCGCCAGAGCTGGCGGGCAGCCATAAAGGCGGGGCTAAAGTGTGGCGAGTCGAAAAGACTTAGCAGTTGGCAGGAAAAAAGACAGAAGCGCAAGGGGAGAGCCAACTGTGTAACAGCCCCGACAAACAAATTTTTCTGCAGCACCTGTGGAAGAGCCTGTCACTCTAGAATTGGCCTTTATAGCCACTCTAGGCGCTGCTCCACACACCACTGACCACCTCCAGGCACTTACCCATTGTCTCTTGAGATAAGGAGGCCAAAGAAGAGAAGAAGGAGAAATTACATTAATAGAATAATTATGTTTTAAAGAATTCTGGAAATTTATTTAATTAGCTCACTTTTTAACCAATAATATGCTGCTAAGGGCATTAGATATCATGCTAATCTTTAACAGGCCATTCTGCAGCTGGGAGAGTGGATGCGACTTACTCTGAGTTAAAGGATGAGAGTAAGAAACTGCTATGCTTGTTTTCTGCTCTGTTTTATAATTCTATTTTTGAGAATTATATAAGTACAATTTGAGAAAATTTAGGTCTGCCAGCATGTGAAAAGAAGACATAATGGTTACTTGCTAAAATGCTAAGTTGTCTTTTCTCTTGTTCGGTGCTGAATGAGTTGCCGTGAGTTTCCAGCATTTTCTTGCAAAAAATATGTAATTTTCTGGAAATGTTTTGTAGTTGAAATTCTGTACAGGGACTGTGTCCCTGAAATTTGTGCCTACATCTGGGTTTTAAGCTGGCCTCTTGTATTAATACTGATGACTGGATTGACATTACTGTTGAGTTGTTTATCTGAAATTCCTAACCCTGAATCCTGGCATTTTTTATCACTACTGTTTATCTCCAACTTATAGTACAACAGGTGCAAGGAACTTATGCCATTCATTACACCTGCTCATTCCAGTTTATTGAACAATCTGAATTCTAAAACCATGAGCTGTATTCAGATCCCACAGGAATGCTAAATTAAGAGCAGTCTGTTATGGAACAAACCACAGGCAGAGTAATTATTATTGAAATGTTGAAGGATTGTATTCAGGACGTGTGCAGAAGAGGTAGATCTGTACAGCACAGTTGAAATAAACAAAATATCTCTATTGTATAACTACCAGGTCAAATCCAAAGTGATTTCAATCTCAAGACTCTGAGCTACTCTAAGTGCCAGTTTGCCTCCCTCCCCCAAGGCTCATTACACTAAGTTTGACAAGGACACGGGTACAGATTTTCCAGCATGAAGAGAGGACTGGAGGCTTTGCAGCAGACACTCGCCAGTATTTAGTCACGTAAATATTCAGAATAAGGAAATCATTAACCATAGCCTGAAAAAAGCTAACAACTAAACGGCCGGTTTCACTACATGTATTAATAAGGGATTACTAATATTGACCGCAGTGACTGCAACAACTACCGTGGAATCTCCCTGCTCAGCATAGTGGGGAAAGTCTTTGCTTGAGTCGCTCTGAACAGGCTCCAGAAGCTGGCCGAGCGCGTCTACCCTGAGGCACAGTGTGGCTTTCGTGCAGAGAGATTGACCGTTGACATGCTGCTCTCCCTTCGTCAGATACAGGAGAAATGCCGCGAACAACAGATGCCCCTCTACATTGCTTTCATTGATCTCACCAAAGCCTTTGACCTCGTCAGCAGACGTGGTCTCTTCACACTACTAGAAAAGATTGGATGCCCACCAAAGCTACTAAGTATCATCACCTCATTCCATGACAATGTGAAAGGCACAATTCAACATGGTGGCTCCTCATCAGACCCCTTTCCTATCCTGAGTGGCGTGAAACAGGGCTCTGTTCTCGCACCTACACTGTTTGGGATCTTCTTCTCCCTGCTGCTTTCACATGTGTTCAAGTCCTCTGAAGAAGGAATTTTCCTCCACACAAGATCAGGGGGCAGGTTGTTCAACCTTGCCCGTCTAAGAGCGAAGTCCAAAGTACGGAAAGTCCTCATCAGGGAACTCCTCTTTGCTGACGATGCTGCATTAACATCTCACACTGAAGAGTGCCTGCAGAGTCTCATCGACAGGTTTGCAGCTGCCTGCAATGAATTTGGCCTAACCATCAGCCTCAAGAAAACAAACATCATGGGGCAGGATGTCAGAAATGCTCCATCCATCAATATTGGCGACCACGCTCTGGAAGTGGTTCAAGAGTTCACCTACCTAGGCTCAACTATCACCAGTAACCTGTCTCTAGATGCAGAAATCAACAAGCGCATGGGAAAGGCTTCCACTGCTATGTCCAGACTGGCCAGGAGAGTGTGGGAAAATGGCGCACTGACACGGAACACAAAAGTCCGAGTGTATCAGGCCTGTGTCCTCAGTACCTTGCTCTATGGCAGCGAGGCCTGGACAACGTATGTCAGCCAAGAGCGACGTCTCAATTCATTCCATCTTCGCTGCCTCTGGAGAATACTTGGCATCAGGTGGCAGGACCGTATCTCCAACACAGAAGTCCTCGAGGCGGCCAACATCCCCAGCTTGTACACCCTACTGAGTCAGCGGCGCTTGAGATGGCTTGGCCATGTGAGCCGCATGGAAGATGGCAGGATCCCCAAAGACACATTGTACAGCGAGCTCACCACTGGTATCAGACCCACCGGCCGTCCATGTCTCCGCTATAAAGACGTCTGCAAACGTGACATGAAATCCTGTGACATTGATCACAAGTCGTGGGAGTCAGTTGCCAGCGTTCGCCAGAGCTGGCGGGCAGCCATAAAGACGGGGCTAAAATGTGGCGAGTCGAAGAGTCTTAGTAGTTGGCAGGAGAAAAAGACAGAGGCGCAAGGGGAGAGCCAACTGTGTAACAGCCCCGACAAACAAATTTCTCTGCAGCACCTGTGGAAAAGCCTATCACTCTAGAATTGGCCTTTATAGCCACTCCAGGCGCTGCTTCACAAACCACTGACCACCTCCAGGCGCGTATCCATTGTCTCTCGAGATAAGGAGGCCCAAAAGAAAAGAATATTCTTCCTCAGATATAGTAAGGACCCCAAACACACAATGTTACCTTAATAGGATAATTCTATTTTAAAGAATTTTGGAGACTTATTTCTGCTGACTTTTTATCAACAGAATGCTGCTAAGGTCATTAATATAATGTTAATGCTTATCTGTGAAACTTACAGGCTTGTTACCTGTAATTAAAGCCTGGCTCGGGTATAAAATTAAAACCCGACCTGGGCCCAACCCGACCACAGCCAACCCGAACCCGAACCAAGCCCAAGCCCTTTAATTTTTTTCACACCCAACCCGACACGAATCTCCTTCATCTGTTCTGGCAGCTGGAATTGTGGGGAATCATGGGTAAGCCCGATTCCATGACTTCCCGGAAGCAGTGTCCAGCCCGACCCGAACTGAGCCCGAATGCTGGACAGAATTTTGACCCGGCTCGACCCAAATCCGATACATGTAGTTACCTGTGTTAGCCTTAACAATGTATATTTTAAGAACAGACCCCTATACCCATAGATTGATAATTCTTTGGAATTGGTTAGGAGTACCAATCACAATGCCATGATCATAGAGGAGTGATCTTTACATCCAGCTCAACCAGGTTACTTATATCCATATTATTTTACTTTCATATTATTTATTCCATGGTTACTTTTATTTGCATTGCTTCAGATAGGATTATTTAATATGAATTATGACAGACTTGTCTGTACATGCACCATATTTAGAGTAGTTTTATCAATTTGATCAGCATAATGAAATATTTGCTGGAGGAAACTATGGGATAAATAAAAATAATCAAGCAGGTCTCATCAGGTAGACATAATGCATGAGTCTAGAGAATAAGTGGGTTAAATAATTACAGATATAACTTGTTAGATTATTTGAAATGTTTCAGACTGCTTGTCAGTAAAGAAAGTTTCCTTCAACAGCATGTCCTTTCCCTGCCTTTTAGCATCAAGAAGTACAAGGGCAGCAATAGCATGGGAGCATGATCACCTCTCCTTCATGGCTTGGACATATGTTAATGTTCTTTCATTGTCATTGCATCAATTTCCTACAATTCCCCAACTAACACCATCATGGGAGCACCATCACTACAAGAGCCATAATAGTTCAAGGAGAAGACTTATTACCACCCTCTCAGGATAACTTCGAGATGCACAATAAATGCAGCCTTGCCAGCATTTTCCATATTCTGAAGACAAAAATATATTGCATTTGCATCCTCAGGATGTCCCAAAGCACTTTAGAGTCAATTAATTACTTGAAGTGTAATCAGTGTTATCTGCAAATGCAGCAGCCAATCTCTACACAAGGTTCCACAAAATGTAATGAGACAAATGACAAGTTAACCCATTTTTGATGATAACTGTTGAGAAATAAACATTTCCCAGGACACTGGGACAAGTTCAAGCTTCTCTTCAAATAGAAGAACATTAGATCTTTTACGCCCATCTAAATAGCCAGATGGGGCAACTCGCTGGAAATTGGCACTTCTGACAATACGGCACAGCATTCAATGTTGCACTGACATCCTGCATTACATGTTTAAGTTCTGGAGCAGACTTTATGTTGTATATTAGTAATGTACAAGAATTAAAATAATTTTAAATCAATGAAAATTCTGGTGACTGAATCTTGTAATGTCATCAATATTGTTTCAATGACACACATTACATTAATAGAGAAGATGCACATGTGTAATATTATGAACTATCACACTATTGACACTACAATGCTGTTTCCTTTTCCATACTAAGAAGTTTTTTTTTCATTTTTGTATTTTAATTTTTTTTGCACTTTTGAACAGTCCTGGGGCTTTATATTATGGCCTTAGGGTTGGGAGCACAGCACTAAAGCTAGTGGACCCTGTAATGAGAAGTCACCTTCATAACTTACCCAACCGTGCGTGTGATTGTCATGTTTTATTGCATTTCTGTAAAGAAAATCATGCATGATCCTAGTGACAAATAGGTTTAAATTTCCTCAGACACCTCTGCTTCAGGTGCGAGTTCAAGGGCTTTAAATAAGGAACTGAATATTTCAAAACAGTAGAGAAGTGTTCAAATTTAGTTTGTGAGAAAGAGGAAGTAAGGCTTTCCAAAATGAATTAGTAATGGCTAAATCAACAGGTATTAAAAAAAAAACAAATGGCAATACCTAAATAAATTCTGTTCCGTTCCTAAGCTTTCTTTCTTCTCAATTGCTATGATTTAGGAAGAAGTTACAATGGAGAAGGAGCCATAATTGAAGGTCTGATACAGTTTAACTAGCAAATTACAGCATAGATTGTAGTAGTTAGACTGGAGTTCTTATTCATATTTAGCTTCTCTCTCTTTCTTTAGCTGTTAACAGTTGGCAATACAATTTGAGGTAAAAAGTGGATTTTCAAAGCAGAAGATGTACAGCATTAATAAATAAAAACAAAAAATGCTGGAAATACTCAGCAGGTCTGGCAGCATCTGTGGAGAGAGAAGCAGAGCTAATGTTACAGGTCAGTGGCCTTTCATCAGAACTGGCAAAGGTTAGAAATGTAATAGGTTTTAAGCAAATAAAGCAGGGGTGGGGCAAAAGATAACACAAGGGAAGGTGTTGATAGGACAGACGGTCACAGAGAATAACTGACCAGAAGGTCATGGAGCAAAGGCAAAGGGTGTGTTAATGGTGTGGTGAAAGACAAAGCATTAGTTCAGAGAGGGTGACAGATTAAGGAACAGCCCTGGCCAAAAACATACGGCATTACTATGTTGAGTGTCACGTATGTTTTGCAACACATATTCTGTCCATCTGTAAGTTACAATGTCAATGTGTGCGCAACAAAAGTATTTAATTATCTTGTTGAGCTGTATGCGGAGTGGGGCTTGCTGCAACATCATGTGTACTGTTGCGATTAATTTCAGATTGTACAAATCTGACTTTACTGATTGATGAAACCAGAAAGATCTTAATTACATAAAGATCTCCTATGGAGCATCTTTGTGCCAATGACATTCTGCCACCGAGCCGCAGTGACAGGAGACTGTCAGCCTTACCATACATTAACACATCTACCCTTTATAGGTTCCAGTGTTTGTGGGTTTAGCAGTCACATCAGTCTGGACAGCAGAGACTGTGAAATTGAATATGACTATTGCTGGGAATTAGAATAAACACAAACTGGCAACATCATTATGCAACAGCATGTAACCTACGAAAGTAGTTAATAATTATCTGACTGCTAGCCACAACAGATTTATTCAAAGTAAAAAAATCCATGGCAGAGCTGATTTCAAAACAAAAGTCGCATGATAAACATGAACCTAACCTTAGATACCTTTGTAACAGTGTCTCAGTGATGGTATAAGTTGCTAGTTAATTAAGACATGTAAAAAGAAATAAAAGAACAAATTTGCATTTATATAATGCATCTTCTACCCACAAGACATTCCAAAACACTACACAGCCATTGGATTATTTTTTGATGTGTAGTCACTGTTGTTATGTAGGCTAATGCAGCCAATTTGAACACAGAAAGGTACCACAAACAGAAAATGGATAAATGATCTGATACTGTTTTTGGTTAATTGTGTTGATTGAGGGAGAAATGTTGGTCAAAGCACCAGAGTAACTCCCAACTCTTCTTTGAATAGTACCATGAGATCTTTTATGTGTCCTTGAGATAAGAGACAAAGCTCTTGGATGGCACAGTGGCGCAGTGGTTAGCACTGAACAAAGAACAAAGAACAGTACAGCACAGGAACAGGCCATTCGGCCCTCCAATCCTGCGCCGATCTTGATGCCTGCCTAAACTAAAACCTTCTGCACTCCCGGGGACCATATCCTCACAGCTCCAGCAACCCGGGTTCGGTTCTGGGTACTGCCTGTGCGGAATTTGCAAGTTGTCCCTGTGACCGCCGGGTGCTTTGGTTTCCTCCCACAGCCAAAGACTTGCAGGTTGATAGGTAAATTGGCCATTGTAAATTGCCCCTAGTGTAGGTAGGTGTAGGAGAATTGAGGGAAGGTAGGGGATGTGGTAGGGAATATGGGATTAATGTAGGATTAGTATAAGTGGGTGGTATATGGTCGACACAGACTCGGTGGGCCAAAGGGCTTGTTTCAGTGCTGTATCCCCATCCCCATCCCCACTCTAGTTCATGCATCATTGGAAAGATATCACCTCTGACAATGCAGAATTCCTCAGTACTACATTGAATCGCCAGTCTGTTTAAATTCTCAAATATTGAAGTATGGCTTAACCTCCAATCTTCTGATTCAGATGTAAAAAAACTACCACCTGAGTGGAGTTGGTGCATGTAATTCTATGTTATGTAACCTGAGCAGACAGATGAGTTCTAGTTTGATGTGTCATCTAAAAGATGGCACCTCCTCAGTGCTGCAAATTCAAATGTGAGTTAGATGAAATCTTGGAATGGGGCTTAAATCAACTTCTTTCTCACAGAGGTACATGTCAACTGAGCCAAATTGACACTTTGAGTCACTAAATGGAAGAAACCGGACAAAGGCCAGGGACAGTGTACATACAAAACTGTATAAATATACTGACGGTTTAAGCAAGTGAATTCCATATATTGGCCCTGGAGTTTCTGGTAGGTGCAATCAGTAATGCACTGGACACTGGGCTAGATTGGCCAAGGTGGAAATACTCCCAAGTTTCTGATCAAACTCATTAGCATAAGCCTGCATGTAACATCTCCCATGAATCACTACAATTGAGCATTGTTATCAATTATAATTGATTATTGACTGGAAGATGGCAAAGGGGCATCAAGGAGACTGAATTTAAACCATGTTAAACTGAAAATTGTTCAATAATTGCTGCAACTGTAATGAGTTCTTTTATGTTGTCGGATGCAACATAAATGAGATACATGGAGTCCATTTGGTTGAAGATCTCAAACAGGTTTATTACAGCTAACTATTATATATAGTTAACTATTTAAATAACTTGCCTCCAGGTGTTACAGTTGCAAAGTGGCGCTGGCTTCGAGTCACATGACTGTGTGCTGGTACTTGTCTCATTTGCATACTAAGATCTTAACGGGACATCACTCTGAAGGCAATCATACAATAGCAGCTGAACAAACATGCCAATCAGTATGGTTTCAATTGACTGCTGGCCACAGGTCTTATGTATCTAACGTCAGATCCATTGACTGAATTTGAACTAAATTAAACTGAATTTGAAGTAATTGTAGCAAAAGTATGAGAAACAGACCTGGGTGAGGCTTCAATTGACTGCTGGCGAATGAAGCTGCAGGTCATTAATGATGGGTTAATATGACCACTGGTGCCTGTGTGTTTAATATTCTGGGTGCAATGTGATGAACACCCCCAAATGAGCAAAACTGATGGAAACTCTCCTTTCGAACCTGGGAGTATGGCCAGTTATGTGGGTGAGGACTAATTCTGGTGAAGAGATATTGAGAAGTACAAAAGGATCATGGAAACTTCAGCATTAAGTGGTTATGGGTGCAATACACATAAGCTTAAAATTCCATGATCTTTTAGGCTATTTTATTTCATTCCATCCAGATTTCACTATTAACTGAGCAGAAATCAAGTGGAAACTCCAGGCCAATATATCCAAGACATATCAATTTTTTTTCTTCTGAAAATACTTAGTGCCAGACAAGAACAGACCCCCTCAATTTCCTAAGGGAAGGACAAATGCATGAGTTCCTTCAATTCCCTTTTTGATCCAAAGCAAAGAGGTACATGGCAATGACCCAACAATTCTTTTTGCCTTTCTTAAAGCAGAGAAACATTCTTTCCTACAATAGGCACCTCCCTACCCAAAAAGAACTGATAAAAAATGAACTAACTGGAGTAGGAAAAAACAAGTGCCATCCTCCCACTTTACAAGTCTACACGAGCACTCCCACTGCTGCCTTCAATATACTTTCACACAAAATTATACATTTAACACGTCTTGTAAGCACTTCACAATGCCATTTCTTAGTGATACTTAGCCTGGCTGACTTGCAGTTTGTATTTTATGAACAATTAAATGTAGCAATAACTTTGAAACTGTGGAATGAGTGGTAATTGTATTACTTTGCATAGGCCACGTCCTTCAGCTGACATATGCATGCCTTCTAAGTGGTTCCAATATCGGATGAAAAAATGTAAACACTAAAGTTGTGTGTCCCATGTAAATATAAAACAGTTACAAGAGAATGGGTCAGCTAGGCTCAATATCCACGTCGGATATAAAAACAGACAGAAGCAAAGAAAATACTATTTCACACAAGCTGTGAAAACTGCCCATATGCTTCTAACATTAACAGCATTTTGAGGAAACACTAAACTTCAGTATATGTCACTCACTCTTATTTTTCTAAGCAGTATTATCACATATCTTTATTAATTTTTTTTGTTAATAAAACAGCTTGGTGATGGAAAGAAATCAATGATAAAATGTAAAAACAGTTGCATGAAAAGTTTGCAACTTTTGGTCTGTAAAACATGAATGTGCAATACCCTGGAGTTGTTTCAGTTGTTCAGCTATCAATAGTGCTAAACACACTGTCAGTAGGAAAAACATGTACTAAATTGGTAATGTTCTGGTTTTCCCCCACAAAAAGTAAATAACTACTTTCCATTTACACAAGCTGACAATATCAGCTTGATCTGAGGTAAGAATCTTTTGCTTCCCAATGCATTTATTATGCTTAGAATGTATTAGCAATTGGCATCAGTATTTTCCTTAACCTTGAAAACATTTTATGACAAGTCAGAAGTAAAGCTGACCCTTTAATGCACATTAAAAACATCTGCAATACCAAACTACACAGCAAGTCAGACTTAATTTTCTTTCAGATGAGCAGAATCATGCACACGAGGAGCCTAATGATACTAAATAAAAGAATGAGCAGGAGGACAAGTACTTAATTCAACACAAAGTGATCTAGTTTCCTTCATTATAATTCCTTTACTGTCACATGGGTAAATAACTCTCAGTCAGCAGGTGCACCCTGCAATGAAACCAAGAAGTTTAAGAGGGAGGATAAAAATCCTCATTACTTCTGAGGCAACCAACCTAAGGCTAAATGGGCCTCAGCACCCCCAAAACATTGGGGGGGATGGGCCAGTGGAATCACTAACAATTGTGTATTATAAGCTTTTGCACAGGGAAGTATGTATTTTATATCATTTGTCTGGGAGATATAAGTATTTGTTCAAATGCTTTATCTATGTGAGACGTGGCACAAATGAGTATCAACTGCTCTGTTGCCAGCACACCTGCTCCTCTGTTACTGTGACCACATAGCTTACTCAATTTACACCATAGTGGTGCAGGAGTGAAAAATAGCACATCCATATACCATGAAGTATCAGATGGTGTTGAGTTAATAGCTTTTATCCAGTGTACTGTATCTGTTGCTGTAATGAGATCCTTTCCCTACTGATAGATAAACATGTTTTTATCCAAGCAAAAGAAAATCAAAACTTACTTTTATAGCCTATATATATATATATATATATATATAAAATCTCCGAGTCAATTAAAATCTGATATTCATACACAGGTACTAATTTCCAGTGTTTTCTTCCATTCTAACAATAACACTAATTTTAAAGAGAGTAATTTGCAACAAAATGATGAAATGCACCAGTAATACAAATTAACACCTTTTTAATAAGAGTACATAGTGTACTAGGTAAACCTTTCACCAGCCAATGAATCAGTAACTAGAGGACATTTATTTAAGAACAGCATTAAAAGAACAAAAAGGTTAGGATAATTCTTTTATGCATCCCATCAGGAACAGTGGTGGAAGATGAAGTTTTCAAAAGCAAAGTGGAAAAGAAAAAGGTAAAAGAATATAGGGAAAAGGCAATAGATAGCTACTTCAGAGAGCAAGCAGGGGCATGATGAACTGAATGGCTTCTTCCTGAGCTGACAAATTCTATTGGCTGAATTTTCAGGCCCCTATAAAGACAAAAATGGAGGACGATGGAGGTAGCTTGTGGGGGAGGGGAGTGGGGGTGGTGGAGTGCCTGAAAATGCTGGCACTAGCCAACATGTCAGTTTCAGGATGCCATCCCTGTTGCCAGAAATGTTTACCAGGGTGGGAAGGGCTCCTGCTCTTCTCCCTATTGAGGCCAATTAAGCTCATTAAAAAGCTTGTAAAGAGGTTGTTGGAGGGGGAGGGTAGATCTTTTACAGAGGCAGATGGGTTTCAGAAGCTGTCATTTTCTGATCAGTTGAAAGGAGGAGGAAACAGAGTGGGAAGCCAGTTTTTGCTGCCCAAAGGAATCACCCCCATCCCGATAAGAGGGTCAGGTCGCAAAGGGGATCCCAGCATTTGGTAAGGAA
Organism: Heterodontus francisci; assembly: GCF_036365525.1. NCBI lineage: Eukaryota > Metazoa > Chordata > Chondrichthyes > Heterodontiformes > Heterodontidae > Heterodontus > Heterodontus francisci. The sequence goes on along the minus strand of NC_090388.1, from coordinate 41,828,191 downwards.
GTGCCCTTGGCACTATACGTAGCAGGGAGATGGGCAGTCAGTGTTCAGGAATTGAGCAGGGTTGTCACCCCCTGGCATCGCGGGAGCAAAAGAGCAGGGGGAAGGTTGTCAAAGACAATTGGGCGGCCACCTGCCAAAAAGGAAGGCTCCAGCTGGGAACTTTTTTCTTTATTCATTCATGGGATGTAAGCGTCGCTGGCTAGGTTGGCATTTATTGCCCATCCCTAAATGCCCTTGGGAAAGAGGTGGTGAGCCGCCTTCTTGAACTGCTGCAGTCCTTAGGGTTTAGGTACACCCACAGTGCAGTTAGGAAGGGGGTTCCAGGATTTTCATCCAGTTACAGTGAAGGGATGGCGATATAGTTCCAAGTCAGGATGGTGTGTGACTTGGAGGAAACTTGCAGGTGGTGGTGTTCCCATGCACTGCTGCCCTTGTCCTTCTAGGTGGTAGAGATTGTGAGTTAAGAAGGTGCTGTCTAAGGAGTCTTAGTGCATTGCTGCAGTGCACCTTATAGATGGTATGCACTGCTACCACTGTGCATTGGTGGTGGAGGGAGTGAATGTTGTGGATGGGGTGCCAATCAAGTGGGCTGCTTTGTTCTGGATGGTGTCGAGCTTCTTTAGTGTTGTTGGAGCTACACCCATCCAGGTAAGTGGAGAGTATTCCATTACACTCCTGACTTGTGCCCTGTAGATGGTGGACAGGCTTTGGGGAGTCAGAAGGTAAGTTACTTGCTGCAACATTCCTAGCCGCTGACCTGCTCTTGTAGCCACGGTATTTATATGGCTGCTCCAGTTCAGTTTCTTGTCAATGGTGGCCCCGAGAATGTTGATAGTGGGGGATTCAGCAATGGTAATGCCATTGAATGTCATGGGGAGATGGTCATTGCCTGCCACTTGTGTGGCACGAATGTTACTTGCCACTTATCCGCCCATGCCTAGATGTTGTCCAGGTCTTGCTGCATTTCTACTCGGACTGCTTCAGTATCTGAGGAGTCGCGAATGGTGCTGAACATTGTGCAATGATCAGTGAACATCCCCATTCCACAACTTATGATTGAAGGAAGGTCATTGATGAAGCAGCTGAAGATGGTTGTGCCCTGAACACTACCCCGAGGAACTCCTGCAGTAATGTCCTGGAGCTAAGATGTTTGACCTTCAACAACCACAACCATCTTCCTTTGCACTAAATATGACTCCAACCAGCGGAGAGTTTTTCCCCTGATTCCCATTGATGCCAGTTTTGCTCGGGCTTCTTGATACCATACTCTGTCAAATGCTGCCTTGATGTCAAGGGCAGTCATTCTCACCTCACCTCTTGAGTTCAGCTCTTTTTTCCATGTTTGAACCAAGACTGTAATCAGGTTTGGAGCTGAGTGGCCCTGGCGGAACCCAAACTGAGCGTAACTGAGCAGGTTATTGCTAAACAAGTATCGCTTGATAGCACTGTTGCAACACCTTCCATCACTTTACTGATGATCAAGAGTAGACTGATGGTGCGGTAATTGGCTGGGTTGGATTTGTCCTGCTTTTTGTGTACAGGGCAAACCGGGACAATTTTGTACATTGCCAAGTTGATGCCAGTGTTGTAGCTGTGCTGGAACAACTTGGCTAGGGGCGCAGCAAGTTCTGGAGCACAGGTCTTCAGTACTCTTGCCGGAATGTTGTCAGGGCCATAGCCTTTGCAGTATTCAGTGCCTTCAATCGTTTCTTGATATCACGTGGAGTGAATCGAATTGGCTGAAGACTGGCATCTGTGATGCTGGGGACTTCAGGAGGAGGCGAAATGGATCATCCACTCAGCACTTCTGGCTGAAGATTGTTGCAAATGCTTCAGCCTTATCTTTCGCACTGATGTGCTGGGCTCCCCCATCATTGAGGATGGGGATATTTGTGGAGCCACCTCCTCCTGCTAATTGTTTAATTGTCCACCACCATTCACGACTGGATGTGTCAGGACTGCAGAGCTTAGATCTGATCCGTTGGTTGTGGGATCGCTTAGTTCTGGCTGTCGCTTGCTGTTTCCGCTGTTTGGCACACAAGTCGCCCTGGGTTTTAGCTTCACCAGATTGACACCTCATTTTGAGATATGCCTGGTGCTGCTTGCAGCATGTCCTCCTGCACTCTTCATTGAACCAGGGATGATCCGCCGGCTTGATGTAATGGTAGAGTGGGGGATATGCCGGGCCATGAGGTTACAAATTGTGGTTGAGTACAATTCTGCTGCTGCTGATGGCCCACAGTACCTCATGGATGCCCAGTTCTGAGTTGCTAGACCTGTTCGAAATATATCCCATTTAGCACAGTGGTAGTGCCACACAACATGATGGATGGTATCCTCAATGTGAAGGCAGGAGTTCATCTCCACAAGGACTGTGCAGTGGTCACTCCTACAAATACTGTCATGGATAGATGCATCTGTGACAGGCAGATTGGTGAGGACAATGTCAATTATGTTTTCCCTCTTTTTGGTTCCAATGGTGAAACAACTACCAGATTTTGGGCCCAGTGGCAATAAGGAGAAACACCTTCCATAGAAAAGGCAGAATCCCAAGCAGCAGGAGGGCATGGGAGAGGAAAGTGGGGCAGGATGGCCACAGAAGTTATACCCTCAACATAGGATCTAGCGCTGAAGACAGAGCTCCTGGAGATGGCCAAGATCCAGTGCCACAGGAGACTGCGACTCGCCAAGCAGATGGTCACAGACATCTGTGACGTCCTCACCAAAGACCTCATGCCTCGTAGCACTGGTCGCCATGCCAAGCCATCAAAGTTACTGTGGCCTGGAACGTCTTCACTTCTGGCTCCTTCCAAGGATTAGCTGCGGACTTTAGTGGCATCTCCCAGGCGGCTCCACACTGCGTCTTGCTGGTCATTGATTCCTTCTTTACCAGAGCTGGACTGCACATTTATCTCACGACAGATGCAGCCTCACAGACATAGAGGGCATTGGGTATCACCACCATCGCTTGATTCCCCCAGATGCAGGGCATCGATTGCACCCAAGTGGCCATCAAGACACTGAGATACCACACTCTCAGATTCATCAACGGGAAGGGCTTCCACTCCCTCAATGTTCAACTGGTCTGCAACCACAACAAGAGCTTCCTCCCTGTGTGCGGTCACTTTCCTGGCATCTGCTATGACTCCTTCATCCTCCAGCAGTCCAGGCTGCCTCATTTCTTCACTCCAACACCCAAAAATGTGTGGATGGCTCCGAGGGAACTAGGGATGTCCTTTGAAGAGATGGCTACTGACCCCCTCTATGGGAGCCCCAGACAGAGGCGATACAACCAATGCCACCTACGCATGAGGACAAGCATTGAGCAGGCCATCAGGCTTCTGAAGATGCAATTCCGATGCCTGGACCGGTCAAGTGGTACCCTCTAATGCCCAGGGTCTCGGTCATTGTAGTGGTCAGCTGCACTCTCCATAACATGGCCCTCCAGAGAGGTTTGGACCTTAAGGATGGCGGGGCCCTGGAAGAAGACAGCTCATCTGGGGAGGAGCAGGATCAGGAGGTGAGAGAGGAGGAAGAGGGGGCGGAGGGAGATGAGGCTGAACAGAGTGGTGTCCCAGCTGCATGATGAGGTGGCCTCCTCCTGCCACTGTCCGGGAAGAGGACCTCCCTCCTCTCCCTCATGACCTCCACCATTAGATCCAGACTGGCATCAATGAAGTGAGGGGCAGCCCTGCCTTTGGTGCCAGGCCTCCGGCTCTCCTGTAACATCTCATTTCCCTCTGGTGCTGTGGAAGGCTTTGGCAGAATCAGCAGATTTTTCCCTTATGACAACCAGCAGCTTCAGTGATGGCTGCCATGGGGAGTCTAAATCAGCCCACCTCCGTTCCCGCCCCCACTGGCTTTAAATGGACAGAAAATCCGTCTCCATGTCAATTAAGGGCTCACCCCATGAAAATATTAACTTTAATCAGTTTCCCAAAGATTTCAGACCCCAAAATAAGCCCAGTTCCTGTTTCCTGCCTCCATCGCAAAAATTGGGCCCCATGACTCTGTAGAAACCAAGTCAGGGAATTAAAATAGTTTTTCTGTACATTCTGATATTCATGCCCAATGTTTCATTGGCATGAGGTAAATTTCTCAGTTGCTAAGCCGTGCCCATAACTGTTTATGAAAACAACACAATGAGACACGTTTGTGTTGGCAACATAACTCCCACATTGAGCATCTCAAAACTACACTAAATCATTTATATCCCCATTGAACTAGAAAATGAACAGGTATTAAAATGTGCATCTCAAAAAGTGCAAATAAATATTCAAAATAATTTTGAAGAATCACTTTTATCTTTCATATGACCTAGAAAACAAGTGTGTTTTGTACCAGTGTTGTGAGGCCTGAATAGTTGTCAAAAATTGTGCCATAATACTGATTTTCCTAATCAATTCCCTCATAGGAAATTATATTTTTCCTTATGAACATAAATTAAAAATCGCAATTCAAAATGCTGTAAGAAAATTATTCCAATATTCAACATAAATTTACACTTAAAATTATTTTAGATTCCACACCATGCAACATCATTGATCTAGCTGCAGTGGTCCATCTGAGAATGATAACTGTTTCAAATACAGGGATGTACAGATAGATATAATTTTATAATTTTATTAATGAGTTCTTTCAGGCTAATAAAAATATCAAAATGGTAGCACCCTAAATAATACAACAAAAGGTAGTTATGAATACAAAGTGCAAAGTACAGTAACTTACTGAATTAAACATGAACATAATAGAAAGAAGCTCACAGGAAAATAACAAATAACGAATACCCGATGAAAGCTTCTGCAATCAGGAGACTGCAACAGCTGGTGTGCATACATTGTGACAATAATTATAATATGCTTCATACATTACAGGAGAAATTTCCTTTTCAAATGAAGAGCTTTGTTGAAGTCGATGAAACAGTTATAGGGGTCTGAGAATTCTCATGTTAATACATTTTCTATTCAATTATGTAGTAGGTGAACACCACTTGTCACATTGTGAAATTTATCTTATTTGAGTTCTACCAGACATATTGGGCTGGATTTTAAGCAGCCCTCGACATCGTGATCCATGGCAGTGGTGGTGGGAGGGGGGCGGCCTGAATATGGCTCCAGATGAGGCCCTCATGGACCTCGATGCTGGCAGGGCCCGGCCCGATCCTTCCAGCGGTGGCGAGACTTCGTGGTGGCCCCCCACCGCTGCTGGGCGACAGGACCACAATTTGAATACTTAAATCAGAAATTAATTAATTAAAATATATTCACCTACAATCTTGAGGGCCCACCGCGATCTTGGGCATGGTGCCAGCACTCCCACGCCTTCAAATCCCCATCCAGGGAAACGCGGTGCGACACTGGTGGGGAGGAGGTAAGTTTATCAGTGCAGCGGGGGGAGGGGGGAACGTGGTCAAGTAAATGTCATGGGTGTAGGGGATGGTGGGAAGGATTGTACTTTAAAGTTGGTGCAGTTTGCGTGGGGCAAGTTCAGATGTTAAAACTAAGTGTCTTGGGGGAGGGGGAAGGGCAAATAGGTCATGTAATTGTTATTGGGGGGTGCTGGGGAAAGGTGTTGGAATTTTATTTATGTAATTCTGGGGGGATATTTCTTTAAATATTTAAATATCCCGGCAGGGCTGACTGCCCTTTAAAAATGCGTCAGCGTCTGCGTACAGGCAGCTGACGCCATTGCCGGAGACGGACAGCCCACCCCCTCCATGTGATTGGGGTGGGGCAGGCTGCCCCGGCTATTTAAATGAGTCACCATGCTTAAGATCATGGCAGCTCTTTGGTGTGTGGCCCGCATGGTCGGGCCGCCATTTTTTGACCTTGCCACCTCATAGAATCCAGCCCAAAAGGTTGATGGAATATTAGGGCCCTTGACTTGCAAAATTAGATATGTAATTTTTTTTAATTCATTCATAGGATGTGGGCAAAGCCAGCATCTCTAATTGCCTTTGAGAAGGTGGTGGCGAGCTGCCTTTTTGAATTGCTGTAGTCCATGTGGTGTAGGTTAGTGGCCTGCTCAGATCAGGAAAAAAGAACCCGACCGAACCACAGCGGACCCGAGCCCGACCCGGCCCAAGTCCCTCTGATTTTGCCCCGAGCCCAACCCTACCCGAACCCGCCCCGACTCGACCCGACCAACCATCCCTTTACCTACCTTCTGACTGGGAAGCTCCACGAAGCTGCAGCGCATGCGCAATGATGTCATAGTGACGTCACTCGCTCACTGCGCAGACTCATTTTGTCCCAGACTCGCAGCTCAGGTAAGTTTTTTAATTTCAATACTTACCAGCAGAGCACTTACCGTGTGTGTCTGGCCCGACCCGTCTCGATCTGGACTGAGCCCGACCCTACCCGAGCCCGAAAGCCGTACCCTGCAGATGGGCCTGACCTGACCCGAACCCGACACATGTCGTCGGGTCCCGTCGGGTTCGGGTTGGGCAGCAGGCCTCTATTGTAGGTACACGCTGAGTGCTGTTAGGAAGGGAGTTCCAGAATTTTGACTCAGTGACAGTGAAGGAACAGCAATATATTTCCAAGTTAGGATGGTGTGCGACTTGGAGGGGAATTTGCAGGTGGTGGTCTTCCCATGTATCTGTTGCCCTTGGCCTTCTTGATGGTAGAGGTTGCGGGTTTGGGAGATGCTGTTGAAGCCTTGGTGAGTTGCTGCAGTGCAACTTGTAGATCATACAGACTGTGGTCATGTGCAGTGATGGTGGAGGAAGTGAATGTTTAAGGTGGTATATGGCATGCCAGTTAAGTGGGCTGCTTTGTTCTGGATGGTGTTGAGCTTCTTGAGTGCTGTTGGAGCTGCAGTCATCCAGGCAAGTGGAGAGCATTCCATTACACTTCTGGCTTGTGTCTTGTAGATGGTGGAAAGGCTTTGGGGAGTCAGGCGGTAAGTTATTTGCTGCAGAATATCCAGCCTCTGACTTGTGGGGGCACTGGCGATGGTCATGTTTTTCAATGTCAAGGGGAGATGGTTAGACTTGGTTTTGCTGGATATAGTCATTGCCTGGCACTTACACTGTGTGAATATCACTTGCTATTTATCAGCCCAATGCTACACTCAAGAAATGCATCAACAATATGCAATTTCTGAAGCAAAGAAAATGTGATTAACAAGTTCCTGTAAGTAAACATTGGAATAAAGGAGAAAAAGCTGATTAAAGAATAATACATAGCCAAGTGCTTTTAACCGTATAAGATTTCATATTCAAGCTGAAGCGCTCAATCCAACTTGCCCACAGGCCAACTAAAAGCATGAACACGGCCGGCAGTTAAAGAATTTATGCCATATTACTTTTGATCTGCTGAATCTGTTCTGTAAGTTCCATTTATTAATGTCACTCTATAAGTCAAATAGATCACTCCTTTATAATAATTCACCTACCACTCAACCTCAATAAATAGTATTCTGGAATTAGAATTTTCTGTTGAAGTGTTGAGTTGAGATTAAGGAGTCTGTATATTAGTAGAAAATGGATATTATTTAGTAAATTGGTGTTGTAAGCTAGAACTAAGTGTAAGGACAAATTATATTCAGTTTGAACAACTAAGAATTAAAGCAGTATATAAACCTTACAATATGGCAATTTAAAACAACTTTAAAAGCACAATGTGATTAGTATTACATAGTATTTACAGCACAGACACAGGCCATTCAGCCCAACTAGTCCATGCTACTGTTTATGCTCCACACGAGCCTCCTCCCACCATTCTTCATCTAACCTCATTAACATATCCTTCTAATCCTTTCTCTATCATGTGTTGATATAGCTTCCCCTTAAATGTATCTATGTTAACCATCTCAACTACTACTTGTGGTGGCAAATTTCATGTTCTAACCACTCTTTGGGAAAATAAGTTTTTCCTGAATTTCCTACTGAACTTACTAGTGACTATCTTATAGTTATGACCCCAAATTCTGGCCTCTCCCATCTTCTCTCCATCTATCCTATCAAACGCTTTCATAATCTTAAAGACCTGGATCAGTTCACCTCCCCAGTATTCTCTCTTCCAGAGTAAAGAGGCCCAGTTTGTTAAACTTTCCTGATAGGTATAACCTATCAGTTTGATATAAATCTAGCAAATCTTTTTTGCACCTTCTCTACTGCCTCTAGATCCTTTTTATAATATGAAAACAGAACTATTCACAGTACTCCAAGTGTAGTGTAACCAAGGTTCTATACAAGTTTAACATAACTTCTCTGCTTTTCAGTTCGATCCCGCGAGAAATGAACCCCAGTGCTTTGTTTGCTTTTTTATGGCCTTATTAACCTGCATCACTACATTCAGTGTATATGTACCCTGAGATCCCTCTGCTCCTCTACCCTATTTAGACACTTATTTTCCAAGGAGTATGAGGCCTTCTTATTTTTCCGATCAAAATGTACCACCTCACATTTATCTACATCGAAGTTCATTTGCCAATTACATGCCCAATTTGCAGGTTTATTAATGTCTTCCTGTATTTTGTTGCAGTCTTCTTCTGTATTAACTCTACCCCACAATTTGATGTCATCCACATATTTTGAAATTGTATTTGTGACTCAGAGGGTTGTGGATGCTCCATCGTTGAATAGATCTAAGGCTACGATAGACAGATTTTTAGTCTCTCAGGGAATATGGCAAGCAGGCGGGAAAGTGGAGATGAGGCCTAAGATCAGCCATGATCATTTTGAATGGTGCAGCAGGCTTGATGGACCCTGCTCTACTCCTGCGCCTACTTCTTGTGTTTTTGTGGTCTCAGCGCATATCCTTGTGAAACACCACTTTCCATCTGAATAATGACCTTTAACCCCTACTCTCCATTTTCTGTCTTATGGCCAGCTTGTTATCCATTCTGATACTTGTCCTGACTACACACGTACTAACCTTCGTCATACATCTACCATACCTACTGTTGTAGGCCATTTGAAAATCCAAATATATTATGTCGACTACATTACCCTTGTCTACCCTTTCTATTACTTCTTGAATTCAATAAAGCAGGTCAAGCATGATGTTCCCTTTTTAAATCAATTATATTAAATAATATATTATTTAATATTATTTAATATATTAAATCTATTATATTTTCAGTTTCTAGATGCCTTTCTATTACATCTGTGAGTAAGGATTCCATTATCTTTACTATCCCCAACGTTAAGCTAACTGGTCTATAGTTCTCTGGATCTGTTCTGTCTCTTTTTTTTAATATAGGAATCACCTTAGCTGTCCATCAGTCTTCTGGCATTATTCCCTTTTCTAATGAATATATACATGTACTAGTGCCTTTGATATCTCTTCCCCAATTTCTTTTAATGAGTGGAATATACTAGATATATTCATTTCACTTAAATATTGTTAAGAAAAGTTAATTATAATGGTAAATTGTTACCTTTATCACTTCTGTCTTTTCTGACCTACATTGGCTCCTGGTTGCCCAATGCCTCCTAGTTAAGATTCTTATCCTCATGTTTAAAACTCTTCATGGCTTCACCCTTCCCTATCTCTGTACCATCCTGCAGCTCTACAAACCCCTCTCCTTTGTTCATCTGACTTTGGCACTTTGTGCACCCCTCTCCCTTCCTCCCATCATTGGAGCTGTGCCATAAGCCAGCTGGGTTCAACATTCTCAAACTTCCTCCCTAAACCCTATCTTTCTCACAGCCTTTTTTCAAGAGTCTCCTCAAAACTCACCTCTTTAACTAGGTTTTTTGCTCACCACTCCTAGTACCTCCTCCTTTGGCTTGGTGTACATTTTTGTTTCCGTACATTTCTGTGAAGCACCTTGGGACATTTTTCTAGGCATTGTATAAAAGCAAGTTGTTGCAGTAAATATATTTAACTGCAGATCCCTTTAATAATGTAAACAAATAATGATAATCCAAATGTTTTGTATTATGTCGAGCAGCAAAAATTGTTGTCTTAAGGGAATTGTAGTCATTAATGAATGGATTATTTTTAAATTGAGATAAATTCAATTCTATTTGAAAATTATGGAATTGTACATTTAAGTTTTACATCCATAGCAATAAAATGAATTGCATTGTAGTTATTTGTACTTGAATCACAAAACACTCTTCAGATTATGTCCTTCAAACTCAACATGAATGACAATAGGACTCTTGTCCCTAGGTATTTAATTACTTTGATTAATCTTTTACTTCCTGATACATTTGTGAACCTGGTTGATGATCCTACCATTGTATTTGCTCAGACTCAAGTTATCTAAATATTACACCCATTGGTAAATACAAGTGCTGTGACATTCTCAGCTCAATTTTTTCTCATCAATCAAAGTGACTACATCCTTTTGTTGGGTAGTCAAAACGGCAGAAATCTGTTATCCCCTATGTAAACTGGGAAATGTATTAACGGTACTTGTACTCCATGGACCAGCGTCAAACTGCAGATTAATTCATGATGAAAGCCCATGCAAAGTACCAGCACTACAATCTCATGAGTCAGTGATCCAATAGCTTTCACTTATTGCCCTAGTGCATTGTTGACTGATGGACTCTATAATTTCTAATTTTATAAAATAAGTCCTGTTTTCACTATTCAAAAATTTCACAAGTTGATCATCTTGATTTTCAACTCATTTATAGCACAAATACAATAAAATTTGTAAGAACAGTTCTCGTCCACACCATAACTATGACAATCAATCACTATTTTAATCAGAATTCATAGCAAAGAGCTCTTCACCATTACTTAATGGTTGTGACAAGAGTTTTGATTTACTTATCTCATATACAATTTGGCCAAACTACATTGCCTCTATAATTTTGGAAAACAAAGTACTGGAAATTCCTTACTTGGAAACATTAGCTTGGCAGAATTGTTAAACAGAAACACTCGTTTCATTATGAAAAACAAATTATATTTTTCTTCTATTCAAAGAAACAGTTTTTTAATAACCAATCAGATTTTGTTTTAGAGTTCAATGTCTCTTAAGATTTGGGTATTATTCTCAAAAAGCCACAAGCAATATTCCATTTTGTTTTTAATTAAGATATGTAATACTATACCTTTGTTTTTACTTTCTCTATCATTTGTTTCTCTAATGAATAATGAAACTTGTTTTTTCAAGGAGGGGCAACAGTAGTTTGACTTTTTTGTGATGTTGAAAACCCTCGAGACGTGTTTACATGGCAAGTTAACATACATTTGTATTGTGTCTCAGGATGTTGGCTTATGACCACAATTCCCAATAATAGTTTTTATATTATTATTCCACAAATAGTAAAATGGCAAGTGGATGTCTGGCACTTCCCCATAAGTAGTATGCAAAGGAGAGAAAACTATTACCTACTGATGTTTGGTCATTACAGCAGCACAGGCAGACAACCGGGTAGGGCACTCAGACAAGGATGATGCACAGTGCAGAGAAACCTTGAAAAAGGGAATGGAAGAAGAACATAATAATTTAAAAAATATAAATTAAAAAGTGGCAGTCTATAGCAAACATGATTTATCACTAGCAGAATCAAGATCAACACAGGAGTAGCAATGAAATACATAGGCAGAGAGCCAAAAATTATTGCAAGCAAAAATAGAATTAGGGTCATCGAAAAAGAATGATCTACAAAAGGGTCTCAAAGTAGAATTTTCACTAAGTACAAATATGTACATGTAAACAGGTTGTGCCCAGAGGCACAAAAAATGCCCAGATGGAATAAAAAGAGTGCAAGAGCGCTACACACAAAATTAAGCTTGATTTTCCCCAAGTCCTGCATTGTCCCAATCTTTTAAGCCTATCAATCCTTGCATCCGACACATCTCTGCTCTTTATAATGGTTCACCCTCAGGCTGAACACCTGAACATGCAAGTTTCCCGCAATGAAGTCCAGAGGTTTAGATGCAGCAGGAAGCAAAGTCATTTGTCTGGCGTTTTACTGTGATTTTAAGCAATTTTCTTTTCATTTATCCTCACTGAAATGGCAGTGTATTTTCTGATTCTTTGAATGCAATTTTATAGCATCAATGTAAGTCACATTAAAAATTGAAAAGTTTTCCATGACTGCATCTTTTTAAAAAATGCCATGCTTAATAACCTTTTTCCTGTACCATTTTACTATTTGTGGAATAATAATATAAAAACTATAAATGTTGGTTAGTTGGCTTCAAACTTTAATTTTAGTACCCAAAGAAGGAATATAGTGTGAGTTTCATTCTTTTCCTCAGGCTCTAATTGTTTATGTGGATTTCTGCTTTTTTGTGCCCTTTTTTATGTTTTGCCATATGTTAATGAAATTAGTTGGAACATTTAAGTGTAAATTGATATTTGCAAAATAGGCACATGAATAGGTGCAATTTCAGATGTCCAGAGGAAATGCCACCCATTGTGATATGTTAGACTCTTCACCACAGAATAGCCCTGATAGCAAAAAATTTATTAATTTCTAATAATGTTCACTGCATTAAATTTTATCAAGAAAATGAAACCTCAATGACTCCTTTCCCATCCCAATATTTGATTTATTACTTAGAAAGTGTTTTTTTAATACAAAGCTGACAATAATTCACATTTCTATATAACTGATCATTTTAAACTAACAGTAGACAAAAGAATTCAACTTATTACTGTTACAAAAGGTGTTCTCTGTACTTATACCAATGAAATCACTTGTACTTACTCTGCCTTTAGAATCATTATCACTTGCAAGGCTGTAGCTGTCCAAATTTACTGACGTCTGCATCTACTTGCGATATATAGATGTGAACAAATGAATCCACAGAATGCCAAGCTAAAATGTTCATATACTGAACTAGCCACAGGCAGTGAAAATAACCTTTAAAATACAATGTGACACTTTGTTACGTCCTTGAGCAGTTGACGAAATGATTCAAAATAAATCCAACAACCAGACAACCTTACATCATAATTTATAATAATTACTTCCTATCAAATAAACACTCCAAAATTATTTCTGAACAACTACTAACCAGCTGGTCAGAGCAGTTCATCAGTGAGCCACTTGAGAGATGCTGCCTTTGGTGTCACAGAGACCTGTCATCAGTTTTAATTTTTTCGTTGGCTTCTCTCTGGATGTTTCCTGCACTCAGCAGCACTTTTTAATTTGAACTGTGACAAGTTTCTTTAATTGGCACATACATGCTAATGACTGCAAAGATGTAACCCCCTCTTGCAATTCTGAAAATCGCACCTCTCTGACACTCTGAAAATGGTACAGGAAAAAGGTTATTGTCCGATAAGTGAACCACCTCTCACCTCAAAAATCCAATCTCTTTCTCCATGTCCAGCAATTCTTGCTTTTCTCCATAAAATAGACACTAATGTGGTTGGTGTTCTGTTGAAATGTATTACCTAGTTCTTTCTAAGTTCTATATAAAACAGCCTACAAGCTGCTCCTACTCCTTACATTGCCAGCAAGTCAAGAGTGATTGCACCATTGCACAAGATATTTACAGATGAAAGCTGTTCCGGCTATCCTAATTCATCCATCCAGAACAACTCTACATTATTTCTTAAACAATTCCAGGACTGTTTAGCATGCACCACTCTGCTTGGAAGCCCATTCCTAGTGTTCTAAGAGCTTGCTGACATCAGGCTGTAAATTACTTTATCCTGGATTGAACCTACACCCTTTGTCACGCTCCTAAAGTTTCCTTTAAAGTACATTTCCAGATTAACCTTTTCCACACCATTTACTATATTATAAAACCCTATAAAATTAACTCTGAGACTCCTCCTTTCCAAATTGAAAAATCCAAGGGGGAAAAATTCGAACACTCCCATTTTTGGGTGCAGGATCACAATTGGCGATTACCACATGTCTATCCTGTTGAGGCAGGCAGCCGACAAACTTTTCTGCTTCCTTATTTGAATGATTTTAGAGTGCAGCCCAATGCCAAGTGTGCTGCTGGCTGGCTGTATGCTCAACAGGGAGCCAAACCAAGTGCATGGTTAGCACGTGTTTCTGCTATCCTGCACATCTTAAGGGCAGCCTGCCCCTTGAAAATTGGGAGCTGCACTCATTATATAGAAGCTGCTGTTGACTACCTGTAGAGTACATGACTACAAGAATAAGCATACCGAATGGAACAGCGGAGCGGAGAGAGGGCTCCCAGGTTTTCCAATGCAGCACTGGAGGGATTATTACAGGAGGTCAAAAGGAGGAGAGAAACAATGTTTGCATGAGGGACCAGGGGACTCTCAAGGCACACCCCACAAAGTGAATGGGAGCAAGTGGCCAAGGAGGTCCATTCCTGGAATCTCACCCCAAAGACCTGGTAGCAGTGCTGAAAAAGGTTCAATGACCTCACATGGGTGCCCACCAACCTCTCATGCACCACAATCCCATCACTCACCTATCAGCAATTAGGACTCAGGCCTGACTTGGAACTATTTCGCAATTTCTTCACTGTTGCTGGGTGAAAATTCTGGAACTCCCTTCCTAACAGCACTGTGGGTGTATCTACCCCACATGGACTGCAGCGGTTCAAGGAGGCAGCTCACCACCACCTTCTGAAGGGCAATTAGGGATGGGCAATAAATGCTGGCCTAGCCAGCAATGCCCACATCCCAGAAGCAAACAAAAATAAACTGCAGATTCTGGAAATCTGAAATAAAAACAAAAAATGCTGGAAATACTCACAAGGTCTGGCAGCTTCTGTGAAGAGAGAAACAAAGGGCGGAATTTTATGCTCTCCCCCATGGCCAGTTTGGAGAGGGGAGAGCATAGAATCGGGTGGGATGGAGGTGGGGGGGAACACGCAGCCATCCAGCCTCTACCGAAATTTAATCCGGGGTGGGAAGGCCTGTTAATGGTCTTCCCGCCCTGCCGCCAATTGGTGACCTTAACTGGATAATTAACCCCAATTAAGGGCATCTTCCCGTCGCAGCTGCAATTATCCTTATGGTGGGTGGCCCTGTCACCACACTGGAAGCACAGCACAAAAAACCGTGTGGGCTGCTTCCCAGCTCTGGGGGTCAGTTGGGGGGAATCCCTCGTTCAAAGGCACTTAATGCTTGAACATAGGACCCAGCATCAGGAAAGGGGTCCCTGCTGAGGGCCACCTCCACTGCCCTTGCTGCCAACATTCCACCCTCCTCCCCCGTGACCCCCACCCCACGAGCCCCTTCCTGCCCTGAGCTACCTGAGGCCTGGCTCCAGCGATGCTCCTTGGCCTCCGGTAGGTGCAGCTACTTTGTAAAAGTGCACTATCCGCTTTAATGGATTTCTTTCTCGGTGTGAGTGTATGCGAGTGGCAAGTGAGTGACGTAGCATTAGACTTTCGGGGTGAACGTGTGAATTAAAATAATCTTTATTTCATCCTACGAAAAGCATGCTGATGGTTATTCAAATTGACCATGCATTCAGGGGTTAAGACACAAACTCATCTTCCTTTTCAAAAAAGAAACACACTGATTATGGACAGTAAAGGGAAGGATACTGGCTTTTCAGTTTTCTATCATCTCTGTCCGTAACAGAGTTTATATGCATGAATTATTGAAGAGGGCAGTACAGGTTGAGAGCATGGTTAACAGAGCATACAGCATTGTAGGCTTCATTAATAGGGCCACAGTGTACAAAAGCAAGGAAGTTATGTTAAACTTGTGTAGAACACTGGTTCGACCTCAACTGGAGTATTGGGTCCAGTTCTGGGCATTACACTTTAGGAAAGATGTGAAGGCATTGCAGACGGTACAGAAACGATTCATGGGAATAATTCCAGGGATGAGGAACTTCAGTTATGCGGATAGATTGGAGAAGTTGGGACAATTTTCTTTCGAGGAGATTTGATAGACGAGTTCAAAATCATAAGGGGTCTGGAAGGAGTAGTAGAGAAAAAACGGTTCCCATTGGTGGAAGGATTAAGAACAAGAAGGCACAGATTTAAGGTATTTGGCAAAAGAAGCAACAGCGCCTTGAAGGAAAACTTTTTTACGCAGCGAGTGTTAGGATCTGGAATGCACTGCCTGAGTGTGGTGGAGGCAGATTCAATTGAGGCATTCAAGAGGGAATTGGATTTTTATCTGAAAAGGAGGAATGTGCAGGGCTAGAAGGAGGAGGTGGGGGAGTGGCACTAGGTAAATTGCTCTTTTGCAGAGTCAGTGCAAACAGGACAGGCCGAGTGGCCTCCGTCCTTGCTGTTACAATTCCGTGATTCTATGGTTAATCTAAAGTTATATTATGGTTCAGTGCTTTTTCACACATTTTTACATACTGATGTGTTAAAAAAAGCACTTATGACGGTGGCATAGTGGTAATGTCACTGGCCTAGTAATCCAGAGGCTCAGGCTCATACCTTGGGAAACAGGTTCAAATTTAAATACAATTAATTAATAAAAAGTCTGGAATTCAGAGCTAGTCTCAGTAATAGGTCCATGAAACTATCATTGATTATCATTAAAAACCCATCTGGTTCACTGATGTCCTTTAGGGAAGGAAATCTGCCGTCCTTACCTGGTCTGCCCTAATGTGACTCCAGACCTACTGCAATGTGGTTGACTCTGAAATGGCCTAGCAAGCCATCCAGATGTCAAGGGCAATTTGGGATAGGCAACAAATGCTAGCCTTGCCAGCAATGCCCACATCCCATGAAAGTATTAATAAAAAGGTTCTGTTTCCTATAATATACTCTTCAGTGAATCCAATTTGAAGTATGATCTTGGTTAGGATCATTTATACAGCTCAAGTTAATAATAATCTCAAGATATTGGCTTGAAATAGTCTGAATAATTGGGCCCTATTCCCAGAGCAATTACTTTTTAATCTCAAGAAATATAGTTTAAGTCATCTTAGATACTTAAGTAGATGAGATAGTTGTTTCAGATCATGCTTGTAGGGCAGTTTTTATTTCTGCAATTGTCTCTGAAGGCCCATCTTTTAAAAGATGGAGATTCAGCACATCCTTTATACAAGATCAAAGATTCATAGGATTTCTCCAAGGAGAAGTTATTGATTCATAGTGTTCACACAGATATAGTGTATTTCTGATTCTGTTGTGGAAAAATAACTAGGATCATTCTTAGGGGACAGGTAATATGCTTCACCTTAACCTGAGGGAGAGAGAGAAATTGATATTGGATTCCTTTCTCTCCCGAGGTGCAGTAAGACAAAATAACTCGGACACTAATTAATCAAGCCTTGCAAGGTGAGCTGCCCACTGACAGTTAATTTCAAGATTTTTTTGAGTAATTGTACCATTCAAACCGTGCCCCAGCTTATGAGGAGTTGAAAAACTATTTTTAGCAACCTAGAACTTCTTTAAGTCAATGATAAACTACAAGATGTTAACTGTACTCTTTTTCTCCGGCTGTTTGCACAGAAACTGAAAGTGTGATTTTTCAGCAACTTTACAACACCAGTATTAACCTGCATCTACATAGCACTTTCAACATAGAAAATTATCCCATGGTGCTGAAGGCATAAGGAGAAAATGAATGCTGAGCTTAAGAGGAAGGTTTAAGGAGTTACCAAAAGCTTGATCAAAGAAGTGGATGCTATCAAAGATCTCAAAGGAGGCGAGAAAACCGAAGAGGCAGAGGCCTTTAAGGAAGGAATTCCAGACTATAGGACCAAAGCAGTTGAAAGCATAGCCGCCAATGAGGGATTTTGGGAGGATGGGATGCACAGAAGGCCAGAAGGCTAGAAACACTTTCGAATGAAATGTTACAGACCTGAAACATTAGCCAGAATTTAACTTTGAGACGATGGCCCTGGCCCTGGCCACTGGCTGAAAAGTCGGGGAGAGTCTGCCTCTGCTGCGCCTGGAAACCACGCTGCTATTTTGCATGGCCAAGGTCCTTAACTGGCCTTGGTTGGGAAGTCCTGCCTCCAAGAGCTGCTGGACAATCAGAGGGCCGGTCGCTCTTCAGTCATAGCAGCACCACCAGGAGTGGTGGCCACTGCTGGGACTGCACCCAACCTGAAGAGGAATGATGGACGTGGCCCTTCAAAGAAGTATATGGGGGTCGGGCCTCACCAGGGCAATCGGCTAGGCCCCAGCGAGGGGTGCAGTGTCGGAGAGCAGTGCGGGAGGGTAGTTTTTGCTGGGGCAGCCCATGCTGCTGGGGGGGCCCTGTGTAGAGCACAGGGTGCCTGATCAGGAGGGACCCCATCCCCACCCCGGAAGGAGGCTGGCAGGTATTACTAGACTGCCTCCTAGAGGCTAAAGTGCCCATTCTCCACTGGTAATATACCAGTGGCGGCAGGAAGAGGTCTTTAAATGGCAATTAATTAGCCACTTAAGGGCCTCAATTGGCCTCTCCCCCCACCCCTCCAGTAAAATAGCAATGGGGGCAGTTAAGCAAGGGGCACAGCACCCACCCCACAGCCCATTTGATTGTACACCTCCCTGGCAGCTGGCCACTCCCAGGTGGGGGTGGGGGAATGTAAAATTCTAGCCATTAACTTTGGAGGGAATTTTATGCTGGCGGGGTGGTCGCGACGTTGTGGGAAACGGACGCTGAAATCTCTGAGTCACCTCTTTTCTGGAAGGACGCCGCATTTAGTGCCAATCAGGCACTTAAGTGGACAGCGGCTGGGCTTCCATAGGATTTAGGACCCCGTCACCAGAAATGCCAGCCTTGCAGACCTGTTGGCCAACTGATTTCTTACAGCTCTCGTTGTTAAGTATTGAGCTCGGAGACAGTGAGTCTAAGAGTACATAGTGTTACAAAAGTGCTTCCATTATTTTAAATTTTTTTTGAGGACTTGTGTTAAAACTGAAAAGATTCCATGGATGTGTTTTTTTTTAACCAGGTTCACTGAAAGGACACTTGAGATGTTGGTTGAAAGTCACCTGTGCTGGAAGTCATGTGCTTTGGGCTCAGTAAACAACAGAACCCTTGGTGACCTGGGGAAAAATGGTTACAGAGAAACCACATGACAAGGTTTATGGAGGTCAGCAGGTCGACTCTCTGTTTGGGGTTTGGACATTGTTTTCAGAGCAGTTGGGGTGTGAACTGCTTGAAGACAGTTGGTGTTTTCCTGCCAAGGGAAAAAGACACCACCCAGATCACCTCCGTCTCTACCTCTTTGAAGAAATCCTGCAAAGATCCAGTGTGGGAGAACTGGTGCTGGATAGCTCCAGAGAAGCTGAAAAATATCCTGCGATTCAAGTGTGTGCTGGGGAAACCCCTGATGCCACATTTCTCCTGGAAAGCCTACTAAAATAATTCTTGACATCTCCAGAATGGACTGCTTCTGAAACAATCCCTGTGACCCGTCTCCCTATACCCGGATGCTGGAGCAAAAAAGGGACAACTGACCTCCTTCCATATCTTCTTTTTTTTGGTCAAGAATTTGCAAGTATTTGGCCAAAGCAGTTTTTTTTTTGGAAGAGACCTTTGCAGAGAGAACTTTTGTATTTTTTTCCAGTGTGTGTGTGAGTGTAATTGGGGAGTTTTTAAAAAGGGAACTTTCATATTTCAATCTGTGTGTTATTGCTTTGCTTCATTTGTGGTTAAGTCTTGTTTTAGAATAAACTGATAATTTTGTTGTTTATTAAAGAAACCTGGTTGGTATATTTTATTCTGGGATAACAAAAATGATTGGCTGTACCAGTTATCGGGTAAATATTAAAATATATGTTATGACCTGTGGAGAAGAGAAATGGGAAAAGACAGTGCACTCCTCCCGCCTCATTGTAGCAATAGATATTGGCTTTTGGGTAAGACCGCAAAAAATAGGTGTGAATTCCACAAGTGGTTTCGTCTCGGTATGTCCATTCAAAGGAGGCACTCCACCCAGGGTGAATCAATTCAGAAGTTTCCAGAGGGTTGAGATACTTCGACGTCTGGGCCAAAATTGCAAAAGTCACCTGCCCCTCGGCAGCCATCTTATGCAGCATTTTAATGTCCATTGTGGTTCATTTTAAAAGAAAATTCAGTTCCAGGAGTTTCTCTGCTGAATACAGTCCATGTTTAAAGTTATGAATAGGACATGCTTATACTGGACATCACAACACCTAGGTCCCTTGGCTCCTGCACCTACTTTAGAATTGTGCCTTTTATTTTATATTGTCTCTCCATGTTCTTCTGACCAAAATGAATCACTTCATACTTCTCTGCATTAAATTTCATCTGCCACTTGTCTGCGCATGCCATCAACCTGTCTATGTCCTTTTGAACTTCTGCACTATCTGCCTCACAGTTCACAATGTTTTCAAGTTTCATATCATCCAAAAATTTTGAAATTGTGCCCTGTACACCAAGGTCTAAGTCATTAATATATATCAGGAATAGCAAGGGTCCTAACACCGATCCTTGGAGAACTCCACTTCAAACATTCCTCCAGTGCGAAAAACAACCATTAGCCACTACTCTCTGTTTTCTGTCACTCAGCCAGTTTTGTATCCATGTTGCTACTGTCCCTTTTACTCCACTTTGTTCACAAGTCTGTTGTATAGCACTTTATCAAATGCTTTTTGGAAGTCCATATATACCACCTCAAAAGCATTACTCTGATCAACCTCCTCTGTTAGCTCATTAAATAAACTCCAGCAAGTTAGATAAACATAATTTGCCTTTCACAAATCCCTGCTGGCTTTCCCTAATTAACCCGCATTTGCCCAAGTGACTATTAATTTTGTCCCGAATTATCGTTTCTAGAAGTTTCCCCGCCACCGAGGTTAAACTGACTGGCCTGTAGTTGCTGGGCTTATCTTTACACACTTTATTGAACAAAGATAGAACACTTGCAATTCTTCATTCCTCTGGCACCACCCCTGAATCTAAGGAGGACTGGAAAATTATGGCCAGAGCCTCCGCAATTTCTACGGTCACTTCCCTCAATATTCTTGGACGCATCTCATCCGGTCCTGGCGCCTTATCAATGTTAAGTACAGCTAGCCTATCGAATACCTCCTCCTCATCAATTTAAAACCCTTCAAGTGTCTGAATTATCTCCTCTTTCACCATGATCTGCATAGCATCTTTTTCCTTGGTAAAGACAGATGCAAAGTATTTATTTAATAGCAAAGGGAAGCAGTGGCGTAATGGCAATGTCACTGCATTAGTAATTCAGAAACCCAGGCTAATGCTCTGGGGAAAAAAAAAACAAGAAATGCTGGATTCATTCAGCAGGTCTGGCAGCATCTGTGGAAAGAGAAGCAGAGTTAACGTTTCGGGTCAGTGACCCTTCTTTAATGCTCTGGGGACATGGGTTTGAATCCCACCATTGCAAATGGTGAAATTTGAATTCAATTAATAAATCTGGAATTAAAAATTAGTCTAATGGTCAACATTGACAACTGGTGACCATACCTGCTGTCCTTACCTGGCCCACACGTGACTCTAGACCAACAGCAATGTGGTTAACTCTGACACATCAGTGCAAAAGACAAGGCTGAAGCATCAGAGATGCCAGTCTTCAGCCAATCCAAATAGCAAAGGTTGTGGGCCCTGACAACACTCTGGCAATAGTACTGAAGACTTGTGCTCCAGAACTAGCCATGCCCTTAGACAAGCTGTTCCAGTACAGCTATAACACTGGCATCTACCCGGCACAGTGGCGCAGTGGTTAGCACCGCAGCCTCACAGCTCCAGCGACCCGGGTTCCATTCCGGGTACTGTTTGTGTGGAGTTTGCAAGTTCTCCCTGTGTCTGCATGGGTTTCCTCCGGGTGCTCCGGTTCCTCCCACATGCCAAAGACTTGCAGGTTGATAGGTAAATTGGCCATTATAAATTACCCCTAGGATAGGTAGGTGGTAGGGAAATATAGGGACTGGTGGGGATGTGGTAGGTATATGGAATTAGTATAGGATTAGTATAAATGGGTGGTTGATGGTCGGCACAGACTCAGTGGGCCGAAGGGCCTGTTTCAGTGCTGTATCTCTAAAAAAAATGTGGAAAATTGCCCAGATATCCTGGCCACAAAAAGCAGGACAAATTCAACCCAGCCAATTACTGCCCCATCAGTGTACTTTTAATCATCAGCAAAGTGAGGGAAGAGGTCATTGACAGTGCCATCAAGCAGCAAGAACCTGGTCAGTTTGGATTCTGACAGGGCCACTCAGCTCCTGACTTCATTACAGCCTTGGTCCAAACATGGGCAAAAGAGCTGAACTCCAGAGGTGAGGTGACAGTGACTGCCCTTGATATCAAAGCAGTGTTTAACTTGAGTATGGCATCAAGGAGTCCTAGCAAAACTGTAGGCAATGGGAATCGGGGGAAAAAATCCCCACTGGTTGGAGTCATACCTAGCACAAAGAAAGATGGTTGTGGTTGTTGAGGTTCAATCACCTCAGTCCCAGGTCATTACTGCAGGAGTTCCTCAGGGTGGTGGCCTAGGCCCAACCATCTTCAGCTGCTTAATTAATGACCATTCCTCTATCATAAGGTCAGAAGTGGGGATGTTCGCTGATGATTGCACAATGTTCAGCACCATTTGCGACTCCTCATGTACCGAAGTGGCCCGTGTCCAGGTGCAGCAAAACCTGGACAACAACCAGGCTTGGGCGAATAAGGGGCAAGTAACATTCAAGCCACACAAATGCCAGGCGATGACCATCTCAAATAAGAGAGAATCTAACCATTTCTCCTTGATGCTCAATGGCATGACCATCGCTGAATCCTCCACTATCAAAATCCTGGGGGTTACCATTGACCAGAAACTGAACTGGACCAGCCACATAAATACTGTGGCTACGAGAGCAGGTCGGAAGTTGGGAATTCTGTGGCAAGTAACTCACCTCTTATCTGTTCTCCATCTACAAGGCACAAGTCAGGAGTGTGATGGAATACTTTCCACTTGCCTGGAAGGGTGCAGCTCCAATAACACTCAAGAAACTCAACACCATCCAGGACAAAGCAGCCTACTTGATTGGCACCCCATCCACAAACAGTCACTCCCTCCACCACCGATGCACAGTGGCAGCAGTGTGTACCACCTACCAGACGCACTGCAGCAACTCAACGAGGCTCCTTCGACAGCACCTCCCAAACCCACGACCTCTACCACCTAGAAGGACAAGGGCAGCAGATGCATGGGAACACCACCTCCAAGTTCCCCTCCAAGCCACACACCATTCTGAGTTGGAACTATACCGCCATTCCTTCACTGTCAAGGGTCAAAATCTTGGAACTCTCTTCCTAACAGCACTGTTGGTGTACCAACACCCCAAGGACTGCAGCAGTTCAAGAAGGCAGCTCACCACCACCATCTCAAGGGGAATTAGAGATGGGCAATAAATACTGGCCGAGCCAGCACCGTCCACATCCCATGAACGAATAAATTTTAAAAAACCTCTGCCATGCCTCCTGCCTACATGCGTAAATCCCCTTTTTGGTCCCTAATCTGTCCC
This sequence comes from Heterodontus francisci, assembly GCF_036365525.1. Taxonomy (NCBI): domain Eukaryota; kingdom Metazoa; phylum Chordata; class Chondrichthyes; order Heterodontiformes; family Heterodontidae; genus Heterodontus; species Heterodontus francisci. Next base: position 41,804,921 of record NC_090388.1, on the reverse strand, counting down.
ACTCCTCCTTTTACCACTATATTACTATTAATTAACCTATAGAAGACTTTTGTCATTATATTAGCTGCCAATCTCTTTTCACACTCCCTCTTTGCTTTTCTTACTTGCTTTTTTACTTCTCCCCTGAACCTTCTGTATTCCGCTTGATTCTCGGTTGTATTGTCCACCTGGCATCTTTTATAAGCAGGCTTTTTCTTCTTCATCTTAATCTCTATCTCTTACATCATCCAGGGAGCTCTCGATTTGTTTGCCCTACCTTTCCTCTTTGTGGGAATGTCCCTTGACTGTGCCCAAACTATCTCTTTTTTAAAAGCAACCTATTGTTCAATTATCATTTTGCCTGCCACCTTTGATTCCAATTTACCTGGGTCAGATCCATTCTTACTCCATTGAAGTTGGCCTTCCCCCAGTTAATTAATCTTACTCTGGATTGTTCCTTGTCCTTTTCCATAGCCAACCTAAACCTGATGATACAATGATCACTGTCCCTTAAATGTTCCCTCACTGACATTTGATCCACTTGGCTCACTTCATTCCCAGGAACTAGGTCTAGCAGTGCCTCCTTTCCTTTTGGACTGGAAACATACTGCTGTACAAAATTTTGCTGGACACTCTCTAGGAACTCTTGCCCCTCTATCATTTACACTATTACTATCCCAGTCCATATTCCGATAATTAAAATCCCTCATCATAACCACTCTATAATTCTTGCACCTCTGTAATTTCCTTGCAAATTTGTTCCTCTACATCTTTCCCGCTAGTTGGTGGCCTGTAGACTATGCCAATGTAATTGCACCTTTTATGTTCCTCAGCTCTAGCCAAATAAATTCTGTTCTTGACCCATCTGGCTTATCCTCTGTAGCATTGCAACATTCTCCTTAATCACAACTGCCACCTCTCCCCCTTTCCTTCCTTCCCTATCTTTCCTGAACACCGTGTATCCAGGAATGTTTAGTACCCAGGCCCGACTTTCTTCGAGCCAGGCCTCTGTTATCACCACATCATACTTCCACATGGGTATCTGCACCTGCAACTCACCAACCTTATTGACCACACTCTGCGCAGTCACATACATGCACAGTAACCCTAATTTAGACTTTATCACTTCCTCTCTTTCTCTGACCCCATCTAATACTTTACTATTTTCCATTCTAGTGCAATATATCTCTCCCAATTCTCTGTGCACCTTGGTGTTCCTCTCTTATATTACCTCCTGTCCCATGCCCCTGCCAAGTCAGTTTAAAACCTCCCCAATAGCTCTAGCAAATCGCCCTGCAAGGAAATTAGTTCCAGTTCTGTTCAGGTGCGACCCATCTGGCCAGTACAAGTCCCATCTCCTCCAGAACTGGTCCCATGTCCCAGGAATCTAAAGTCCTCCCTACTGCACCATCTTTCCAGCCACACATTCATCTGCTGTAACCTATTTCTATAACCACACAGTTGGTACCAACAGTAATCCAGAGATTACTATTTTTGAGGTCCTGCTTGATAATTTCTTATGTCGCTCCCTAAATTCTGACTGCAGGACCACATTTCTCTTTCTGCCTATGTCGTTCGTACCAATGTGGACCACAACTGCTGGCTATTCACCCTCCCCCCTCTGCAGCCGTTCAGTGACATCATTGACCCTGGCACCAGGGAGGCAACACACCATCCTGGATTCACATCTGCAGCCACAGAAACGCCTGTCTATTCCCCTAACTATCGAATCTCCTATCACTATTGCTCTTTCAGTCTTCCATTGTGCCATGGACTTGGCTCTGGCTGCTCTCCCCAGATGAAACATCAATTTCCTCAGTATTCAGAATGGAATACTGGTTGGAGAGTGAGGTGCACTCAGGGGACTCCTGCACTACCTGTCTATTTCTTCTTGACTGCCTGGTGGTCACCCATTCCCTCTCTCCCTGCTTACTTTTAAGATGCGGGGTGACCACATCTATAAATGAGCTATCCACGAAGCTCTCAAATATTTTCTATTCTTCTATCTTTCGGATGAGATATCAGCCCCCTCATGTAGATGTAAAAATACCATTTCAAAGAGAAGGGAATTCTGGCCAATATTTATCCCTCAACTAACATCACCAAAGCATACCTCTGTTCGTGGGACCATTTTGTGTACATATTGCCAGCCATCTTTCCTAACATTACAATAATAACTATAGTTCAAAAATGATCGATTGATTGTGAAGTGCTTTGCGATGTTCTGAGGTCATGAAATTGTTATATAAACATAAGTCCTTTCTATTCTTTCTTGCATGGAATACCATATTTCAGCTCAAAATATGACTTTATGTTCAGAAAATGTGTTACAGCAAAGTATTTTGGAACTTAAAAAGACAGATGGAATGTGGACTGTGCCTGGTATGTCTGCTTTCACTTTCAAAATGCAGTAAGGTAGGAATTTTCTATTTTTTGGCTGGACTACAAACGCATATACAGTTTTACATTAAGATGTTCCACGATATCTTTCAGCTCAGTAAACCTAATTAGTGTGTGTCAAATTACATGGTACCAAGTCACACCTTTAATAGGTAACTTTATCAGTCACTGGAAGGTTTGTCCCTTGCCTCACTGTTGACTTTAGTTTTGCCAGAGATCATTGATACTCTGTTGAACGCTACCTTGATGCAGTTACTCTTACCTCTCCTCTGTAATTCAGCTCTTGTCTTTATCTGCATGAGAGGTATTATATAACGTGGTCTGCAGCAAAGTAATTCTAGTGGAATCCAAACTGAGTTACTGGTGAGCAGATTATTGGTGAGTGGATACCCCTAGAAGATTTCTTTTGATGATGCATTCCATCATTTTACTGATGATTGGGAGGAGGTCGATAGTGCAGTAATTTACCCAGTTAGATTTTCCTGCTTTTTATGGATAGGACGTATCTGGGCAATGAAACTAGTCATGTCCTGGTGAGCATTTGTAGGGATTCACTGGAAATTGGAATAGTACCAAAGGGTTAGAGAACAAAGAACAAAGAAAATTACAGCACAGGAACAGGCCCTTTGGCCCTCCAAGCCTGCGCCGATCCAGATCCTCTATCTAATCATGTCGCTTATTTTCTCTCTTTGCTTCCTGCCCATTCATGTATCTGTCTAGATACATCTTAAAAGACGCTATCGTGCCCGCGTCTACCACCTCCGCTGGCAACGCGTTCCAGGCACCCACCACCCTCTGCGTAAAGAACTTTCCATGCATATCCCCCCTAAACTTTTCCCCTCTCACTTTGAACTTGTGACCCCTAGTAATTGAATCCCCACTCTGGGAAAAAGCTTCTTGCTATCCACCCTGTCTATACCTCTCATGATTTTGTACACCTCAATCAGGTCCCACCTCAACCTCCGTCTTTCTAATGAAAATAATCCTAATCTACTCAACCTCTCTTCATAGCTAGCACCCTCCATACCAGGCAACATCCTGGTGAACCTCCTCTGCACCCTCTCCAAAGCATCTACATCCTTTTGGTAATGTGGCGACCAGAACTGCACACAGTATTCCAAATGTGGCCGAACCAAAGTCTTATACAACTGTAACATGACCTGCCAACCCTTGTACTCAATACCCCGTCCGATGAAGGAAAGCATGCCATATGCCTTCTTGACCACTCTATTGACCTGCGTTGCCACCTTCAGGGAACAATGGACCTGAACACCCAAATCTCTCTGTACATCAATTTTCTCCAGGACTTTTCCATTTATTGTATAGTTCACTCTTGAATTGGATCTTCCAAAATGCAGAGGAGACCAAACATAATGCCAATTTTCAAAAAAAGAACATAAAGATAATCCTGGATTAGAATAGGCAACAAACCTGATATCTGTGGTAGATAAACATTAGAGGGCACCCAGAAGAAGGAAATAATGATGTACCTAGAGAACTGAGAATTATTGATAGGGAGTCAGCATGGTTTAATGGGGAGGTTCTGTCTAAAAAAGCTATTGGACTTCTTCAAGGATACAATGAGCCTAATGGGAAAGGAAATGCAGTAGATGTTTTATATTTAGACTTCAGCAAAGCTTTCGGGACAATGCACTACAGAAGATTGCTTCACGAAGTTTCGAGAAAGTGGGAAGCTACTGGAGTGGATTAAATTGGTTTAATCAGAGGAAGCAAAGGGTTATTTCACATATAGCTACATAGCAATTTAAGGGGGTATAAGCAAAGTGCCTCAGGGGCCAATATCAGGACCATTATTATTTGCATTGTCCATGCATTCACAAATTGGAGCTGGCCACAGTAATGAAGCTATTCCAAATAGCAGACAATGAAAACTGGCCAATAAGGAGCTGCAAAGAACAAATGGACCAAATATGAGAGATGGGAATAGATTAGGCACTGAGTTGACAAATGGCAGCAGTTTAATGTGGACAAATGTACGGTGATGAGACTCAGCAAAGAACAATAGAGTGGAAATACCCCATCAACAATAGTAGACCATATAACCCAATACAGTAAAGGGATCTGGTGGACAGCTTGTTAAAATCATCAGTGTATTGTACAACAGTGTAAAAGTGTACAAGTGACCAACCAGAAGGATTGAGCATAGGTCCAGGGTAATGGCAAGTTTGTATACAGTAGCAGTTGGGCAACAACAGGAATACCATGCACAACTCTAGTCTCACCCATACCTTTCACACCTACAGACTTGACTATTCCAATGTTCTCCTGGCTGGCCTCCCATCCCACACCTTCCACAAAATTCAGCTCATCCAAGACTCCACTGCCTATTTTCTATCCTGCACTAAATCCCACTCACCCATCATATCACTTCTGAGCTTGCTGACCAACATTGGTTAGCATCCCCCAACATCTCCTATTCTCATCCACATTTAAATCCCTTTCTTTCCTTGCCTTTCCCTATCTTTGTAACTTTCTCCAGCCAGACAACTGCCCACCCCAACCCCCATCCTCTCCAATCCTTAAATTCTGGCCTTTTGTGCATCCATCCCTCCCTTCGGAGAGAGGCCTTCAGCCCAATTTCCTCCCTAAACTCCTCCACTTCTATTTCCTCCTTTAGGACCCTCCTCAAAACCCATTTGTTTCACTAAGCTTTTGGCCATCCAAATAATATCTCCTTCTTCAGCTCACCATCTATTTTCATTGGATTATTCCCTGTGAAGTATTTTGGGATGTTTTTCTACATTAAAGATGCGATGTAAATGCAAGTTTTTGTTAGAAGCAGGTCTGGAGATATGTGAAGAACAAGCACAGACACAACACTAATGACAGATACCTCTACTAACTGACAAAATAATATTGTAAGTGGCAGACAATTAGCTAGGTTTGGGACAAAGACATTTAATCTAACCTTCAAACTATCTTTGGCAAGTGTCCCAAACCTCATTCACCTGTTTTGATGACTTCTTTCCTTGGGAGGTTTGACACACACATATAAACATTACAAGATGTGGCCAGAAAGCAGCAGACATCAAGAGTTGATGACATCACCATGAAAGCTCAAAATACTTTAGGAAATGTCTTTGAATCCAGTATCTTTGAAGGACATTTCAAGTACTTTTAAGTTTTCCATATCACTAACAGCCTTATGTTCATTTCAGTTTCACTCAGAGCCTCCACTGATGCGATAAATGTATTCCTAATGGAAATTCCGGTTAGGACTTAGGAACAGAGAAATCTTGTAATAAAAAAAAGTGCTGGGCAGTCAATCCGGCCTGATATATTCACAGACCATATCGCAGACTCTACCCCGGCTATTTGATTTTCTGATAGATGTAAATAATCCTTGATTCATAAAGTTAATGGTTCCAGGGATGAGGAATTTCAGTTATGAAGATAGATTGGAGAAGTTTTGACTGTTTTCTTTGAAGAGAAGGCTGAGAGGAAATTTGATAGAGGTATTCAAAATCATGAGGGGTCTGGACAGAGTAGATAGAGAGAAACTGTTCCCACTACAGAAAGGATCGAGAACGAGAGGGCACAGATTTAAAGTAATTGGCAAAAGAAGCAAAAGCGACACAAGGAAAACTTTTTCACACAGCAAATGGTTAAGGTCTGGAATGCTCTGCCAGAGAGTATAGTGGAGGCAGGTTCAATTGAAGCATTCAAAAGGGAATTAGACTGTTATCTGAAAAGGAAGAATGTGCAGGGTTACAGGGAGAAGGCAAGGGGAATTATGTGAATTGCTCATTCAGAGAACTGGTGCAGACACAATGGGCCGAATGACCTCCTTCTGCACCGTAACAATTCTGTGATTCTGTGAATCATCAAGCAAAACTACTGAATGTCTAGCCATTGCCACATCACCGTTCAACACTAGTTCAGTGCCCCCACCATGCAACAGCACTACTCCTACAATTCCAGCAAATCCTTATTTTCTCTTCTCAAGCTATAACCTGTAACTTTTAACTACATTTGACTACAGTTTTTTGCCCAATTCTGTTTTAAAGGCTTTAATTTCCAGGGAATCTGAGACAAAACTCTCCAGAACCTGATGGTTTCCACCCCAGTGTATTAAAAGAAATAGGGAAAGAAAATGCAAATGTTAACAATTGTCCAAAGCTCTCCAGATTGACAAATTGTGCATTTGGATTGGAAAATTACAAATGTTACTGTATTATTTATGAAGGGAGGGAGGAAAAGAGAAACCAGAAAACTACAGAGCTGTCAGTTGAACATCAGTTGTGGAGAAGTTACTGCAATCTATCATCAGGGACAGAGTGACTGAGCACCTGAACAAGTGTGAACTGATCAAAGAAAGTCAGCACAGAGCTGTGAAGGATAGGTCATTTGTGACTAATATTGCTGAATTTTCTTGAAGAGAGCATAGGTATGGTGGACAGTGGTATATGGATGTTGTCTATATGGACTTTTAAAAGGCATTTATCAGGCTCCACACAAGAGATTATTATAAATGAAAGCAAATGGAATTAGAGTTAACCTTGTGACATAGGTTGGGAGGTAGGAAAACAGAGTACAGGTAAATGAAGCTAATTGATGAGATAAGACAAGTGGTGTGTCCCAGGGCTTCAGCTTTTCACCATATATGTTAATGATTTGGATGAAGGAAGGGAGGGTTGTATCTTGAAGTCTGCAGATCACAATAAGTTAGGAGGCACATTAAATAAGTTGTGTAGTTTGGAGCAGCAAGTTACAAAGGGAAATAGACAGGTTAATTGATTGGTTAAACACTACAGCAGATGGGTTTCAATGTGAGGAAGTGTGAGGCCTTCCACTTTGGATCCCCGAATAAAAAAAAATCAGAATATTTTCATAATGGCGAGAGATGAGGAGCTGTGGAGGACAAGATGGGTTTAGGAGTCCATGGGCAGAATTTTCAGCCATCCTGAAGTTGGGAATGGTTGCCGTGGGGTGGGGGATCAAAAATGATACGTCGATGGCCGGTGAATCTGTTTAAGAATGTTGTTGTCAAGGCCGGCAAGGTTCACCAGGGTGGGGGGAGGGTGGGAAATGGATCCTGCTCTCCTCCTTATTGAGGCCAATTAAATTAGTTAAAAAGCTCATTAACAGCTTGTTGGAGGGGGAGGGTGGAATTTTTAAAGGGGCGCACGGGTTTCAGGAGCTGTCTATTTCTGATCAGCTGAAGGGAAGTGGATACAGAATGGGGAGCCAGTCACCCCACCCCATAAGGTGAGGTAGGCAAAGGGGAACTCAGCATTTCGTGCTACACAGGTGGTGGGGAGAGTGGGAACTCAGTGTCCAGGCACTGAATGGGATCATTCTCCTCCTGGCATCATGTGGGCAGAAGAGCAGAGGGGGCAAGACAGCCAAGGACAATTGGGCAACCAACTGTCCAAAAGGAAGGCTGCAGCTGGCAATGGGGGTATGATTGTCAGATTTTAGCCCTAGTGGCAATGAGGGGCAACACCCTCTGCAGAAAAGGTAGAACCCCAAACAGCAAGAGGGCATGGGATAGGAAAGAGGGGCAGGAAGGTAATGGAGGCCATACCGTCAAAGCAGGATCTACCGCCAAAGATGGACCTGCCTGGAGATTACTGAGACCCAGTGTTGCAGAAGACTCAACTCTGCAGGCAGGTGATCACTGACATCTGTGACATCATCACCAAAGACCTCACACCTCGCAACACAGATTGCCATGCCCTGCGAGTGGCCATCAAAATCACTGTGGCTTTGAACTTCTTTGCTGCTGGCTCCTTCCAAGGATCAGCTGTGAACCTTAGTGGCATCTTGCAAACAGCAGCACACCATTGCATCTCACTGGTCACTGATGCTCTCTTTGCCAGAGCTGGACAGTACATTCATTTCACAACAGACATGGCCTCACACAGACAGTGGGCATTGAGTTTCACTGCCATCAGTGAATTCTTCCAGGTGCAAGGCATGGTCAATTGCACCCATATGGCCATCATGGCACTGAGTTACCAGCCAGTGAGATCCATCAACAGGAATGGTTTCCATTCCCTCAACTTCCAACTTCTCTGCGACCATGACGCGAGCTTCCACCATGTGTGTGCTCACTTTCCTGGCAGTTACCATGACTCCTTCATCATCCGTCAGTCCAGGCTGCCTCAGATCTTTGCTATAACTCCCAAAGTGCCTGGATAGATTCTAGGGGACAAGGAATATCCCTTGAAGAGATGGCTACTCACCCATCAATGGGAGCCCCAGGCAGAGGCACGGAGGCCATACAACCAATGCCACCTGCTCAGTAGGATAACCATTGAGCAGGCTTATCAGGCTTTTGAAGATATGATTCTGGTGCTTGGTGGCACCCTCCAATACTCTGCAGAAAGGGTCTCGGTCATTGTGATGTTCTGCTGCGTTTTCTATAACATGGCCCTCAGAGAGGTGTGGACTTCGAGGAAGGTGAGGCCCTGGAAGAAGACAGCTCATTAGGGGAGCAGTAAGTGCAGGAGGAGAAAGAGGAGGTGGAGATGACACTGAAAAGTGAGGTGCCCCTGCTGCACAATGTGGTGGCCTCCTCCTGCCACCCTCCAAAAGCAGGCCTCCCCCTTCTCACTCACAGCCTCCAGCATTAAATCCGGGTCACTATCGATGCAGCAACCCCCTGCCCTGGATGCCAGGCCTCCAGCTCTCCTGTGACATCTCACTTCCCTCTGGTGCTGTGGAAGGCTTTGGCACAATCAGCAGATTTCTCCCTTCGGACAACCGGCAGCTTCAGTCATGGCTGCCGTGGGGAGTCTAAGTTAGTCCCACACTTCGTCTGACTCGCCTCCGTTCCCACCCCCACTGGCTCTAAGTGGACAGAAACCCGTCTCTATACCAATTAAGGACTCACCCCCATGAAAATCTTGACTTTAATTGTTTCCCACCAGATGCGGGTTTCTGACCTGAAAACAAACCCAGCTCCTGTTTCCCGCCTCTGTGACAAAAATTCAGCTCCAAATCTACAAATCAATAAAAGCTTGTGCAGATACAAAAAGCAATCATAAACACTAATGGATTACTGGCCTTTATCTCAAGGGAGTTGGAATTCAAAATTGAGGAAGCGATTCTGCAGTTGTACAGAGCCTTGGTCAGAGCCCATTTCAAATATTGCATTCAGTTTTGGGCATGCATCTCAGGAAGGATGTACTGGCCTTGGAATGGGTGCACTGCAGATCCACCAGAATGCTACCGGGGCTTAATGGACTAAATTATGAGGACAGGTTGCATAAATGTTGTTTGCATTCCCTTGAGCTTATAAGGCTGTAAGGTGATCTAATCAAGGAGTTTAAAATGATAATTGGATTTGATATGGTAGATGTAGAGAAACTAATTTTTCTGGTGGATATATCCAAAACAAGGGATATAATCTAAAGAGCAAGGCCAGCTTGGATTCAAATCAGGGAGCATTTTCTTTCACACAAAGGGTAGCGGAAATCTGGAACTCTCTCCCCAAAAGGCTGTGGTTGATAAGCCATTTGAACTTTTCAAGACTGATATTGATAGATTGTATGTTAAGTAAGGGTATCAAGGAATATGGAGAAATGGTAGGTAAATGGAGTTCAGGTACAGATCATTCATGATCAAATAGAATAGCAGAACAGGTTTGAGGGGCTGAATGGACTATTCTTGTTCATGTAATGCATTGCGATATGTTCCTACTCTATTTGATCTTCAGTAAAAACATTCTAGTTTGCCTCTGTTTTAAATAGTCACATACAATTTTAATTAATATAATCAACTTTTGGCCAAAAGATGTTCTATCTTTATGTTTTATGTTGAAGATTTCAGAGTCAATAATGAAATGAAATTATGCAAACAATAGATCATGCTATACATTTGGGTTCATGAAACATTAATTTATATGCTTACCTGTACACAGTTACAGATATTTTTCACTAAAATGTTATTTGCATTGTTAAAGAGCCTAAAGCAGAAGGCTGCACAAAAATGAAATACCACTTTGTTTTCACGTTTTTATTTACTGTTGCATACAGTCTCCAAAAACGGCATTTTATTTCAATTTTAACCAAAGCCACACAACTCTTGCATATCCTGTGAACCTCTCTTTGTATTTTGGTCATTACACCAATGTATGTGTACTTAAAAATAATGCTGAAGATGTGCTCATGAACTGGAAGCTCAGTGCTATGTCATTGAACAGATAAAAGAAATGCTGATTATTTCAAAAGTAAGAGTGCTAAAAATTTCAATAATAGCACAACGGCAGAACTTCCTACCTCAGACTGATGTCATGCTACGCCCCCACCTGCCAAGAACGAGGCACATTGATTTTGTCATGAACATTGATTTTAAACTGTTACTGGAGTTAAGAGAGGACTTGTTGAACAGAGCAGCTGTGGCTGGAAAGGATCTTTGCATAGTAACAGACAGTGTTTGGAAGGACAAAGCAACCATTCCCTGACATTCAACCCACAATGGACTTTTGATCACCAGATGTTGAAGGTGGGGGAGCTCGTACTCCAGGCTGACTGTTAAGATGGCTGAATACACAAACGGACATGGTCAAACCAGCTAGTCACATGACTAACCTGCTGGGCAACCTGAGGTTTTTGAATTTGTACAAACAGTTTGGGCAGAAAGTTTGTTTGCTCCTGGACTGTGAAGATCTCTCTCCTGCCTGCTCTCATCTCTTTCTCACAAGCCTCTGAATCCACTGAAGACACATGAACCCCAAGGGAGAAAAATCTCCTACAGCGAACAAGGTTTGAGAAGAATACTGGGCCCCAACGAAAAGCAAGATCTACCTACAATCAAGGACTCTACAGTGAGCTTGAAGAACCGTAACAACTCTTCAGATATTGCCTCAAACTTTTCAATTTTATTTTTCTTCTGCTCTTCTCTGTCTCTATTTGCATGTGTGTATATCGCATATGCATGCTAGCATGGGGCGCGGCATGTATCCATAGGTGTTAACCGAATTAGAGTTTAAGTTTAATAAATTTCAACTTTTCTTCTTTAAACCTAAGAAAGCCTGCTTGTGCTTTTTTTCCCCCTTATAATTGAAAAGCGTCGAACAAGGATTCACCAAGGGGGAGCTAAAAACACAGTGTGTTTAAAATTAAACCCTAAGTAAGGCTAGGTGAAGGCTGAGGGGGACCCCTAGATACCTTTCTCACCTGTTTATAACACTGATGATAAAAGATATTATTCTGTATGAGCTTCATGGTACAGAGCACTTTAAGGGTCAGTAAGGGCTACAATGTGTCTAGTAGCTCCAGACAAAGTATAAGCAGACTTCATTCTTTATTCATTATCAAGACTTTGTACAGACACACTCTTGTTTATCCTCATCTTTCAATGCTGCTACTCACTTTTACAATTCCATTCAATAGAACGTATAATTTGCATATTAGGTAAACTTATCTGGAACATTTGTATTGCTAATCTTACTTCTTTAATTTTTGAAAGGACCATAATTATTTATAACTCTAGCTTTTGCTCCCACAATAATTGATCACCATACATTCTTGAGTTGGGTGGCCAGGCTATAAACTTGCCCATGACTAGCCTAAAGGAGGTGCACTTCTCCAGTGAAGAGTGAATTGGCAATGCTGCATGTCCTTCTCACCTTCAATGAGCAGCTCAGCCCAAGAGGTAGCAAAAAAGGTGTTAGAATAACACTTGAGTAGGGGAATTCAACATTTTTACCATTAAACCACTTACTTCAGGTACTTTTAAAGTTCCAGACAGAATGCAATGCCAAGCACAACATATAAATACTTTTAAATTAACAGGTTTTAAACTTTATAGTAAATAAATGGCTCACATTGATCTAGTCCCAGTCCAATTACCTTAAATATAATTACAAGCATTTACCATGCCTTTCTTATAAGGAAAAAAAAGGTTTGGTTCACCTTCATTAGTTTGCCAGTTTTAGTTAGGAGCACGACAGCACAATAGTACCACCATAACTCTATGGTTCAGCTGTTACCTAATGAGAAAATACGATTTAAGTGATAATCTGGGACAAGCTTCTGATAATGGTTTGTCACAGAGTTTACATCTTAAATCAAATTTCTAGCTGTGCTAAAGTGTCGAAAACATCACCTTCTTCATTGTGCATTTACAGCTCACATGTTAGCATGGAGCACATCGGTACCATCACAGCCAGGTTTGATTGTGTTAACATCCACCATGCACACTTCCAGCAGGAGTTGCTGGACAATAAGGAATCCTGATTGCTTTTTCCATTTTCCGGGTGATGTTGAGATCGATTTTGCACTGCTGTTGTCAGCTGAGACTACAGAGATCAAACCTGGAATCTCTCCAATCTGTATGAAAGAGTGCCATGACAAGTGATGGATTTATATATTGAACCACTGGGAGGGGAGGAGGGATACATTGAGTTTTGAATAAAAATGTAAAAACATTAATAAATTGCATTCACATCACATAAAACACAGATACTGCTAAATCAACAAGCCTTCAAATTATATAAACATTGACTCTGGTCAAGGACAAGCTAGAGTACTGGGTACAGTTCTGGTCACAGCATTACAGGAAGGATGAGATCGCACTCGAGAGGGTACAAAAAAGACTGACAAGGATGTAGCCAGGAATGGAAAATTTTAGCTATGAGGAAAGGCTAGGTTTTTTTTTGGAACAGAGGAAGTTAAGCAGATATTTAATTGAACTGTAAAAATTATAGAGCAGCCAGGAGGGACCTGGTTCCTTTAGCAGAGAGGTCAATAACTAGGGGTCATAGATTGAAAGTAACTGACAGAAGGAGAGGGGAGTTGAGGAGAATTTCTTTTCAATCAGAGGGTGGTGGGGTCTGGAACTCACTTTTTTTTCATTTTATGGGATGCGGGCATCGCCGGCCAGGCCAGCATTTATTGCCCATCTCTAATTGCCCTTGAGAAGGTGGTGGTGAGCTGCCATCTTGAACGGCTGCAGTCCATGTGGGGTAGGTACACCCACAGTGCTGTTAGGAAGGGAGTTCCAGGATTTTGACCCAGCAGCAATGAAGGAATGGCGATATAGTTCCAAGCCAGGATGTTGTGTGGCTTGGAAGGGAACTTGAAGGTGGTGGTGTTCCCATGCAGCTGCTGCCCTTATCCTTCCAGGTGGTAGAGGTGGCGGGTATGGAAGCTGCTGTCTAAGGAGCCTTGGTGCATTGCTGCAGTGCAGCTTGCAGATGGTATGCACTGCTGCCACTGTGTATTGGTGGTGGAGGGAGCGAATGTTTGTAGATGGGGTACCAATCAAGCGGGCTGCTTTGTCCTGGATGGTGTCGAGCTTCTGGAGTGTTTGTGGAGCTGTACGCATCCAGGCAAGTGGAGAGTATTCCATCACACTCCTGACTTGTGTTTTGTAGATGGTGGACAGGCTTTGGGGAGTCAGGAGGTGATTTACTCGTTGCAGAATTCCTAGCCTCTGACCTGCTCTTGTAGCCATGGTATTTATATGGCTACTCCAATTCAGTTTCTGGAGAATGGTGATAGTGGGGGATTCAGCAATCATAATGCCATTGAATGTCAAGGGGAGATGGTTATATTCTCTCTCGTTGGAGATGGTCATTGCCTGGCACCTATGTGCCGCGAATGTTACTTGTCACTTATCAGCCCAAACCTGGAAATTGTCCAGGTCTTGCTGCATTTCTACACGGACTGCTTCAGTAGCTGAGGAATCGCAAATGGTGCTGAACATTGTGCAACCATCAGCAGACATCCCCACTTCTGACCTTATGATGGTGGGAAGGTCATTGAAGAAGCAGCTGAAGATGGTTGGGCCTAGAACACTACACCGCGGAACTCCTGCAGTAATGTCCTGGAGCTGAGATTATTGACCTCCAACCACCACTATCTTCCTTTGCGCTAGGTATGACTCCAACCAGTGGAGAGTTATCCCCCTGATTCTTATTGCCTCCAGTTTTGCTCGGGCTCCTTGATGCCATACTCAGTCAAATGCTGCCTTGATGTCAGGGGCAGTCATTCTCACCACACCTCTTGAATTCAGCTCTTTTGTCCATGCTTGAACTAAGGCTGTAAGGCGGTCATAAGCTGAGTGGCCTTGGCGGAACCCAAACTGAGTGTCACTGAGCAGGTTACTGCTAAGCAAGTGCCGCTTGATAGCACCGTTGACGACCCCTTCCATCACTTTACTGATGATTGGGAGAAGACTGATGGGGTGGTAATTGGCCGGGTTGGATTTGTTCTGCTTTTCTTTGTCTACAGGACATACCTGGGCAATTTTCCACATTGCCGGGTAGATGCTGGTGTTGTAGCTGTATTGGAACAGCTTGGCTAGGGGCGTGGCAACTTCGGGAGCACAGGTCTTCAGTACTATTGCTGGAATGTTGTCAGGGCCCACAGCCTTTGCAATATCCAGTGCCTTCAGCCATTTCTTGATATCACGTGGAATGAATTGAATTAACTGAAGACTGGCATCTTTGATGCTGGGGACTTCAGGAATGGTCCAGATGGATCATCCACGTGGCACTTCTGGCTGAAGATTGTTGCATATACTTCAGCCTTATCTTTCGCACTGATATGCTGGGCTCCCCCATCATTGAGATATTTTTGAAGCCACCTACTCCAGTTAGTTGTTTAATTGTTCACCACCATTCACGACTGGATGTGGCAGGACTGCAGAGCTTAGATCTGATCCGTTGGTTATGGGATTGCTTAGCTCTGTCTATCACATGCTGCTTACGCTGTTTGGCACGCAAGTAGTCCTGTGTTGTAGCTTCACCAGGTTGATACCTCATTTTGAGGTATGCCTGTTGCTGCTCTCAGTATGCCCTTCTGCACTCTTCATTGAACCAGGGTTGGTCCCCCGGCCTGATGATAATGGTAGAGTGGGGGATATGCCAGGCCATGAAATTACAGATTGTGGTTGTGTACAATTCTGCTACTGCTGATGGACCACAGCACTTCATGGATGCCCAGTTTTGCACTGCTAGATCCGTTTGAAATCTATCCCATTTCACACAGTGGTGGTGCCACACAACACGATGGAGGATATCCTCAATGTGGAAACAGGTCTTTGTCTGCACGAGGACTGAGCGGTGGTCACTTCTACCACTACTGTCATGGACAGATGCATCTGCAGCAGGCAGATTGATGAGGACAAGGTCAAGTATATTTTTCCCTCTTGTTGGTTCCCTTACCACCTGCCGCAGACCCAGTCTAGCAGCTATGTCTTTTAGGACACGGCCAGCTCGGTCAGTAGTGGTGCTATCAAGCCACTCTTGGTGATGGACATTGAAATCCCCCACCCAAAGTACATTCTGCGCCCTTCCCACCCTCACAGTGCTTCCTCCAAGTAGTGTTCAACATGGAGGAGTACTGATTCATCAGCTGAGAGGGGAGGAGGCGGTAGGTGGTAATCAGTAGGAGGTTTCCTTGCCCATGTTAGACCTGATGCCATGAGACTTCATGGGGTCTGGAGTCGATGTTGAGGACTCCCAGGATAACTTCCTGGGAGTCTCTCACTTCCTGAAAGGATGGTAGAGGAAGAAAACCTCATCACATTTAAAAAGTACTTGGATATGTAGTTGAAGTGCTGTAACCTACAGAGCTACGGATCAACTGCTGGAAAGCGGGATTAAGCTCATTTTCGGCAGGCACAGACACAATGGGCCGAATGGCCTCCTTCTGTGCCGCAAATGTTCTATGTTTCTAAATGTAGTTAAGACTTGGGAGCCTCCATATCCTCTTACATGCTATTAGCAGTCAGAAGCTACCAGGTCAAGGAAGTGTCTTTGTTCGAAGAATTATGCTTATGTGAATCTGCTGATGTGCATTTAACCTTTGTGGTTATCTTGAAGTAAAAATTAGAAGGGCTCATTTTGATTTATTTGTCTTTTTGATTCGAGTATATCAAACATTGCTCTTTGGAGCCATAAAATTCTACGCTGTTGAGAAACAGAAATATATACATTTTCCTTGAAGTAGTTGTCTAAAATATTAGAGCAAATGTATTGCTGTGGAGTCTAGGTAAGACATGACAAAACCTCCAGTAAAAATATTTAGCATTTATACTTTTGATGGATTTTCTGCCTAGTTATCAAAAAATAGAGCGTCAGTACTGGGGAATGGAATACTTATTCACTTTTGTTACTGTTACGAGAGTACTTCTATTTCTTTTGTAATATATGTTAAGTATTTATAGTCAAATTCTGGACATTGATTCATCTGGAATCTTGAAGAGATGCCGAATTTCGTGTTTTTTTAAAAGAAGTCACCAGAAGGTTCCTGGATTTGGCTTGTAAACAGGTCTTACTGGAAGGCACCTGTATGTGAATAATCACCCAATAAGGGTTGTTTTTGACTTGGAGAGATCTTTACAAAGAAATGACAGGTCAAGATTTATAGAGGTCAGGAGGCTTGACTTCCAGACTGTTTTTGGTTTCAATTTCAACTGTTACAAAAGACAGTTGGTTTTTGCCTGCCAAAAGAAGGTGGCCCAGCTCGCTCTCTCTTGAAAAGAAATCCTGCATACAATGTGTCAGTTTCCTAGATCCAACTGTATTTGAAGAAACCCTGCATATTGAATGTATGGGAATTGAAATCCTTGTTGCTGCATTTCTGCTGTAAGAGCTATCTGAAGCTGCATTTCTTGGAAAGCTACCCAAACTGATCTTCAACATCGCCTGGAAAGAATTGTTGTAGGAAGATCCCAGTGATAGCCATCTATACGCATTTGGGACGCCAAACCAAAACCAAGGACAAGTATTCGCCTATGTGTTTTTTTTTGTTTTCTTTGTAACAGTGCTATAAACAACAATCCCTTTTATTTTCCTGGTTAACTGGTGTGTGTGTGTGTGTGTGTGTGTGTGTGTGTGTGTGTGTGTGTGTGTGTGTGTGTGTGTGTGTGTGTGTGTGTGTGTGTGTGTGTGTGTGGCTATGATAAATAAATAAAGGCTTTAATATTTCAATCTATGTGTGTATGTTTTACTTCATTATTGAGTAAGACTTATTTTATAATAAACTGATGATTTTGTTGTTTATGAAAGAAACCCGGTTGGTGTGTTTTATTCTGGGGAAAATAGAGCATATGATTGATCATATCGGTAAGTGGGAAAATTTAAATATGTTGTGACCTGTGGAGAAGTGGGACTAGAATAAACAGTGCACTCCTCCCACCTCAGTCGTAACCCAGTGTCAATATTAAGTACTCCCTTGTCAGGTTTAGCCAGTTTCAATTCTGTCCCAGCAGCACTAATCTCAAAAAACAGTCTTCATTCTTCTACTTTCCATACTTGCCGATGTGGTGTCTTTACAATTTGTCAAAATGCATGCCAATTTGTGGTAAACTTCAGGCAGTTGTGAACTGTGAACTGTCATGAAGGACTGGATTGAAACTGCTCGAACTCATTTTAAATTAGATCTTTACAGGCAGTAGAGAGAAGGGAGAGGAGATATTCATTCTGTGAATTTAGACTGGATTTAGGCCTAGGCCATATATATGAAAGGTTCAACCAATCCCCCAAAAAAGACCCAGGCACTGAAATTCCAGTGGCTGGAGAGGAAGTAAGTTTTCTTGTATTCCCTGGACAGGGGTTGGGCAGAATTTGGGTCCAATCTTGGTGCTGCCGGGATTCATGCACTGGACCTTCCATTTGGGTGGGTTGTTGGTGTATCTTACATCTACTTCCTCTACTTCAGGGGACTACGTCATGGGAATGCATGCTAGTTGAGACCTGGGGTGAATGCCTTTTTAGGCCTTCTCAAGAACCCAAACCTGGAGGATATCAATTACCTTTTCTAGCCAGAGTGGTTCCAGTGGGAGCAGATAAGTTTAAAAAAATGTTTCAGCCATTTGCATCTCTAGAGGACTCTGTTCTTTCAAGGAGGGATTGGCTCAGGCTGGCCCAGCTATGTAAATAACCTTGCCTGAGAATTTGAAACAAAATCTCTGGCTTTGGGTGAGGAAGGGCGGAGATTGTAATCTTCCGCACTTACGCTGGTGATGTGAGCCTAAGGAATTTCCAGGTCCTAATCTATTAGGTCCAGACGTACTTCACATCAATAACATCAAATGGTTTATTTGGTAAAAATGGAGTTGGTGTCATCGGGACTCTGCTGGTATTAACTCTTTCATTTACATTTCCTCCTAAATCCAAGGAGATTTCTGACTCAATAAACAGTGAAACCATTCAAAATTTGCAACAAAAATAAGTAAAAATGATGGCAAATATCAGATAAACATCTGGGTGATAATGAGCTTTACACTATAGAAAAGTATTTCATGGCTTTGAAAAAGCCCAGTGTCTGAAATGTGCAATATTATGGAACACTTTTCATATTAGAACAGCTGCTGGGTGAACTCAGCTTCAAGCTGGAATCTTGCTTTCTTCGGACACCTGCTAAATTGATGTTTCATCCGCAGGCTCATCACTCTCAGACAACAGAGGCCTTCGCTCCTCAGGCAGGTCTGGTTGCAATTTCATCCAACGATTGGGGGGCCAGATGATGTGTGAAGCACGGGCATGAACCAGTCCAAGGGAAACCTGTAAAATGTACAATAAAATCTATGAATAGTAAGTTATCATCACATTTTGTTCTCCTATTTGCTTTTTTAGATCTCATTATACTAGCTGAGAGGCTGCACAGCTGACCTGCACTCCAGTCTGTGCCGCTGCTGTAACTGGCTGCTAGGAGGTATGACAAGACTGTACCAGAGAATGGCCCTTTAATTTTCCCTTTCCTTTTCTCTATCCCGCCCTCTGCTTCTCCTTGTTGGCGTGCTTGAAATGGGAATCTCACCTAATGGAAAACTGTGAGTGTGAAAACATAGAAACATCTGCCGCTTTAGCTCTTTAATTATAGTAAGTTCCAGTACAAAATTCTATTGAAAGTATGTGGGCATGTGCAAGTGCAATGAATGGCTAGTGCCGTTCATTTGATGCTGAGAGCCAAATTGGCCCACTGAGCTTAAATTTAGATTGAATTCTAATGCTCAATGTTTTAAAGACATTTTAATGCAATTCATACTCAGTTTGAGAAGTTTTCTATTGCACATTAATTACAGTTATAGTATTCAAATAAATATCTCATTAAATTTCACATTAGCCACTACTTAAATCTGATATGGATCCAATGCATAAAATAGTCCCTTAACCATCTGGATAAGATACACAGTATCTCAACCTCTGACAGAACACACTGACAACCTGAATAACAATGAAACCATATTTTAAAACTTTATCTATGGCGGCACCCTTGCTATAATATTTTTTGTATGGTTCTTCAAGTCACCCTTATAAAGAAAATCTATTGAGCATCATAAATTAAGCTGTCTGCACTGTTACCTGAGGATCACAACTGAGGTCTTTCGAAGCCTTGTGGCCTGGTATTCATGAAGTAGTAGATTAAAACCAATCTGAGGTGAGGCTATTACGCACATCTCACCTCCTATATACACCCATTAAGTATTACAAGAATACCTACTAACCTTTATATAGATCACCAGAAAATGTGGATGCATACAGATCCTACAGCAGCAGGAATGAAAGAAACCCATATGCTTTCACCCTATTAAATATTGACTGAAATTATTCCAAATGTAGGATGTCAGTACTGAGGAGTGGAATGTTGTTCCACTTTTAGTACCTAATGTCACCATCAAACAACCTTAATTTTTTAATGCCCTTCAAATTTACCCTAAAAAATGTATTTCAATCTTAAGCTACTGTATCACAGGATATTTTCATTTCTTTTCAAATTTCATCCTCTGGTCTGGAATTCTGTGCCAAATTAAGGGAAGTTTTGTAATATGTATTTATTGCCCATTATAAGTTCAATTAAGGTTGCTCGAAGCCATTTCACTTAAGACCCTTACTGATCCCTAAAAGAGGACATTTGTATTCCATTAATTTGGCAGGACACAAGCCTAGAACAAGAGAACAATTAGGTGTCTGGGGGAGGAGGGGGAGGGTAGTGGAATTTCACTATTTTATATTTGAAACTACTTTTTTACCAAAATTCACAAAGATAGGAATGTCAACCCCTGGTACTGAAGCACTTAACCTAACGTTTTATTGAAACATTTTTTTTTAATCCACAAAATTTGATGCTGTGGCACTCGTCAGATATCAACTGCCATAACTTGCATGAAATGAAAAATGTTAGTGAACATTCAGAGAGAATGTACTCTCTGAACTGCATTTATCTGACAGGCACCTCTGAATCTTAAATGATCTGAATTTAGGCAAATTGAAAGCATTCATAAATAAGCTCAAAATGACTATATTTGAATCATTCTATTTTCAGATTCAATTTATTGCTTGACCATCCTGTTAATTTAGTTCAGTAATCTTATTCTAGCCCAGCAAATTTAGTTTAAATTCCAATTATAGTACTGTTGAGATTATTTCAAAATTTTAATTTTTACTTTAGGGATTATTTTGTAAAATATTTCTGTCTAATTAGAAAGTTGTCACTCAATATGCCTGCAATTAACACATCACTATGACTAATTCTCCAGCAAGGTCATATGAATGGAGACTCCTGGCCCAGCTGTGCCTGATACCAATCAGAAGCAAGCAGAGACACTAAAAAGCCATCTCCACCAACTCCATAGTAGAGATAATGCACAACAAACAAAGCAGGTCTATGTATAAGGTAGCAGTTATATTGGAGGTACTCGTCCCTGATCTGAGAAGTGTGATGCACAACCACCCAGACCAATATAATACCAGATGAGTAACCATCCATACTGCAGTAAAATCAGCTTCAATTAAACTTGCACTTGGACGTTTGGACACGAGTGCATGAGTGGGCTGACAACATTAAAATAAATTCATACAGTTTTTAAAAGTTCCCAAGTTACATTACAGCTGGTGTGATTGCAAATAGATGCGAGAAAGTTCCCTTGCAGGTGTTTCAGACTGTCTGACTTTAGAGTGCTTGTGCATCACAATGGGATCTAACATCCAAATATACTGCTGCTTTCACTTCAAAACACATCCAAAACAGCTTTATATTGACTTGGAAGTGCTGGTATATCTGCTGATTTAACTTCATCTTGTGTCTCAGATGTTGGTTATAAAATGAAGTTTCACTCTTGCAGTTTATGATATTATCTAACAAATCTTGAGCACTGTATTGCCTGCTAATAACTCCTGGGTATCCAATATCCACCGCAGAAGTGATGAAATCCTGGCTGATATGAAACAACAATAATAGAACAAATTATGCTTTCTACCTCCATCCTCCCATTCAGTATATTGTTGAAATTTAACTCGAAGGTTTATCCCACTAAAAATAGGTGAAACAGTTTTAGAACTGCACACTCTCTGCCGCAATTTGTCCAATATAGAATTATAGAATGGTTACAGCACAGAAGGAGGCCATTCCGCCCATCTTGTTGGTGTCGGCTCTCTGCAAGAGCAATTCAACTAGTCCCACTCCCCTGCTCTCTCCCCGTAGCCCTGCAATTTTTTCTCTTTCGATAATTATGCAATTCCCTTTTGAAAACCACGATTGAATCTGCCTCTACCACATTCTCAAGCAGTGTATTCCAGATGCTAACCACTCTCTGGGCTGTAATTTATACTTCTGCATTTAAATGGCCGGGCAGACAGTGCCCCCCCAATGTTGTGGAGGGGGTGGGCAGTCCATCCCCGGCAATGGCACCAGCTGCCTTTTTGCAGGCGCTGACGCCATTTTTAAAGGGCTTCGAGCCCTAATGTTACATTTAAATATTTAAAGGAGAATGGATCTTAAAATATTGAATTATTTGATCTTGCTTCTCACCCATCCCCTCAACAACCACAGATTTAATTCCTTGCCCTCTCCCCCCCGAAAATACTTACCTTGTGCACCTGACCTACCCCCCAAAGTTCATAAACTTTAAACTTTACCCCTTCCCACCATCCTACACGATTGAAATGACTAACGCCGCTCTCCCCCACTCCCCACACTGAGAAACTTACCTCCTCCCCCCTCCCCACCAGTGTTACACCTCGGATTCCCAGATGGGGATCCGAAGGCGCGGGAATACGGGCCACCGGCACCAATATCGCAGCGGGATGGATGGCGGGAGCGAAAAGGTAATTTATTCTTTCATTTAAATTTATTTACATATTTAAATTTTGCTCCCATCATCGAACGGCAGGGGTGCCACCATGAGGCCTCGCTGCCGCCGGCAATATCGGGCCGGGCCTTCCCGTCAAGGCCTGTGGTGGGCCTCAGCCAGAGGCATTTTCCAGCCCTCCCCACCTCGACTCCTGATGTTGGGGGGGGCTCTGTAAAATTCAGCCCGCTGAGTGAAAAGGTTTTTCCTGAGGTCGCTTTTGGTTCTTTTGCCATTCAACATAAATTGATGTCATCTGGTTCTCGACTCTTCTGCCAATGGGAATATTTTCTCCCTACTCCATCCAGACTTCTCATAATTTTGAACACTTCTCTCAAATCTGCACTCAACATTCTCTTCTGTAAGGAGAAGCTTCTCCAATCTAATCTGTCATCCATGGAACCATTCTGTAGGTCTTTTCTGCACCCTCTCTAATGTCTTCACATCCTTCTGAAAGTGTGGTGCCCAGAACTGGAAACACTACTCCAGTTGAGGCTGAACCAGTGTTTCATAAAGGTTCACGATAACTTCCTTGCTTTTGTATTCTAAGTCTCTATTTATAAAGCCCAGGATCCTGTATGCCTTATGCCAGGCAAACCCCACCCCCACCTGCCAATACTGAGGCACACATGATTTTGCCACATGAACATTAAAACTTAAAAAATGCAAGCCCCTGACTGGAAAGACATTTGCATAATAACCAACAGTGTTGGAACAATGGAGACCCAGTCGTTGCTTCCCCAATACACAGAAGAAGTGGTCAGACCAGTTTTAGTCACATGACTAACTGACTGTTGCAGAGGTTGGAACTGAAAGAGTTTTAAATTGGGGAAAACAGTGTCTGAAATCAGAAAGCCGTGTGCTCCCGGTTGGAACAGAACCTCCTCTCCAGTCCTGCCTGCCCCCATCTCTTTCCCACGGAACTGAATCTTGTGAAAACACGTGAATCTCAAAGAGAAAAAAGTCTCCTACGTGAACAAGGTTTAAGGAGAACACAGGGCCCCGACGAACAGCAAGACTACCTACAATCAAGTGAGCTCAAAGCACAGTAAACAAGAAACTCTTCTGAAATTGCCTCAAACCTCTCCATTATATTTTTTCTTCTGTCTTTTCTGTCCCTATTGCATGTGTGTATCGCATATGCATGCTAGCATGGGCACGTCGTATATCCGTAGGCATTAACTATATTAGAGTTTAAGTCTAAGTTTTAATAAATTTCACTTTTCTCCTTTAAATCTGAGAAAACCTGGTGTGTTGGTTTCTTTGCCTTTTAATTGGAAAGCTATGAACAAGGATTCACAAAGGGAGAGCTCAAAACACAGTGTGTTTAAAAATCAAACCCTATTACAATAGGATCAGGTGAAGACAGCAAACGGCCCCTAGACACATTCCTCACCTGGTCGTAATACTTAATATCCACTTTCTCAACCTGTCCTGCATCTTCATGATTTGTGCACATATACACCACAAGTCCCTCTGCTCCTGCACCCGCTTTATAATTTCATCCTTTATTTTATATAGCCTCTCCACATTCTTCCTACCAAAATGTATCACTTCACATCTCTGCATTAAATTTTATCTGCCACGTGCCTGCCCATTCCATCAGCCTATGTCTTCTTGAAGTCTATCACTATCCTCCTAACAGTTCATAATACTTCCATGTTTTCTGTCATCTGAAGATTTTGAAATTGTGCCCTGCACACCCAAGTCTAGGTCATTAATTTAGTTAATGAAAAGCAGTGATCCTAGTACTGACCCCTGGGGAACACCACCATATACATTCCTCCAGTCTTAAAAACACCATTCAGCACTACTCTCATTTCCGGTCACTCAGCCAACTTCGTATCTGTGCTGCCACTGTCCCTTTCATTCCATGGGTTGTAACTTTGTTGACAAGTCTGTTATGTGGCACTTCATCAAACACCTTATATAAGTTCATGTACATCACATCAACTGCATTAACCTCATTAACCCTCTCTGTTAACTCATCAAAAAATTCAGTCGTTAGTTAAACATGATTTGCCCTTGACAAATCTGTGCTCAATTTCCTTAATTAATCTACATTTGTCCATGTGACAGTTAATTTTCTCCTGAATTATCATTCCTGAAAGCTTTCCCACCACTGAGGTTAAACTGACTGGCCTGTAGTTGCTGGGCTTATCCTTACACACTTTTTTTGAACAAGGATGTAACATTTGTAGTTCTCCAGTCCTTTTGCATCACCCTGTATCTAAGGAGGATTGGAAGATTATGGCCAGTGCTTCCGCAATTTTCACCCTGACTTCCCTCAGTATCCTTGGATGCATCTCATCCGGTCCTGGTGATTAACCAACTTAAAGTACAGCCAGCCTATCTAATATGTCCCCAGTATCAATTTTTAGCCCAACTACCTCCTCTTTCACTATGACTTTGGCAGCATCTTCTTCCTTAGCAAAGAGAGAAGCAAAGTACTCATTTAGCACCTCAGCCATGGCCCTTGTCTCCATTCATAAATCTTCTTTTTGGTCCCGAATTGGCCCATTTATCCTCTTACTACCCTTTTACTATTTACTTGCCTATAGAAGATTTTTGGATTCCAATTTATGTTAGCTGCCAGTCTCTTCTCATACTCTTTCTTTGCTTCTCATTTCGTTTTCACTCCCCCTCTGAACTTTCTATATTCGGCTTGGTTCTCACTCCTATTATCTACCTTACATCTGGCACATTTTTGCTGCTTCATCTTACTCTCTATCTCTTTCATCATCCAGGGAGCTCTGGCTTTGTTTTTCCTACGTTTCCCCCACATGGGAATATACCTCACTGTACCCAAACCATCTCCTTTTTAAAAGAGACCATTGTTCCAATACCATTTTGCTAGCAAATCTTTGATTCCAATTTACCTGGGACAGATCTATTCTCACCCCATTGAAAGTGGCCCTCCCCAATTAATTGTTTTTACACAGGATTGCTCCTTGTCCGTTTCCATTGCTAACCTAAACCTTATGAGACTGCGATTGCTGTCCCCTAAAATGTTCTCCTCCTGAAGCTTGATCCACTTGATCCATCTCATTCCCCAGAACCAGATCCAGCAATGCTACCTTCCTTGTTGGGCCAGAAACACAATGATGTAGAAAATTCTCCTGAACAAACTTCAGAAACTCTTCCCGCTCTCTGCCCTTTACACACTTACTATTCCAGTCCATATTAGGATAATTAAAGTCCCCCATTATAACTACTCTATAGTTTTTGCTCATCCGTCATTCCCTTGCAAATTTGTTCTTCTATATCTTTCCCACTAGTTTGTGACTTATCGAATACACCTAGTAGTGTAAAGGTACCTTAATTATTCCTTAGCTCTAACCAAATAGAATTTGGGCTTGATCCCTTTAGGGCATCCTGTCTCTCCAGCACTGTAATATAATTCTAATTGTCACACTCACACAATACAAACTTATGAACTATAAATATGTACTTATAAATTATAAACCTGAAATGGATACTTACTTGTAAAACAAAATAGAATTGAGAGGTCAAGTGATCTTTTCTTTCATGCCAATATACGTGGAACTGCAAGAAACCTGAGCTAATTTTTATGTCTGGACAAGTCTTGGCGAAATCATTAAAATGCAAATGACCTATTTGGATGTAATGTTGGGAAGTTATTAAAATGCAAACGACCCTTCCTGTGGCAAAGGCTGCATTTCTCCAAATAATTATAAAAAAACTGGGTTCACAATACTATTACAGACTCTTTAACTCCGAACTTGAAATTCAGAAAATGGTTGTGAAAAGCTCTATTGTATCAAGATGGGATGTGGATGAATGATACCCGGACTCCATTGTCTGACATTGGCCTAACCATCATAAAATATTTATGAGGACAATGGAAAGAGATGCTTTGGTTACACGATAGAAACTAGGGGCTGGATTTTCTTCTCCCGTCACCAGGAACAGTGGCAGGCCGAAAGAATGGCAGCCCAGGATTATGAGCCAGTTGGGTCGCCCACCCCCATCATGTGAAGGGGGCGGGCTCTCCAACACCGGCCATGGTGTCAGCTGCCCGTGCGCAGGCACTGGTGCCATTTTTAAAGGGCAGCCAGCTCTGCCAGCTCATTTAAATTTTTAAAGGGCTACCCTCCCCAATGTACCGCATATAAATCTATCGTCCCTTCCCCCAATAACAATTAAATTCAACATTTGCCCTCTCCCTCCCCAAAGTCAAGTGACACTTGACTTTCCACTCCCCCAAAACCAAAGTACAGAGGTCTCCACTTCCCACCCTTCCCTACACTAGTAATTTGCATTACAGCCCATTTCTCCACCCGCTCCCCCCCCCCACCGCAACCACTGCACGAAAAATCATAAGCTTCCCCCTTCCCCCCCACCGCAGTGGCGCCTGCTTTCCCTGGATGGGAAAGTGAAGGCACGTGACTACCGGCCACGGCTTGGAAGATCATGACCCAAAGGTAAGATCACTGTTAATTTTATTTAAATATATTCATTTCATTAATTTAAATATGTTAATCCACATCCCATCTCCCAGCAGCGGGGAGGCCACCACAGGAAGATTGGACCCGGCACTCCCGACGTCAGGCTCCGTGGTGGGCACTGTTGGAACGATCTTCCGGCAACCCCCATCCCCACCCCAGCCATGGAGCTAAAACACTTTGTTTAAACACGCTGTCTTCGGTCAGTCGAGAGGTGAAAAGGTGGAGCCACGCTTATCATCTCTCTCCTGTCTGTAACACAATCAATACTGCCACCCCTCCTCCTTTCTTTCCTGAACACCTTGTATCCAGTAATATTTCAAAAATTGGAATATTTTGTCGCCAGGCTTCAGATTCAAATGGAACTGAAATACTGGCAATGGGAAATAATAGCAAAAGTAGTAATCTAGCTAATCATCTTTGTTTTGTTTAATTTTTGGCTTGGGATATATCTGTATTACAGTAATAGTGTGTTTGCTGGAGTTAAAATGTTTATTGCAATGCCATGGTACACATCAAAAACAGAATGTTTACATCACAAAATGGTATCTGCAACCCCTAAAGAATAGCATTAGAAGAATTTAGTTATTCCACTCTGAACATTATTTTACAAAGTAAACTGAAGTGCGTAAATATGACTGTCTTTAAATTCTGCCTCAAGGACATTTCCAATTAGTCATGTTCCCAATTATACTGTTAATCTGATGTCATTTTAGATTAATGACAATCCAGATTACCTTTTGTAATGTAAACATATTAATGCAAGAGAGATTAGGTTTGTACTACTCCAACATGCAGCATGACATTGAAGTGACTTTCAAACATATCCTTTCAGCAAAATTTAGACAGGAAACTGAATAACATGAATTAGCTTTTACTATCTTGGTTTAACTTCTGGACTA
This sequence comes from Heterodontus francisci, assembly GCF_036365525.1. Lineage (NCBI taxonomy): Eukaryota > Metazoa > Chordata > Chondrichthyes > Heterodontiformes > Heterodontidae > Heterodontus > Heterodontus francisci. The sequence continues at coordinate 41,777,122 of NC_090388.1, read as the reverse complement.
TGGATAAGATTATATTGTACTCAACATAAAAATAGCAGTTCGCAGATTATGCAGCAAATACTGAAAATTAAGATATTCTTTTATGATTCCTTATGTATTAATACTTCTAGCGCATATTTAGTCAACTTTAAAAATGCAAAGAATGTCAATTTCATAGATGTTATGCGATTGAAAGAACATATTTCAAATGTTACCAAGGAAATTCAGTTATTCTGAAATTAACCCTATTTTTCCAAACAAGATACAACAACAGCATGAGTTTTATAAATGAGTTTTTGTGTAATCTTGTGCACCTTGAAAAATTGTTTTATAGTAAGATCCTGAGTTTTGTCAATTTGTTAGTATGCTTTCAAAAGTTCTGATTTTAACCCAGCCTACCTGCTAGGAATGGTGCGGGCCAGTTGCAAAATGGTGCTGGATGGAACTCATTGTGATTCCGCCCCCACCATTTTAATTGCCAGAATTCCAGCAATGTGGAGACTGCCCATAACAAGCAGGCCTGCTAATTCAGATGTGCAACTCGCAGCCTGATGACGTCACAAGTGCTGTGACATAATTGCGTGCGGCCCACATGGTATCAAACTCAACAGTGAAACATAGTGACAGCGGCCAGAAGAACCAGGGTAAGTTTCATTTTAAAGATGTTTGTGAGGATTCCTTGTGAGCCAGCAGGAGCAGGAGTACTCCTTTGGCCCTGCAAGGAATTCTTGGGCCTCTCCAGCCTCAGAGTTCTTTCTCCCTCCCTTCACTGGCAGTGCTATTGAGAACCCCCCCCTCCTCCCCAATCCATGTACCCCGAACTCCTCCAGTACTAACCTTACGTCAAGGAGCACACTATTGGGTCCCAGTGGTGCTGTCCTCCAGCCAGATTTCCCACACTCACCCACTGGCCGGGATTTTACTGAGCTCCTGATGTTAGGCTTCATGTGGGGAGGGGGCCATAAAATCGTTCCTGCAGCGGCCCACCATGCAGCCTGACGCCAGGAGTGCTGGGTCCGATCTTCCCAGTGGCGAGACTCCATGGTGGCCCCCCCGCCGCTGGGCGAAGGGACCCTGATTAACATATTTAAATTAATGAAAAGAATACATTTAAATAAAATCAACAGCTATCTTACCTTCAGCCGCGATCTTCCGAGCAGTGGCTGGCACTCACACACCTTCACTTTCCTGTCCAGGGAAAGCAGGCGGCACCGTGGTGGGAAAGGGGCATCTTAGGATTTTTAGTGCAGTTGGGTGGGGTGGGGGGGGGTTAGGTTCTAATGCAAATTACTAGTGTAGGGGAGAGTGGGAAGGGGAGACCTCTGCAATTTGATTGGTTTGGGGGAGGAACGGTAAAGTGTTGAAGGTAAGTGTTTTGGGGAGGGAGAGGGCAAATGTTGAATTTAATTCTTATTGGAGGGGGAAGGGGGTTGTATTTATTGGCGGTATATTGGGGGGGGTAGCCCTTTAAAAATTTAAATGATCCGCCAGGCTGGCTGCCCTTTAAAAATGGTTCCAGTGCCTGTGCACAGGCAACTCACACCATTGCTGGCATCAGAGAGCCCGCCCCCTCCAGGTGATGGAGGGGCGGTGGTGGCCCGACTGACTCATTACGCTGGGCCGCCGCAATCTTTCACACGATAGCATGACGGCACGTGGCCACACATGTGGGCTGCCATTTTTCTCACCCGCTGCCGCTCCTGGCGGCAGGAGAAGAAAATCCAGCCCACTCACTCCCAGCTTCCAGCGGGAGACAGTGCAGAAAAATTTAAATGAGGCCTGGGAGTTAAAATGATCTGGGCCTGTCACCAGGGGAGGCCAGCCACCCACCTCAAGTTAAAATCAGTGCTTAACTATTTCACGACATGCAAGTGCCTCAGGCTACTGTTCTAGGCCCAACCATCTTCAGCTGCTTCATCAATAATCTTCCTTCAATCATAAGGTCAGAAGTGGGGATGTTCGCTGATGATTGCACAATATTTCACCACTATTCGCGATTCCTCAGATACTGAAGCAGTCCATGTAGAAATGCAGCAAGACATGGACAATATCCAGGCTTGGGCTGATAAGAGAGAATCTAACCATCTTGACATTCAATGCCATTACGATCGCTGAAACCCCCACTATCAACATCCTGGCGGTTACCATTGACCAGAAACTGAACTGGAGTAGCCATATAAATACCGTGGCTACAAGAGCAGGTCAGAGTCTAGGAATCCTGCGGCGCGTAACTCACCTCCTGACTCCCCAAAGCCTGTCCACCACCTACAAGGCACAAGTCAGGAGTGTGATGGAATACTCTCCACTTGCCTGGATGGGTGCAGCTCCAACGCTCAAGAAGTTCGACACTATCCAGGACAAAGCAGCCCACTTGATTAACAGCATCCACCACCTTCAGCACTCACTCCCTTCACCACTGACGCACAGTGGCAGCAGTGTGTACCATCTACAAGATACACTGCAGCAACGCACCAAGACTCCTTAGACAGTACCTTCCAAACCCGCAACCTCTACCACCTAGAAGAACAAGGGCAGCAGATGCATGGGAACACCACCATCTGCAAGTTCCCTCCAAGCCACACACCATCCTGACTTGGAACTATAGCGGCGTTCCTTCACTGTTGCTGAGTCAAAATGCTGGAACTCCCTAACAACACTGTGGGTGTACCTACCTCACATGGATTGCAGCAGTTCAAGAAAGTGGCTCACCACCATCTTCTCAAGGGTAATTAGGAATGGGCAATAAATGCTGGCCTAGCCAGCTATGCCCACATCCCCGAACGAATAAAAAAAAGCTACTTGTAATGTTATAATAACAATGTTTAACTCTCTGCACATAGTCAGGGATGCATCCACATTCGAAAACTTAGAACTGGAATCAGGAAAATGTCAACTGAATCGCTCAGAAAATAAATATTGAGCAACAGATTTTTTTTTTACTTTTTCTTCGACTAAACATTTCCAAGTGTTATCTTAAGGTGCTTATATTGAAATAAAAAGTTGTAATGTTGCCAGGATATTGATCTGCTTAATAAATAAAAACCAGAGAAGTGTATAAATTGGTTTATAATGGCCTATTGCTGGCAAAAATTTTCTCTTTAATTATTTATATATCAGCTGTCTCTTCAAATCTATCCCATTGAAAAATTTATATTAAAGATGTTTAAAGATATGTAAATTTCTGTGGTTTAGCTACCTTTTAGATAGTCTTTCCCTGTTACAACATGCATTCATATAATGCTGTTAGAACAAAGAACAAAGAACAAAGAAAATTACAGCACAGGAACAGGCCCTTCGGCCCTCCAAGCCTACGCCGATCCAAATCCTCTATCTAAACCTGTCGCCTATTTTCTAAGGGTCTGTATCTCTTTACTTCCTGCCCATTCATGTATCTGTCTAGATACATCTTAAAAGAAGCTATCGTGCCCGCGTCTACCACCTCCGCTGGCAAAGCGTTCCATGCACCCACCACCCTCTGCGTAAAGAAATTTCCACGCATATCCCCCCTAAACTTTTCCCCTTTCACTTTGAACTCGTGTCCCCTTGTAATTGAATCCCCCACTCTGGGAAAAAGCTTCTTGCTATCCACTCTGTCTATACCTCTCATGATTTTGTACACCTCAATCAGGTCCCCCCTCAACCTCCGTCTTTCTAATGAAAATAATCCTAATCTACTCAACCTCTCTTCATAGCTAGCGCCCTCCATACCAGGCAACATCCTGGTGAATCTCCTCTGCACCCTCTCCAAAGCATCCACATCCTTTTGGTAATGTGGCGACCAGAACTGCACGCAGTATTCCAAATGTGGCCGAACCAAAGTCCTATACAACTGTAACATGACCTGCCAACTCTTGTACTTGTTAACTGGGACAAATTTCCAAAGGCACTTCACAGGAGCATATTTAAAAGCTTAGTCAAAGAGGTAGGTTTTAAGGAGGGTCTTAAAGGAGGAAAACATGGTGAAGAGGCTCAATTCCTCAACTAATGAAGCAGTCCATGCCCACATGCAGAAATATCTGGGCCAGGATTTTTCAGGCCCTTTGGTAATGGCAGGAAGGGTGGTAAAATGGCACGAAAAGGCATCGAGGAGGTGCCTGTTGTCTTCCAGTCACCATAATATTTTGCCTCTGATTAGGCTGGCAGCTGTTATGGGTAGGTCACTGTCCTTAAATGGATGGTGGCCTCGGAGGCAGCCAAGCCTGCAATATGCCTCCCCAGGTCCCGCCGCCGATTGTAGCACAGTCACCTCCCACTTTCGGCTCCGGCGGTGGGACCTCTGCCACCTCCACAAAATTCTGCCCCTGTACAAGATTCAGGCTTGGGCTAATAAGTGGCAAGCAACATTTGTGCCACACAAGTACCAGGGAATAACTATCTCGAATCAGAGTCTAACCACCTCCCCTTGAAAATCAACGGCATTACAATCATCATCCCCCACAATCAACATCCTGCAGGGTAAGTGTTATTAAACAAGGTTCTTTAATCAAATGTGGGGGAGTCATTGCAGATTCAATCAATGGAGCGATTACGGGTTACAGCTAATTATCGGCATTGTGTACTTTGTCAAGAGAAAGAAAGATGACCAACAAAATGGTTACATTAGGTTGTTCTTTATTATTGTACGAGTGGCAGTAGGTGACGTTCTGTAAATTTTACCATGCAATTAAGCTCCAGTTTAAATCTATGGAGTTCCAGCTTATTCAGCATTTATATTATCATTTTTGTTTAGCAAGCCATCTTTATTTTTTGGAATCTGTGATATTGGGTACATAAAACACAAAGGATGTAAGAAAAATATGCTCTCAATGTTTTAAAACCATTTTTGAATAGTGTGCTAATTCAAAAGCATGTATTACTGCTCTTTTTGAATACCCCTTCTAAATTAATATTTTATACTTTATATGGTTGCGTATTTTATGGCTCCCTGCCTTATCTTTTTCCTCCTTCCCCTCTTCCCTTTATCCTTGTCCTCAAGGTAGGGATATAATTCTACATGCATCAGCAGCTATCTTTTCATCACAATGCACCTCTTTAATCTGTATGCCTAAACAAGCGTCATCAGGCCATTCAGCTGCTGGTTATGATCTGCTCTCACCTCACTAGCCACCCATGCGCTATCCAGCAGCTGACATTGGAACGTGATTAGAAATGGAGACCATGGCTGTTTATCCCTCTCCCTATCTAGCCAAAGGTGCTAAAGTCAATTCCAGTAGTCTTGCACCCTTGTCTGAGATCAACGAACTTGGTACAGACCAAGAATTGAAACCGGGACCTTTTCCATCTGTATGGATCAACATATACTACAGTTCTCACTGGGGCATAACTTTGCCGTGTATTTCTATTAAAATGAAATTAGCTTTTAGTCTTCTGTTGCCTTTAAACTAAAATTGCTAACCATGGTATTATTACTGGTAGCGTGGCAACCTTGCATCAATGATGCCCGTATTTTATGTAAATTGATTGATTTCAATCAGTATCGCTAGAATATTGCCCATGATAGTTCAAGAAGTGAACAATGAACATACCTTTTGCAAAAGAGGTCACCTTTAAGGCTCTGACTCTAATCTGTCAATATATTATAACTTTAAAAAAAAAAGCTGAATTCATTGTGTGTATTTGGTATCCATTAAGATCATCTGTAGGGGCTCCCCTGATGGCTCATTGAGTTTAACCAGTTAGTACCTGAGCCTTACATAACACAGAGCTTTCAGATACTGGGTTAAATGACCTCAGCCAGGGCATGAGTAGGGACTACTGCAGTTTGCCTCAATTCCCTTGGGTTAAGGAGGAGTTAATGAATGGCCAGAGTTCCTGCTCCTATTCCTGCACTGGAAATGTGCGTGTGCAGTAGCTGCTGAGAGCAGTATTGGAGACAATTATGCTATTTTCTCTGATCAGCTAACTTCAACACAGTTAGTATCTGCTCAGTCTCAAAACTTGTATATAAGTCATGGCTACCTGGATGTCTGGTGAGTAAAGGATCAGGTTTGACTGTTGTTCACCCTCAACTGAATTGTCTATTAATCCTTGATGTCAAAGTTCATATGTGGTCACATTGATCCATTTTCTTTTTTTTTGTTTGCTGAAAGAACCCTGGAACTCGCTGCCTACGAGGGTGGTGGAAGCAGAGATGAACAATGATTTCCAAAGGATATTTGATGGGCACTTGAGGGAAAGAAACTTACAGGGCTATGGGGATTGAGCAGGGTAATGAGACTGACTGCGTTGCTCTGCAGGGAGCCGGCACGGACTCGATCAGTGAATGTCCTTCTTCTGTGCCGAAATGACTCAATGACCACTGACCAGAAATTTAATTGGACCAGGCACACAAATAGGGCCGGATATTACTCGCACGCTGCGCTCCACGGCGGTGCACCTTGAACTTGGCGGTCTTCCGACATGGAAGGGAGGCCGCACAGCCCCCACGATATTACGGCGGGGGCTGATTTAAATAGAGGGGCGGAGTGGCCTCCCCCAATGATGTAGAGAGGGCGGCTGCCTTGTCCTTGGCAATGCCATCCGGTGCCACCGCACAGGCACGGCACCAGTTTTAAAGGGCTTCAAGCCTTTCAGTTGCATTTTAAAATTTAAAGGTCCTGATCTCCAGGATGGAACAATAAAATGTCATTTCAAATATAAATCACTTTGCCCACCCCGCAATGGGTAATTTATACATTAATTGCCCTCTTCCCCCATAATAAACCTTTAATAGCATTCCGAACTTTACCTCCAAAGTTTGCTCCCTTTGACCCTCAACTCCTTCCTACCATCCCCACAGCCAATAAAAATTGTTTTCCCCGCTCCTCCACCCCGCCCACCCTGAAAATTTTATTCCTGCCCCTTCCCCACCAGGTTCTCACTTCAGAACTCTGACGGAGTTCCGAAGGTACGCTAGGTATGAGTGGCGGCCACAAAATCGGCGTAGGACGGCTGCCGCCAGCAGGTAAGTGTATTTGCATATAATTTAGGTTAATTTGAGTATTAAGATGAAGGGCCCGCCACCTGGCGGCAGGGGGCTGCACCGAGGTCCACCCACCGCCGTTAATATGCGGTGGGCCCTTCTCGACATCGCGGCTCGAGGCGGGCCTCTTCCCGCTGAATTTTACCGGTCCCCCCACTGCAACCCACAGTGTTGAGCAGCTGGTATACTTTAGCCCATACTGTGGCTATAAGAGTTGAGAGGCTGGGCTTTCTGCGGCGAGCAACTCACCTCCTGACTCCCCAAAGCCTGTCCACGACAGTATAGTATCTACTCAAGGGCAATTAGGGATGGGCAATAAATGCTGGCCTAGCCAGCGATGCCCACATCCCATGAATGAATGAAAAAAAATTTACAAGACACAAGGGACTGAATTTTATTCTCCCGCCACCGGGAGCGGCAGTGGGTGAAAGAAATGGCGGCCTGCCGCCATGCTGCTGCGATCTAGCACGTGGCAGCTCATCTGCAGATGCTGGGCCGTCCCCCCCAATCATGTGGCGGGGGCAGGCTCTGCAATACTGGCAACAGCATCAGCTGCCACTGCGTAGGCGCTGGCACCATTTTTAAAGGGGTACTAGACCTGTACAGCTGAAGCCCGTACTCCCCACCCCCCAAAAAAACACTGTGAATTGATTTTTGAGCCGTACACATCCCCAATACAAAGAAAATAAATGGCTGCCCTCCCGCCAAAACATTTATATTTAATATGTGGCCTTTCAACTCCCCAACTGCGCAAAGTGCAAAGGTCACCCCTTACCCCTCCTCCCTTACACTACACATGACGATTTGACCTTGTGTCACCCCCCCAGGACTACATTAAAAATCCTAAGTTCCCCCGTTCTCCATCTGGATGGGAAAGTGAAGGTGCGTGAGTATCGGCCGCTGCACACAAGATTGCGGACAGCCGGCAAGATCGCAGTGAAAGCTATGCTAATTCATGTCCTTTATTTAAATATTTAAAGTTTGGTCTCGTCGCCGAGCGGTGGAGGTAGGGGGCCGCCACGGATCCTCACCGCCTCCAGGAAGATCTCAGCAATCCCGGTGTCGGGCTCCGTGGCGGGCCTCTGCATCAGCAATCTTCCGGCCCTCCGCCATAGAGCCTGACGTCGGAAGCTCAACAGAATTCAGCCCAATGAGTGTGACAGAATAGTCCCCAATTGCCTGGATGAGTGCAACTTCAACAACACTCAAGAAATTCAACACCATCCAGAACAAAGCAGCCCACTTGATTGGCACCCCATCCACCACTTCAAATATTCAATCCCTCCACAGCAGGTGCGCTGCCACTGCAGTGTGCACCATCTACAAGATGCACTGCAGCAACTTGCCAAGGCTTCTTCGATAGCACCCACTAAAGTCATGGGGCTGAATTTTAACAGCCTCTTGATGTCGAGGGTCATGGCAGGGGGCCCATAAAATACTTGTGGGAGCTGCCCCAACGCCGGGAAGGCCCTGCCGCATTTTACCGGCGGCGGTGAGGCCTCGGTGCTACTCCTCCCCACTGTAAATATTACAATTAATTAAATAAACATGCAAATCAACTTACCAGCGGCCGTTCCACGCCAATATTATGGCCGCCCACTGCAACTCATATGTCTTCGTAACTCCGTTCAGAGTTACGAGGAGAGTCACTAATGGGGATGGGGGAGGAGTGAAATTAGCAGGGCGGGGAGCGGGGAAAACATTTTTTATTGGCTGCGGGGATGGTGGAAAGGGGTTGAAGGGCAAATCTGACAAGGTTGGGGGAGAAATATTTGGGGTGGGAATAAAGTTATTGATCGTCATATAGGACAATAAAAAAAATTGGGGAGGTTGGGAAAGGTCCTCCAGCTTTTGATTACTTTTTATTACAAATTTCAGACTAATGTTTATTTAAAAATTCAAATTTTTGTTGAGGGCTTAAAGCCCTTTAAAAATGGCACCGGTGCCTGCGCGGCGACGCCGGATTCCTTACATCATCGAGGGCGGGCGATCCACCCCCTCCATTTAAATGAGCCCCTGCACGAAATATTACACGGGCTCAGCAGCGGTGCTAATAAAATTCAGCCCATGGTCTCTACCAACTAGAAGGACAAGAGCAGCAGGTGCATGGGAACACCACCTCCAAGTTCCCCTCCAAGTCACACACCATACTGACTTGGAAATATATTGCTGTTCCATCACTGTCGTTCTGTCAAGATCTTGAATTCTCTAACTAACAGCACTATGGCTCACCGCCACCTTCTCAAGGGCAATTAGGAATGGGCAATAAATGCTGGCCCTGCTAGCAAAGCCTACATCCATGAATTAATAAATAAAAAAAAGAGGCAGAGAGGCTTACGAGGGAATTCCGGAGCTTACGGCTGAGATGGCTGAAGGTGTGGCAGCCAATGCGGGGGAACAAAGGGAATGGGGAACGCATAAGAGGCCAGAGTTGGAGGGTCACAGAGCTCCTGGAGGGCAATAGGGTTGGAAGACGTTACAGAGATAGAGAGGGATGAGGCCATGAAGAGATTTGAACACAAGGACAAGGATTTTAAATTTGAAGTGTTGGGAAAGTTGGAACTAATAAACGTCAGTGAGCACAGGGTATCATTGATGAGTAGAACTCGGTGCGGATTTGAATACATGCAATAGATTTGGAGGAGCTGAAGTTATAGAGGACAGAGGACAGGAGGCTGGGCAGGAGAGCATTAGTATCATCAAGTCTGGAGATGACAACTGCATGGATGAGAGTTTTTGCAGCAGGCTAAGCTGAAGCAGTCGTGGATCCAGGCATGTTATGGAGGTTGGTGATTTTTGTGATAGAGAGGATATAAGGTTGGAAGTTCAACCTGGAATCCAAAAGGATGCTAAGGTTTTGAAAAATCAGTTTCAACTTGAGACAATGATCAGAAAGGGGGATGGAACTGGAGGCAAGAGTGCTTGTTTCAGGTGCGGGCCAAAGGTAATGGCTTTGGCTTTCCCATGTTTAGCTAGAGAAAACTACATCATCCAGTACTTGATGTTGGACATATAGTTTGACAACACAGGACCAAGGGAGGACTCATGCGTGGTGGAAATGTAGAGTTGGATGTCATCAGTGTCTGTGTGGAAACTGATCCTATGCATTCCAATGACATTGCCGAGGGAAATGAGGCCAATGAGGAATAGGAGGGGGCAAGAGAGAATGGTGCAGGAGCAGGAAGAGAACCCTATAGCTAGCAAAGCTCTGGCTACAATTGAATAAGTAAGAGGAAAACCATGCAAAACTAGTACCGCTCATCTGAACAATGGATGGTGTGGACCACTGTATCAAGACTGTCGTCACAGTCACAGAAAATGATGTTTGTGACTTTAGGTCTGCCTTAGTGCTGTGGTAGGGATTGAAAACTAATTGAAAAGATTCAAGAGTGCTGAGACGAGGGAACGTTTAGCTTTTGGACAAGAAGGGGAGGGGTGTTGCAGCAGAGGCAACTGAATGAATGACCTCAATCTTAGTGACAAATATGTCTGTGAGCTCCCCGGGTATTGTTGGAGGTGAGAGTGGAAAGGGAAGGAAGTGGCGTTGAAGGAGATGATTGGTGGTGCAGAAAAGGAGCTGGAGGTTAGCTTTACATTCGAGGAAAGCTGTAAATGCTTGTGTAATATAGCCGAATATCTGTGACATCTCTGCATTAATATTTCATTTTGTTGCTGTTATGTCATGTATTTTTTTCATTGCTCATTATATTAATGTTTAATTGAAATATAATTTATGAAAAATTAGCCTGGTGCCATGTTAATTTAGTTTCAATTTCATCTGCATAATTATAACTCTAGAAATTTGATCATAATGCAACATTACAAAATAGATTTCAACATACACCATCAGTAAGTTAGCAGTGGAGTAATAGTCTACTGCAAATTTAATTTTTAAAATGTTCCATATTCAAACATGAATTTTATATGGTTAATTGGTTGAAATCTAACATCTTATGTTTGTGTTTTTAAAATTATATGGTGCTGATAAACAGATGAAATATGTACATTGTAATTAAACTGAGTGTAAAAATTACAGCAGGGTAGCAGGGTCATATAACGGGGTAGTCGCTCTGCCTTTTTGCAAGTTGCCTCAGGCCCAGGTAAGGCTCCCAATGCTCAGGGTTATGAGCCATGGCCAGCAGTGGAACCAGAGAATTTTCGGGTGCTGTGAAAGCGGTGGCCTTCCGACATGAAAGTGCTGCCGCCAAGCCCCCACGATATTACGCGCGTGTTCCCATTTAAATGGAGTGGCCACCCCCGATGATGTAGAGGGGGCGGCAGCCACATCCCCGGCAACGTCACCCACCACCTCCCCCCATTGGGTAATCTATATATAACTAGCCCTTTCCCCCCAGAAAAAACCTTTATTGATATACCCAACTTTCCCCCCAGAAATTTGTTCCCTTTGACCCTCAATCCCCTTCCACCATCCCTGCAACCAATATTACGTGCTTTCCCTGCTCCCCCCGCCCTGATAATTTTATTCCTCCCCCCTACCCACCAGTGTCTTGCCTCAGAACTCCAACTGAGTTCTGAAGGCGTGCGAGACGCTTCCAATTATTTGTAAAATCGTTGGCAGGTCAGTTAATTTGAATGTTAATTATCCTCATTTTAATATTTTAATGAAGGCTTCAAGGCCTCACTGCCGCCGCCGCTAATATCCAGCAGGGCCTTCTTGGCCTCGTGGGTCGAGGCGGGCTGTCCCGCTAGCATTTTACGGGCCTCCCCGCCGCGACCCACAGCGTCGAGGGGCTGATAAAATTCAGCCCAATGTCATGTAGCTTTTCCCTAGTCATATTACACATTTCTCATGGAAGTTAAAAAAATGAAGTGGAAAGCCCAGGACCATGAGGCTTGGAGAAATGAGCAGAGGACCTACTCTTGGGCAGATCACCACCATAAAAATTACAGCAAAATGACTCACATTCTGACACTTTTATATTTACACTCTTCCCCTTTACATTCATATATCTTTACACAGTATATATTAAAAAACCTCTTGTTTTCCACTAATATTGTCTCATCCTCTTCTCCTAAAGCTTGTAAAGTTAGCGACTTGTGATAGTTCCATTGAACAGATGCCAGACACCTTCTGGTACTGTGCCTTCATGTGTGACAGCAGTCAATCAAATGGGGAGGGGTGGCGAGGGGGGTGGTGCAATAAAACCAAACCAAATCCTGTCCTCACTCAGACTGCAAATGCAAGCATTTCCCAGCAAGTAGGAGTGACAACATGATATTTTCCTGTCCTTAGCCCAAGGGCATTGAGCCCAATCATATTCTACTTTATCACTGAGCAACTTAAGATGCTAACTGGCATAGATACATTTAGCTGCCTTTGGTACATATCCCTTGATGCCCTTACCTAACAAAAATCTATTGATTTTAGTCCTGAAAATTTCAATTGACTCAGCAACCACAGCCTTTTGGTTCCAGGTTGTCACTCCCTTTGTGTGAAAAATTGATTCCTAATTGGCCTAAATGGCCTACCTCTAATTTTAAGATTAAGCCCTCTTGTTCAGGATAACCCCACCAGAAGGTAATTATGTTTGGCATTAAATTAATCACCTTTATCACATTTGGCATTTTGGTCTACAGTGCAGTTTTATCTCAGCTTCTGAGCCTACATCATCCAAATCGCTTGATGCAGAAGTTTGTTTCCTTCTCACATTTTATGCCTTACATAACTTCTCCTGACAATCCAAACAGCATAATAGCACACAGATCCTGTGAACCAATTACCTGCAGGTGAGCATCCCTTTAAATACTGCTTCAGTGGTTTAAAAGACTAATCCCGCGAGTTTGGAGGCTGGGTGAGATTTCCGTGATTTTGCATGAAAACAGCAGTGGAGACTTAACTGCATCAAGGACTCTAATTTGTATGTATTCACGTGGCCTCTGCCTTCCTGTGGCGGGCACCTGGGCGGACCAAAAATAATGTGCAGGTAAAATGGTGGCCGGTGAGAAGGCAGCAGTAACTATGCTTCAGTGATTTTAACCATCTGTCTACCCTGCTTCCGTGGGCTAGCAGGGTTAGAATGGCCTCTTAGAAATCCAAAATAAAAACAGAAGGTAGTGGCAATACAAAACAGGCTAATCAGTTTGTAAAAGGGAAAGACAGCCTAATGCTTTGACTGTGAGCCCTGTTCAGAAGATGTAGTAATGCTTGAAACATAAACCTTTCTTTTTTTTTTGGCACTTGTAGCAGTGTTAATCTGAGTTTGGGGTTAACTGTCATGCTAAAAAACATGGTTTAAATTGCTGTTCATGTTTCTCAGACTGGCCAGAATGGTCTGTGAACATGCATAAGCTTGAAAATAATTTATTTCTCCTGCAAGGTGATTTATAAAGCAGTATGCAGATTGCAGTTACCAATAATTAAGACATCTGAATTTATACCACCTATATTAATATAGCTAAAGCTCCCACAACAAAGTGACAGTGAGTTCTGATGAAAGGTCACAGACCTGAAACGTTAACTCTACTTCTCTCCTGACCTGCTGAGTATTTCCAGCATTTTCTGTTTTATTTCAGATTTCCAGCATCTGCAACATTTTGCTTTTATTCAAAGTGATGGCTTTGATTAGGTCCTATCATTACAGTGTCTGAGTCACACTATCGTAAAGGTTCCCTGCACATCATAGAGGACACGGGGTCTGCTATAGGAGTGACTGGTGATGCTGAACCTGAGAGAATATTTAATGTAGACTCCAAATCTGTAACTAGCCTGCCAGGCCTCCTTCTATCATAGACTATGTATATTGTTATGATCCCAGTGGAGATAAACACACCAAAAGAGCCAAATTTACTGAACGACCACAATTAACAAAGTGGACAAGATTTCACTTTTATAACTTTTACTTTAACAATAAATTAAACATGAAATAACAGGCAAATCAAGATCAATATATTTTACAGATTACACACTATCAGATACAACAAAGATAGATCGCACAGATTTACTGGAGTTACGACTGAGGCGGGAGGAGTGCACTATCTTTTCTAGTTCCACTTCTCTACAGGTCTAAGTATCTGTTTAAATGCTTACCCGGTTACCGATACCGCCAATTACATACACTTTTTTATTCCAGAATTAAATATACCAACCAGGATTCTTTAATAAACAACAAAGTTGGCAGTTTATTATAAAACAAGACTCAACCTGTAACAAAGCAAAGCATTAACACACAGATTGAAATATGAGAGTTCCCTTTTAAATTCCCCAATTACACTTACACATACTGGAAAAAAAAATACAGGGGTTCTCTCTGCAGAAGTCTGTTACAAAAAAAGGACAAAAAAAGACTACTTTGGCCAAATGCTTGCTAACACTTGATGTAAAAAAGAGAAGATATGAAAGGAGGTCAGTTGTCCCTTTTTTGCTCTGGCGTCTGGGTATATGGAGACGGGTCACTGGGATCGTTTCAGAAGCAGTCAGTTCTGGAAATGTCGAGAATTATTCTAGTAGGCTTTCTAGGAGAAATGTGGCACTAGGGTTTTCTGCCAGCGCACAATTGAATTGCAGGATTTTGTTTTCCAGCTTCTCAGGAGCAATGCAGCACCAGGGATTTTAGCTCTCCCACACTGGATGTTTGCATGATTTCTTCAAAGAGTTAGAGATAGAAGTGATCTGGGTGGTTTCTTTTTCCCTTGGCAGGAAAACACCAACTATCTTCAAACAATTCACACCCAACTAAACTGAAAAAAATGTCCAAACCTCAGACAGAGTCGACCTCTGGACCTCCATGAACCTTGACATGTAGCTTCTCTGTAATGATTTTTCCCCAGGTCACCAAGGATTCTGTTGTTTACTGAGCCCAAAGCACATAATTTCCAGCACAGGTGGCTTCCAAACAACATCTAAAGTGCCCTTTTAGTGAACTTGGTAAAAAAAAACGCATCCATGGAATCTTTTCAGTTTTAACACAAGTCCTCAAAAAAAACATTAAAAAAAGGAAGCACTTTCATAACACTGGGCAGTCCATACAGCATATATGGCACCAATTGTAGCCACAAAGTTCTTCAAAACTCCGAACACCCTCAGGCAGATCTCCAGATCCTGTTTTCCAAGATGCAGTCACTGATTTTTATCTGACAGCAGTTCCCCTTTAATCACAAACTCCACGGGTACAGTCTTCACCAAAAATGGAGCACTTCTCCAGAACCTTCTCAGCTCTGTTCATGACAGGCTTGATGGCGTGGATCCACCAGTATTACTTTACCCTATCGGGTCTGGCAGCATCTGTGGAGAGAGAAGCAGAGTTAACGTTTCAGGTCAGTGACCCTTCATCAGAAGTTCTGATGAAGGGTCACTGACCTGAAACATTAACTCTGCTTCTCTCTCTACAGATGCTGCCAGACCTGCTGAGCATTTCCAGCATTTCTTGTTTTTATTTCAGATTTCCAGCATCTGCAGTATTTTGCTTTTACTTTAATCCATGCCCTTCGGTGA
Source organism: Heterodontus francisci (assembly GCF_036365525.1). Classification (NCBI taxonomy): domain Eukaryota; kingdom Metazoa; phylum Chordata; class Chondrichthyes; order Heterodontiformes; family Heterodontidae; genus Heterodontus; species Heterodontus francisci. Next base: position 41,761,730 of record NC_090388.1, on the reverse strand, counting down.
CAACCCTGTGCACTGTATGGCCGGGTCTAGTTAATCTGTTCCTCTAAGTAACAGAAACAGCTCCTAGATCCAGCCTTCACTTTCTTCAACCTGCCTGCAAAAAGCACCTTCCTGCGCTTGGATGGCTCTCTCCTTTGTTTCTGGTTCCAACCAGCTTCAGTTTCCCCAGAAATCTGAACTTTTTGTTTCAATTTCTGTTAGGACAGTCTGTTCCAATATCTCATAGTCTGTCCCAAAAAAAGAAACAATCTTTGCAATCAGGGTCAGTACACTTAACAGAACATTTGACAAGTTATCTGTTCAGAAGACTGCTCACACATGCTCTCCATGGGTCCCGCAGACCACAAATTCCAAGACAATAAGCTATGTCAGCACGGACATTACCCACGTATTTTATACTATAAAGTAGCTCTCAGCAAAATTTCTCCCTAATTTCCAAAGGTAATTATGCAAATCTCCACAGTATCTATTGGTTTTTACTGTACAGTCCAGTTGCTTGCTTACTATTTTTGTTATGTTCGCACAAGGTCATGAAATAAAACCATGGGGCCATAATTTACTGTAAAAGTAACGGCGAGGCTAACTGAGATCAATGTTATTTATGTGCAAATGAGACAGCAACTTCAGGTTAGCACACACGTACAGTTAAATGCATAAATCAATAGTTGTGGTCCAAGATGTGCCACACCTTTGTAAGTTGCATGAAAACAGCATTTCACTGACCGGCACCCCATTCAAATGTACTAAGCAGCGATAAGTTCCTGTACTGACATCATAGATTTGGATTAAATTTGCCATGGAAAGTTAGGACTTGTCCATTTTAATCTAAGTACCCATTTTAATGGCATGGTAAGTCTTAATTATTGCTAAACAATCTTTCTCTGGCATTGAAAATTAACTTTTACAAGACTGGAGTCTCATTCCTTCAGATTTTAGTTGTTGTTGGAGATTTGATTTTTAAAAAAAAATTTTGTTGACACTTTTATCCCTCTCTCTTAATCCAGTCTTTCTTCCCCTCTCTTTATTTCATTTTCTACACCTAATTTGAATTTGACTTCATTATTCTAACTTGCACTTCCTGGTTCAGACTCTCTGCTGGTCATTTACAGGTTACAGTAAATTCTCGTTCAGTAGCTTTAGCAAAATCAGTATAAAAGAGCAATGTTTGTTTTACGAATAAATCAGATAAAAACGAAACAGGGTGATCAATGCTCCTCAGCACCCCTTTAAAGAGGAACTTAAAATCGGAAATATTTTCCACATGTCCACTGACAAACAAATGTTTCAGCATAAAGTAAAGTGAACCTGAAACTCAACAACTAAATCTCTGCAACCATTGTATTAGCATCAACCATTACGAACTATCTTGGATCATGTTATACATGGAGGTCAACAAATAGGAAGAGTAAAATGAAAAAAAAGATGCACAGGAAATTATAAACTCAGCTGGACTATAAAAGGAAGGAAAGGCTTACATTTACATAGCACCTTTCACGACCACCAGACCAAAGTGCTTTACAGCCAATGAAGTATTTTTGAAGTGTAGTCACTGTTGCAATGAAAACAGCAACTGATGTTACTAAGATACCCAATGTACTTGTCAGTTATGAACCATAGAGAAGCTAAGAAAGACTTCCTCTCTGAAGTTGCTATGACATCAACATCTGCCATGAACATATAGGACACTGGTATGAAGTACAAATGATTACAATTTTAAAGTTTTGTCAATTTTCTTGCAGTCAGAAATCTCTGAAATTGAAACTTGAATATGTATCTTATCAGCGCCACACAAATGCCAGGCAATGACCATCTCCAACAAGAGAGAATCTAACCATCTCCCCTTGATATTCAATGGCATTACCATCGCTGAATCCCCCACTATCAACATCCTAGGGGCTACCATTGACCAGAAACTGAACTGGAATGGCCATATAAATACCGTGGCTACAAGAGCAGGTCAGAGGCTAGGAATCCTGAGGCGAGTAACTCGCCTCCTGACTCCCCAAAGCCTATCCACCATCTACAAGGCACAAGTCAGTAGTGTGATGGAATACTGTCCACTTGCCTGGATGGGTGCAGCTTCAACAACACTCAAGAAGCTCGACACCATCCAGGACAAAGCAGCCCGCTTGATTGGCACCCCATTTACAAACATTCACTCCCTCCACCACCGCCGCACAGTGGCAGCAGTTTGTACCATCTACAAGATGCACTGCAGCAACGTACCAAGGCTCCTTAGACAGCACCTTCCAAAACCATGACCTCTACCAACTAGAAGGACAAGGGCAGCAAATGCATGGAAACATCATCACCTGCAAGTTCCCCTCCAAGTCACACACCAACCTGACTTGGAACTATATCGCCGTTCCTTCACTGTCACTGGGTCAAAATCCTGGAACTCCCTTCCTAACAGCACTGTGGGTGTACCTACCCCACATGGACTGCAGTGGTTCAAGAAGGCAGCTCACCACCACCTTCTCTAGGGCAATTAGGGATGGGCAATAAACGTTGGACTGGCTAGCGATGCCCACATCCCATGAATGAATTTTTTAAAAGTTGCCCGAACTCTCCATGGAAGTGAAAAGCTGCTCCTTTTGGGTTCTTTTTCTCTTCCTCCTTTTACTACCAATTTTATCCCCTGACTTTGTGCTCAAAGTGATGTTGACTCCTCTTTTGGGTATGGGTGATTTTTCATTTATAAGCCTAAACTGTGAGAATCAGCAGGCTATTCAACTGTGTAGACCATCACAGTCAAGTCCGATTCTACCCATCACCCGGTATGCACTTCCCAGCAAAGTGTTCATGACTAAGAAGTCTTGATGATCTTTGCTCTCCTTAACTCAGGTGTAATGACTCTTTTATCTCATAACCTGAGATCAGCTAACTCAGCACAGGACAAGGATTAAATCTATTCTGTACCGCTCAGCTGACTCACTGCTTTAACCTGGTGAGACACTGGGGCAACCACTGCTGTCAGATTCAATTCGAGGCATAAATACTAAGAGAAGTGTATGAACATTATTAGTGAGTCGTTTTACACCTACAAGGTCAGAACTTCAACAAGAGTTGATTCCAACTTATCTTCCAGCTATAAAACTGGCATTTATTTGCAACTGAAGTACCAGCAAAGATTTCTGCTGGTAAACCTGTAACCTTTATTTGTATGAAGTGTGTGAAGGAATATCACCCCATTTAACTAAAGTCAAAAAATGGTGTTAGTCAAATCACTTTTTGGAGTCCAAAAACACTACTGAGACTTTTAAACACAATATCACAAAGTATTTCCAGCACAGAAACAGGCTACTCAGCCCACCATGCCCATGTTTATACTTCACAGGGGTCATCTCCCACCCTTTTTCATCTAACTCCTTAAACATATCCTTCTACTCCTTTCTCCTGTCTACCCCTTAAATGCATCTATTTGCCTCAACTACTGCATGTGGTAGCAAGTTCCACATTCTAACCACTCTCTGGGTAAAAAGGTTTCTCCTGACTTCCCTACCAATAAACATTTACAAATTATAATTTTGAGAAAAGCATATTTCCAAATTCTACTCTTCTGCTCAGCTCCATTACTTAGGGTGAAGGAAAGTGGGTATTTTGTGGGCACTCGTGCAAAACTTTAAAAATGGGAGGATAGGGGTGGCAGTGAGTAATTGCTGAATATTGCTAATAAGTTGATGCTTCACCACTTTCAAAAAGGTTCTTCTATTTTACAGTTTCTTTTCTTTTTGTTGAACAAGCTGTGGAAGAAACAATATAAATCATCCAAATCACTTTCACATAAGCTGCTATGTGTATAGTAGGTTGCAAGATTTTTTGTACACTTTAGCAATTCTGAATGTTCAAATGTAATGCATCTAAGATGGGAAAATAAAAACTGCATAATTTTCCACTGGAATTTCTATTTTCAATTCCTTTCCCTCAAGTCAATAAATTTTCTTGCCTTTGATCATGTTCTTCTTATGATAATGGTGAGCTTAATGTGGTTATGATTCTTTCTGGGTACTTTATGAGACTATGAGAAATCATAAATCATGCACATTTAATGCGAACAAGTTATCAGTTGTAGGCCGTTACCACTTCTTTCAGTTATATTATTATAGGCACAAAATTGTATAGTATGTAGTTTTTAGTAGTTTCCAAACTAGCAGATTTGTCAAACACGATTTCCCTTTCATAAATCCATATTGACTGCCCAATCATATTATGATTTTCTAAGTTCCCTGTTACCACGTCCATAAAAACAGATTCCAGCATTTTGCCTACTACTGATGTTACACTAACTGGCCTATAGATCCCTGTTTTCTCTCTCCCCCCTTTCCTGAACAGTGGGGTTATGTTTGCTACTATCCAATCCATGGGGACCATTCTAAAATCTAGCGAATTGTGGAATATTAAAACCAATGCATCCACTAGCTCAGTTGTTTAAAACTGAGGCCATCAGGTGCAGGGGATTTGTTGCATTTTAGTCTCATTCATTTCTCCAGTACTATTTCTTTCCCAATACTAATATCTTGAGAATTTCTGAAAATAGAGACATGTTGTCGAAGCTTTTCATCTTGCACTCATCAGGACAATACGCAAGAATAAACAATATAAAGGAAAACAACAACTTATACTGCATGAGAAGAGAGTGCTGATTGGTTGCAAGTGAACTATGAATCTTTGCAGGCAGAAAGAACATGTACACACATTGCACCTGTTTCAGCTAAACAAAATAAGTGACAGCTGGTTAATTCCTCAAGGCAATGCCTTGACCAATCAGAATAAAGCTGCCTGGTTTAAATTTCATACAAAGCTTGGCAGTTAACTGTCAGTCACCGTAAACTGGTGCATTCTCCATGGCAACGCCTCTACCAATCAGAGTTCACTTGTCAACCATTCAGCACTCTCTTCTCATGCAGCACAAGTTGTTGTTTTCCCTTACATTGGTTATTCTTGCGATTGTCCTGGTGTGTGCAAGATGAAAAGCTTCAACAACATGTCTCTATTTTCAGTAATTTTCAAGTTCTGTACTACCAAATGACTATTAATACTAATATCCTTAAATTCCTCCTTTTCACTAGGCCCTTGGTTTCCCATTACTTCCGGAATTTTTTGTGTCTTCTACCATGAAGACAGATGCAAAGTATTCATTTAATTGTCTCTGCCATTTCCGTATTTCCCATTATAATTTCTCCTGTCTCTGCCTCTAAGGAACTCATATTTACTCTTGCTAATCTCTTACTTTTTGCATACTAATAGAAGCTTCTATAATCTGTTTTATGTCAAAACTCAGTTTACTCTCATATCATATTTCTCTTCCTTTATCAATTTCTTTGTCCTTCTTTTCTGAATTTTACGAACTAGGAGGAGTCGGCCACTCGGCCCCTCGAGCCTGCTCCACCATTCAATAAGTTCATGGCTGAACTGATTACTCCACATTACCACCTATCCCCGATAACCTTTCACCCCCTTGCTTATCAAGAATCTGTCTACCTCTGCCTTAAACATATTCAAAGTCTCTGCTTGCACCGCCTTTTGAGGAAGAGAATTCCAAAGACTCACAACCCTCTGAGAGACAAAATTTTCTCCTCATCTCTGTCTTAAATGGGTGACCCCTTATTTTTAAACAGTGACCCCTGGTTCTAGATTCTCCCACAAGGGGAACCATCCTTTCACATCCACCCTGTCAAGACCTTTCAGGATCTTATGTGCTTCAATCAAGTCGCCTCTTACTCTTCTAAATTCCAGCAGATACAAGCCTAGCCTGTCCAGTCTTTCATCATAAGATAGCCTGCCCATTCCAGGTATCAGTTTAATAAACCTTCTCTGAACAGCTTCCAACGCATTTACATTATACCTTAAATAAGGAGATCAATATTGTACACAGTACTCCAGATGTGGTCTCACCAATGACCTGTATAGCTGAAGCATAACCTCCTTACTTTTGTATTCAACTCCCCTCGCAATAAACAATAACATTCTATTAGCTTTCCTAATTACGCGCTGTACCTGCATATTAAACTTTTGCAATTCATGCACTAGGACACCCAGATCCCTCTGCATCTCAGAACTTCGCAATCTCTCACCATTTAGACAATATGCTTCTTTGTTATTCTTCCTGCCAAAATGGACAACTTCGCATTTTCCCACATTATACTCCATCTGCCAGATTTTTTCCCACTCACTTAACCTATCTATATCCCTTTGTAGCCTCCTTATGTCCTCTTCACAACCTACTTTCCTACCTATCTTTGTGTCATCAGCAAATTTAGCAACCATACCTTTGGTCCCTTCATCTAAGTCATTTATATAAATTATAAAAAGTTGAGAACCCAGCACAGATCCCTGTGGCACACCATTTGTTACATCTTGCCAACCAGAAAATGACCCATTTATGCCTACTCTCTGTTTCCTGTTAGCTAGCCAATCTTCTATCCATGCAAATATGTTACCCCCTACACCATGAGCTTCTATTTTGTGCAATAATCTTTGATGTGGCACCTTATCAAATCGGGAAATCTAAGTACAATACATCCACTAGTTGCCCTTCATCCACAGCACATGTAACTCCCTCAAAGAACTCCAATAAATTGGTTAAACATGATTCCCCTTTCACAAAACCATGTTGACTCTGCCTGATTGCCCTGCTATAACGTCTTTAATAATAGCTTCTAACATTTTCCCTAAGATAGATGTTAAGCTAACTGGCCTGTTGTTTCCTGCTTTCTGTCTTCCTCCCTTTTTGAATAAAGGAGTTACATTCGCTATTTACCAGTCTACCAGAACCTTCCCCAAATCTAGGGAATTTTGGAAAATTAAAACTAACGCATCAACGATCTCACTAGCCACTTCTTTTAAGACCCTAGGATGAAGTTCAACAGGACCCGGGGAGTTGTCAGCCTGCAGCTCCAACAATTTGGTCAGTATCACTTCCCCAGTGATAGTAATTTTTCTGAGTTCCTCCCTCCCTTCCATTTCCTGACTTACAGCTAATACTGGGATGTTACTTGTATCCTCTATAGTGAAGACCGATGCAAAATAACTGTTCAATTCATCTGCCATCTCCTTATTATCCATTATTAATTCCCCAGACTCACTTTCTATAGGATCAATGTTCACTTTGTTAACCCTATTTAAAATATGTATAGAAACTCTTACTATCTGTCTTTATATTTCTAGCTAGCTTTCTCTCGTACTCTAATTTTACCTTCCTTATCAATCTTTTAGTCAATCTTTGCTGTTTTTTATATTCTGTCCAATCTTCTGATCTGCCACCCATCTTTGTGCAATTATATGCTTTTTCTTTAAGTTTGATACTATCTTTAACTGTTTTAGTTAACCATGGATGGCGGGTCCCCCCCTCCCCTTTGGACTTTTTCTTTCATTGAAATATATCTATTCCGTGTATTCTGAAATATCCCCTTAAATGTCTGCCCCTGCATCTCTAATGACCTATCCCTTAACCTAATTTGCCAGTTTACTTTAGATAGCTCTGCTTTCATGCCCTCATAATTTCCCTTATTTAAGTTTAAAATACTGGTCTTGGACCCACGCTTCTCTCCCTCAAACTGAATGTAAAATTCAATCATACTATGATCGCTACTACTGAGGGGCGCCTTAACTATGAGGTCATTAATTAATCCTATATCATTGCAAAATAGAAGGTCTAGTATAGCTTGCTCTCTGGTTGGCTCTAGAACGTACTGTTCCAAGAAATTATCCCAAAAATCCACCCAATCCTCAGGCTTACTACTCTTTTCGGCAACATTATAAGCCTCTTCTTTTAATCAAATACTATCTTTAACTTTTCTTGTTAGCCACAGTTGAACCACTTTTCCTGTGGGTTTTTTATTCCTTAAGAGAATGTATTATCATTGTGAAACATGAATTAATTATTTAAATATTTGCCATTACCAATCTATCATCATATCTTTCAATCTAGTTTCCCAATCTACCATAGCCAGCTCGCCCTTCATAGCTATTAGTTTACTTTGTTCAGACTTTAAGACCCTAATTTTGGATTGAACAAAATCACTCTCAAACTCAATATAAAATTCTATCATATTATGATCACTCTTTCCCAGAGGCTCCTTTACTACAAGGTTCTTAATTAACCTTGTTTCATCAGACAATAGTAGATCTAAAATAGTCTGTTCCCTTGTTGGTTGACAGACTGATCTAGAAAGCTATCTTCAATGCATTTCATGAACTCATTCCCTACACTATTACTGCAAATTTGGTTTGTCCAGTCTTTATGAAGATTAAACACCCCCATGAAAAGATTCAAGAGAATGGTTCCAGGGATGAGGAACTTCAGGTATGAAGACAGATTGCAGAAGTTGGCACTATTTTCCTTGGAGAAAAGAAGGCTCAGAGGAGATTTGATAGCGGTATTCAAAATCATGAGGGGTCTGGACAGAGGAGATAGGGAAAGGATTGAGAACGAGAGGGCACAGAATTATAAGTGATTGGCAAAAGAAGGAAAAGTGACATGAGGATAAACTTCTTCATGCAGCGAGTGGTTAGGATCTGGAATGCACTGCCTGAGAGTGCAGTGGAAGCACGTTCAATCGAAGCATTCGAAAGGGAATTAGACTGTTATCTGGAAAGGAAGAATGTGCAGGGTTAAGGGGAGAAGGCTGGGGAATGGCGTTAGGTGAACTGCTCATTCGACGAGTCAGTGCATACATGATGGACTGAATGGCCGCCTTCTGCGCTGAAACAATTCTGTTTACCGATGATTACCGTGGGCTGAATTTTCAAAACCAGGTCGGGAACCCAACACCCGGATGACTTCTGGGTCCTGACTCCGCGCCTCAGCTGCATCACTAACATGACGTGATCATCAAATCTAAGTGCCCTAATTGGCAGAAGTCGAGCTTGGCGCCCAATTAGATGCTTTAAAGAAAACGTCCTGCACTGGGCCTGGCACAAGATTCCTGTGGGCCTGAAACATTACGTCTCCCACCATGTTTGCTGTCTGCCCGCTATGAGCCCTATAGCTGTGCACTATTGTGCATCAGACTGGTTGGGCTCACTGGAACCCACATCAAAAATTGCCACATGGGAATCCCACCGGCCCCTTAATGCGTTCCTTCATGAGCTTAATGGGCCGATAATTGGAGGTGAGCAGCTCCCCCATTCCCTTCTCCCCGCCCTCACATTGAAGATTGCCGACTGTACCAGAAGTGCTGGGTTCTGGAAAAGACCTCCAGGGCTCCGATTTTCGAATCACATTTGCACCGGCTCCCGATCCCATGGTCCTTTGAAAATCCTGCCCGGTATTACCCTTCTTACATCCATTCTAATTTCAGTGTTTATACTCTTCCTGACACTACACCTGCTGTTGGGGGACTATAAACTACTCCCATCAACATTTTTTGCCTTTTGTTGTTTCATAGCTCCACCAAAACTGATACTACATCTTGATTTTCTGAGCTATGACCCTTTCTATACATTGTCTTTATTCCATCCTTTATTATCAAAGCAACCTCTCCTTTTCCTGTTTCCAAACTCTTCGAAAAGTCAGGTATCCTGGAATATTTAATCCCAACCTTGGTCACTCTACAAATATGGGCTGGATTTTATGAAGCCAGTGGGGGTCCCAACCCGGACCCAAAAGGTGAGGGGTACCCCGCCTTGGCACTTTGGAGACCACCCGGCTCTATTTAACATTGCTTGGGCAATTAACCGCCTGGCGCTGGGGTCCCTGTCCCTTTAAGGCCAATCAGAGGGCTGGCAGCTCAGTAGGATTGGCAGCACAATTGGGAGCAGTGGCCGCTGCCAGTACTACAAGAGGCTTGGAACCAGGACCGGCGCTGGAGCCGCAGACCCCAGGTAAATGTGGTGGGGTTGCCTGGGCCAGTCTGGCAGGCCCTGGTGATTGGGGGTGGGGAGAGAGTGGGCATTGAGGACAGGATGGGGGTGTTAGCGAATGGGCAGCTTTTGCTGCCAGGGGCCCTCCATGGGCAGCCTGCAGGGAAACCATCTTGTTTTACTGGGCAACCTCCCTACATGGCGGAGACACCCACCACCTCCCCACTGCAGGTAAGATACCAGCGGTGGCAGGAAGAGGCTCATAAGTGGCCAGTAATCGGGCCTCAATTGGCCTCTGGGCGGGAAGGTCATCTTCAGCTGTCCTCGCCTCAGACTAAATTCCAAGACGTTAAGAAGGCAACGAGCACTTTGCCCTCCCTCCCCACCAACGCCTTCCCTTGCAATTTTATGCACCCGCTGCCTCCGTTCCAGACCCTATGGGGGGCCATAAAATTGAGCCCCATGTCTCCGTACTGGCTATTAGATCACACCCATTAATTTCCATCTTTGCTATTAATTCATCTAGGCTGTTGCAAATGCTTCACACATTCAAAATATACCATCAGTAGCTTTATTTTTATATTCTTCCCTGATGCCACCCTAGTCACTAATGCCCCATTACCTGTGTTTAGGTCTCCGAACATTCCTGACCCACTGCACTGATTTTTACCCAAATCACCACTCTGCTTTACAACCTTGACAATTCTCTTATCGCTTTTGCATTTACTCTTTCCTGAATCCTTACTCCCAAACACAACCCCCGCCCCCAACCTCATTAGTTTAAAGCTCTATCTACCAACCTAGTTATTTCATTCGCCAAAACACTGGTCCCAGCCTGGTTTAAATGAAGCCTGTCCCAATGGAACAGCTCCCTCTTTCCTCAATATTGGTGCCAGTGCCTCATGAATTGAAAGCCCAGGCTCCAACACCACTTTTTCAGCCAAGCGTTTACCTGCTATCCTGTTTGCCCCTATGTCAATCTGCATGCGGCTCTGGTAACCACTCAGACATTATTACCTGTTAGGTTCTTGAGACACAAGAGAGGGTGCAAAAATGATTAATACGAATGATACCAGAAATTAGAGGCTACCAGCTATCAGGAAAGGATGAAGAGGCTGGGTCTCTTTTCTCCTGAAAAGAGAAGGCTGAGGGACGACCTAATAAAGTACTTTAAAAATATAAAAAGCTTCGAAAGCATAGACACAGAATGTTTCCACTTGTGGGGAAGAGCAAAACCAGAAGCCATCAATACAACATAGTCATCAAGAAATCAAATAGGAATTCAGAAGAAATGTCTTTAGTCAGAGAGTGGTGAGAATGTGGAACTCACTAACACAGGGCATGGTTGGAGTGAATAGTATAGATTCATTTAAGGGGCAACTAGATAAGCATAAAAGTGAGAAGGGAATAGAGGGCAATTCTAATAGAGTTAGATGAGGAAGAATGGGTGGCCGCTCGACTGGAGCATAAATGCCAACACAGCTCGTTGATTTGAATAACCTGTGTCTGTGCTGTATATTCGATGTGGTTCTATACTTCAACTGAATTTTCACAGTATGCTGTTTCAGTTAATATAATAATGCAACTATAAAAGCTATAAAGGATTGTATTACTTCATGTTTCAATAACAGCATTCTAATGCTTGCAACTGAGAGTTGAGAGATGAGTGTAACTCCCCTTTTCTTTAGGTTGGACCCTGATTTTAGAGTCATAGAATTATACAGCACAGAAACAGGCTCTTCGGCCCATCGTGTCTGTGCCGGCCATCAAGCACCTAACTATTCTAAACCCATTTTCCAGGATTTGGCCCGTAGCCTTGTATGCTATGGCGTTTCAAGTGCTCATCTAAATACTTCTTAAATTTTGTGAGGGTTCCTGCCTCCACCACCCCTTCAGGCAGTGTGTTCCAGATTCCAACCACCCTCTGGATAAACATTTTTTTCCTCAAATCCCCTCTAAACCTCCTGCCCCTTACCTTAAATCTATGCCCCCTGGTTATTGACCCCTCCGCTAAGGGAAAAAGTTTATTCCTATCTAACCTATCAGTGCCCCTCATAATTTTGTATACCTCAATCAGGTGCCCCCTCAGCCTTCCCTGCTCTAAGGAAAACAACCCTAGCCTTTTCAGTCTCTCTTCATCACTGAAATGCTCCTGGTGAATTTCCTCTGCACCCTCTCCAATGCAATCACATCCTTCCTATAGTGTGGTGCCCAGAACCATACACAGTACTCCAGCTGTGGCCTAACTATCTTTTTATACAGCTCTATCGTTACCTCCCTGCTCTTATATTCTATGCCTCGGCTAATAAAAGCAAGTATCCCATATGCCTTCCTAACCACGCTATCTACCAGTGCTGCTGCCTTCGGTGATCTATGGACAAGTACACCAAGGTCCCTCTGACACTCTGAACTCCCTAGGGTCCTACCATCTATTGTATATTCCCTTGCCTCGCTAGTCCTCCCAAAATGCATCACCTCACACTTCTCAGGATTAGATTCCATTTGTCACTGCTCCGCCCATCTTACCAGCCCATCTATATCATCCTGTAATCTAAGGCTTTCCTCTTCAGTATTTACAACACCACCAATTTTCATGCCATCTGCAAACTTACTGATCATACCTCTTATATTCACATCTAAATCATTAATATAGACTACAAACAGCAAGGGTCCCAGCACAGATCCCTGCGGTACACCACTGGTCACAGGCTTCCACTCACAAAAACAACCCTCGACCATCACCCTCTGCCTCCTACCACTAAGCCAATTATGGATCCAATTTGCCAAATTGCCCTGGATCCCATGGGCTCTTACCTTCTTAACCAATTTCTTGCCTTGCCAGCAACACTTACAGCCCATGAAAGAATTTTTAAAAAGCAGGATAGAGCTGGGTGGTTTGGTGGTTCTCCACACCCTAGTCGTGGGCTTCCACAAGAAAGGTATCAGGTCAGCAGTAGGTTGGCTCGGAGCTGGAGGTCGGGGTGGGAGAGAGAGAGAGTGAGAGACAGAGGCCTATGCTGTGCGATTACAGGGAGCAATGGAGATCAGGATATGTGTATATGTGCATAATGAGTTCAAGAAAAGAAGGCGGCTTTGCCAAAGTGATTGTTGGCTTTCACTCTTGCCATCAGTTCACTGGTTCCCCTCTTACTATATTCTTTGACCTTGCTTTCTTGTTATAAGGAAAGATAGCTTTGGATCAGGAAATATAAGACATTGGAATGAGCCTATTGTCAAGGTAACACACATGGCTTGGTTAGGTATGTATAGCTGTGCCTCACCTGTCACATAGATGACCAGCCACTACTACCATGGCAGGTGGGGTGGGGGGGAGGGGGGGGGGCTGATGGGGGAAGCACACTTTCCTTTTACTTCTGGGATCCCTTTTGAATCTAATGGAAAGAAAATATCCTTTCTCAACCAACAAAGAAAGAATAGTGACATGGGGTCTTTTACATCGACCTGAAAGGGCAGATAGGGTCTTATTTTAATGTCTCATGCGAAAGATAGCACCTCCAATAGTGCAGCATTCCCTCAGTACTATACTGAAGTGTCAGCGTAGATTATGTGTTGAAATTTCCGGAGTGGAACCTGAATCTAAATCCTTCTGACTTAGAGGCGAGAGTTCTACCAACTGAGTCACAGTGACACAATGTCTAAGTGAAATGAACTTTCAACTCCAGTCCCACAGAGCATATCAAACAACCGACTATTCAGCACAAATTGGAACTAATCGACCACCAGCACTGAAAGATCACAATGCAGACTAATGTAAGAAATGGAAAGGTCAGACTGGTCCAAGTAATAGTCATGGTATGTTACTGAAGTAGTTCAAATGGCAGCTTCAACTGTCATTTAACTCATACTGTGGTTTACCTACAAATGCTTAATGTGGACTCTCTGCAAATATTGAAAATTATTTTCACCCCTCTAATTGAAATCTTTGACCTTAATCAACATTAAAATTACCCCAAAACATTAAAAGCACTTCAACACATTTCTTCACTGGCACTAGCAGTAGCTATATAATCATTCATTTGACTGAGTGCTCCGATATAACTGACACTTCATACGGGGCATTAAATACCTATTATTTGCTCTGCTACTGGCAATAAATAGCTTCTTATTTTATTTTCTCTAGCTATTTGAGTACAGTTTCCTTTTGAAGTAACTGAAATTTTACTGTGGTGTTCTTCTTGCTTCCATGCTTGAATTACTCCACCTAAGAAAAGGACTGGTTCATTTTGTAACCTTGAATTACATGCATACTGACAGAAAATGCTGGCACAGGGTTAACACAAGAGCAGTAATATTTGCTGCTCAAAGAGAGCTGCAAACGTGGCCAAAGTAAATCCTTACAGCAACTTCAAAATTAGACTCACATTTATACATAATTGTGCACTCAAAGACAGAGTCTGGTCAAGCATTGCATACAATGGAGCCTTGGGTGAAAATTACCACAAAGCATTAGCAAATTATCCAATGTGACACATTAAGGTAATTTAAAACATCAGTAGTATCTGTAGGGGGTAAATTGTCCTTGAAACAAGTATGGAGAAACATAAAATGTATCATCCATCTCCTGGGTCTGACGACATTAATTTACGTGACAATCATCCAGGAGCCTATGAATTTAATATGTCCCTGAGTGCATTTTAATTAGGCTGCCAATCCAAGATGATAAATAAAAATACAAAGATAACACAAATATCTCAGTTTATACCTGTGAATTATGTTACATAACTAGTAATAAGAAACTTTGCTCATGCATTGTATTTTTGTGTTAGGATAAATACCAGTCAATATAAAGTGTTAAAATATACCACAATAAAAATTCAAAATTGGAAACAAAAAAAATTGCTGCAGTATTGAGCTGGTAATTCTTTCTAACTTAAAGACATAGGGCTGGAAATTTGTTGGTGCCCACTATTGGGTATTTGGCCCCAAACTGAGCTCGAACCAGGAGGCCCAAGGCTGGCCTGAAATTAGGCCTCAGGTCTCACTTCCATTGGCAGCGCGCTCAACTGGTGATTCAAATTTCAGGGTCGTCTGCTTCATTGGCAGTGGCCCTCAGGGCCAGATGGGCAGGGTGAGGGTCAGGAGCTCCTTCTGGCTTTGCATGAATAAAAAAAAAATATTAGTTAGCACTTACTCATCTGGTGGTGGCCAGCTTTTAGGTTGCGTTTCATGCCAGATGAACCTGAGTCAAGCAGGCAGGGCACTACACCTCATGACTCCCATTTCCTGAGGGGACTTAACACAGACATTAGGATCCTCATTTACACATACAAAGGGCCTAACACCTGTTTTTGGGTTGAATGCCTTTCAGACATCCTGGGGACACAAGATGTTGGTGTCCAAAATTGGTCAATGTTGTATCCATTTTACGACTGTAAAACAAGCACAATGAGTTTCAATTTCTACCACATATTCTTCCCAGTTTTTTTCATAAATTTGTTGATTCATTCCAAGTATATCAACATAATCATCACATATTATTTGCCATTTAAGTTATCAGTATGAAATTGCCAGCAAATAAATCTACTTTCTAATGGAATCCATTTGCCTACACTGATAGTCTAATAAACTATTTATGGATGCGATACCATATAACACTGATACAACTGGTTGAACAGATGGAAGGTCCTTCTCAGAGCCTTCAAAAATTGCCTTGGAACTGCTGACTCGAACACCTACAAGTATAAATGTTTAAATGTGTTCTGTAAGTACACATTTAGCTACATATAGTAATTGCCTTTGCATGCAGTGCCCAACATTTATTCAATTTTCCCAGTGTGAATTATTGCATTAGCAGAAGTAGGCTAGAATTGGGTTCACGCTGGCGGGAAAAATTGGTCCTCATCATGCCCTTTTTGTGTTCAAAGATTTTGAATTGAATGAACAAATTTCCAAATGCAATCTTGTATGTTTGATGTTTCCTAGAAGTGCATTGGCTGCCAATTTAGAATTTGGTTGCTTCCAGGTATCTGGGGCACACTGCGAAAACAGGCGTGAATTCAGTTAATATGTTAACTAGGGGCCAGTGGCCAATATTAGGACCTCAATGCCAAGTACAGCATAGACTGTGCTCTGCTTGTGTCATATAATTTTTCCAGGTCTACAGCCACCTTAAATGGTCTCTGGAGACACCGATGGAAAGATGAGTAAATGCTTTCTCTACTTACTTTTCGGAGTGCTCCTCCTACCGGGGGAGGCTGTGGCATACTCAGAGGAAATGGTGGCATAGTCGGGGGGTGGGTTGGTGGCACAGTGGTAATGTCACTAGACTGGTAACCCAGAGCCCCAGAGCTCTGGGAACATGGGTTTGAATCCCACCGTGGCAGATGGGGGAATTTGATTTCAATTAATAAATCTGTAATTAAAAAGAAGTCTAATGGTGACCATGAAACCATTGTCGATTGTTGTAAAAACCCTTCTGGTTCACTAATGTCCTTTAGGAAAGGAAATCTGCCAACCTTACTTGGTCTGGCCTTCCTGTAACTCCAGACCCATAGCAATGTGGTTGACACTTGAAATGACCTAGCAAGCCACTCAGTTGTATCAAACCGCTACAAAGTCTAAGAAAAGGAATGCAACCAGACGGACCACCTGGCTTCGACCTAGGCACTGGAAATGACAACAGCAAACCCAGCCCTGTCAACCCTGCAAAGTCCTCCTTACAAACATCTGGGGGCTTGTGCCAAAATTGGGACAGCTGTCCCACAGACTAGTCAAGCAACACCCTGACATAGTCATATTCACGGAATCATACCTTGCAGACAACATCCCAGACACCACCATCACCATCCCAGTGTATGTCCTGTCCCACCGGCAGGACTGACCCCCAGAGGTGGCAGTACAGTGGTATACAGTCGGGTGGGAGTTGCCCTGGGAGTCCTCAAAATTGACTCCGGACCCCATGCAGTCTCATGGCATTAGGTCAAACATGGGCATGGAAACCTCATGCTGATTACCACCTACCGCCCTTACCTCTGCTGATGAATCAATGCTTCCCCATGTTGAACACCAACTGGAAGAAGCACTGAGGGTAGCAAGGGCACAAAATGTACTCTGGGTGGGGGACTTCAATGTCAATCACCAAGAGTGGCTCAATAGCACCACTATTGATCGAGCTGGCCGAGGCCTAAAGGACATAGCTGCTAGACTGGGTCTGCGGCAGATGGTGAGGGAGCCAACAAGAGGGAAAAACATACTTGACCTCGTCCTCACCAATCTACCTGTCGCAGATGCATCTGTCCATGACAGTATTGGTAGGAGTTGCCACTGCACAGTCCTCGTGGAGACAAAGTCACATCTTCACACTGAGGGTACCCACCATTGTGTTGTGTGGTACTACCACCATGCTAAATGGGATAGATTTTGAACAAATCTAGCAACTGAAAACTGGCATCCATGAGGTGCTGTGGGCCATCAGCAGCTGCAGAGTTGTATTGAACCACAAACTGTAACCTCATGGCCCAGCATATCCCCCACTCTACCATTACCATCAAGCTAGGGGACCAACCCTGGTTCAATGAAGAGTACAGGAGGGCATGCCAGGAGCAGCACCAGGCATACCTAAAAATGAGGTGTCAGCTTGGTGAAGCTACAACACAAGACTACTTGCACGCCAAACAGTGGAAGCAGCAGGCGAAAGACAGGGCTAAGTGATCCCACAGCCAACGGATCAGATCTAAGCTCTGCACTCCTGCCACATACAGTCATGAATGGTGGTGGGCAATTAAACACATCAGTGCAAAAGATAAGGCTGAAGCATTTGCATCTATCTTCAGCCAGAAGTGCTGAGTGGATGATCCATCTTGGCCTCCTGCTGAGGTCCCCAGCATCACAGATGCCAGTCTTCAGCCCATCTGATTCACTCCACATGATATCAAGAAATGGTTGTAGGCACTGGATACTGCAAAGGCTATGGGCCCTGACAACACTCCGGCAACAGTACTGAAGACCTGTGCTCCAGAACTAGCCGCACCCATAGCCAAGTGGTTCCAGTACAGCTACAACATTGGCATCTACCAGGCAATGTGGAAAATTGCCCAGGTATGTCCTGCGCACAAAAAGCAGGACAAATCCAACCTGGCCAATTACCGCGCAATCAGTCTACTCCCGATCATCAAAAATGTGATGGAAGGTGACAAAGACAGTGCTATCAAGCGGCACTTGCTTAGCAATAACCTGCTCACTGCCGCTCAGTTTGGATTCAGCCAGGGACTCAGCTCTTGACCTCATTACAGCCTTGGTCTAAAGATGGAAATAAGAGCTGAGCTCCAGAGGTGAGGTGAGAGTGACTGCTCTTGACAATAAGGCAGCATTTGACCAAGTATGGCATCAAGGAGCCCTAACAAAATGGGAGGCAATGGGAATCAGGGGAAATCTCTCCGCTGGTTGGAGACATACCTAGCACAACGCAAGATGGTTGTGGTTGTTGGAGGTCAATCATCTCAGTTCCAGGACATCACTGCAGAAGTTCCTCAGGGTAGTGTCCTAGGCCCAGCCATCTTCAGCTGCTTCATCAATGACCTTCCCTCCATCACAAGGTCAGTAGTGGGGATGTTCGCTGATGATTGCACACCATTCACGACTCCTCAGATACTGAAGCAGCCCCTGTCCATATGCAGCAAGACCTGGACGATGTCCAGGATTCGGCTGATAAGCGGCAAGTAACATTCACGCCACACAAGTGCCAGACAATGACCATCTCAAACAAGACAGAATCTAACCATCTCTCCTGGAAGTTCAATGGCATTACCATCGCTGAATCCCTCACTATCAAAATCCTGGGGGTCACCATTAACCAGAAACTGAACTGGACCAGCCACATAAATACAAGGCACAAGTCAGGAGTTTGATGGAATACTCTCCAGTTGCCTGGATGGGTGCAGCTCTAACAACACTCAAGAAGCTCGACACCATCCAGGAATAAGCAGTCCGCTTGATTATCACCCCATCCACCACCTTCAACATTCACTCCCTCCGCCACCAACGCACAGTGGCAGAAGTGCATACCATCTACAAGATGCACTGCAGCAACTCACCAAGGCTCCTTCGACAGCATCTTCCAAACCTGCAACCTCTACCACCTGGAAGGACAAGGGCAGCAGATGCAAGGGAACACCACCCCTCCAAGTTCTCCTCTAAGCCACAGACCACCCTGACTTGGAACTATATCACCGTTCCTTAACTGTTGCTAGGTAAAATCCTGGAAATTCCTTCCTAGCAGCACTGGGGTGTACCAACACCCCAAGGACTGCAGCAGTTCAAGAAGGCTGCTCACCACCACCTTCTCAAGGGCAATAGGAATGGGCAATAAATGCTGGCATGGCGAGCGACGCCCACACGGGTCCCTACTGTCTGGTCTTTTCCCCATTCCATTGCCTACGCCCACATGACCGACCTGTGAGTTGGCTCTGCGTGGAACTGGGTGATTTTTCAGGACCCCACCTGGCGTGTGGTATAAGGACACCCAATGGGCACCTGCAGCTTGCTGGTTTTATGTAGTTGAGGCACAAGGCCCAATTTGGAGTGAGCCTTCAGCCGATGTCTTTGGGCACATGTTCTTCTTCATTGTTTGATGGCCATTAAAACTGGAATGCAAAAGGGATGCCTTGATGCATTCCACCACAAAATGATACAGTGGACAAAGTTGGCTTTGAGTAAGAACACTTTAGGAACAGGAAGAGGCCATTCAGCCCCTCGAGCCTTCTCTGCCATCCAATTAAATCATGGCTGATCTGTACCTTGACTTCATTTCCCCATCTTAGCTCCATATCCCTTGATACCCTTACTTAACAAAAACAGCAGTTGCAATAGGTTGGATCTAACTGAATGCGACTGGAATGAATGGAAAGATAAAAGTTCCATGAAACAAATATTGCCCTAAAATTTAAAAGTTCAGCTGACACATGTTTAGATTGAATAGCAGTCAGAAAAATACTCAGAATAGGCTTGGTTTTTTTTAATATATTAATGGTGATGCACGTTTCTTGTGGCTGCACCACAGAATGTATTACCATTACCTAAGGACCTGTAAATTGTGGAAGGTAAATACACTGAATCCACCAGTATTGGCAATCATCTTTCTTAGAGTCTAAACTTGGAAGATTGAGGATGCATGGCAAAACGTGGTCCATGCTGTACTGCTGCTGTAAGTATGCAGTTTTAAATAAATGAGATATTCCTTTGTACAGTTCACCGATTTAGATGGCACAGATGACAGACTTTGAAGTAATTGAAGATCACAGCTGTCAGTATGGTTCGAAGCTCTTCTGAGTACTGCTGTTCCCATTTAATTAGTTTAAGTTACTAACAGAAGCAGGAGGCCCAAATGAAAGAATTTGTTTACACAATTATGCAATTAAATTGTCAATTATCATCATGGCTTTCTGTGCATTCTAAAACTCTAAAAGCATAAAAATGCCAAAAATGGAACAGATGTGCTATATTTCCTCATAAACAAGAGAATAATAAATCAAGTCTCTATGGTGTGAAATTATTTGCCTTTGTTAATTTTCGCAAAAGGTAGGCATGAACAAAAAGTGGTATTTCATCACTTGCTTCTTCCATCTACTTTTTGTTAAAATTGGCAATAATAGGAATTTCAGATCCTATAATACTACCTATCACTCAAACGAAAACCAGCAGTTAATGTACTTCATGTTTTAGCTGCTCTTTCCAAAGATTGTGCTTTCAAATTTCTAAAATGTCTTTAAAAATGACTTGGCAGAGCTACAATGACACTTGAATATGGCCTGTTATGTGAGAAAACTGAGAAATAATATATTCTGGAATGAAATATACCATTTCAGTGCCGATAACACATCTAAGATAAGAAGCTGAGGCCAGCTGGAGCTTTCCTGAGGTGTAAATGTTGTGTATTCACTGAGTGAGACTTGACATGTGGAGTCACAGCAAGCAACCATTATTGAACTAATTGTATTTACACCTCCCCAACAGAGAGGGCAGGATAACAAACTGCTGAGCTATTATTATATACTACACTCCCTGCCCACTTAAAAAAAACCTGTCCATTAAAATATAAAATGGGACATGTACAAGATTTCCCAGAATACAAGAACAATACCTGAATTCCAACAGGTTAGCTTGCATGCTTGTTATTGTAATCACAACTATGACCAATATTTCCAGAGTAATTTACATGTGAAAACAAAATTAGTTTTTCCTTAACACCTGTATGTCTTTAACAAAAATATCACCATGTGACAATAAGTAATGAAAAGAACAACCTATTTCTTCTTCCTTCCTACATACTTTCAATTAACCTATCTGGCTTCTATCTCTTTCTGTCTGAGTATCTTCTTCCATTTTCATTAGCTTGACTCTGCTCACTCAATATCTCAAACTGTGTCAACCCTGAACTCTGAGTTTGACTACCAACTCCACTTAATGGTTGGGACTGTGAAATTGATTGATTAGTCTTAATCAAAGACCCTGACTCACTTTGCTGTACTGGTGGATTCTGGGATACTGGCAAACTTTCAGTTTCTTTGTGACTTGGACTTTCTTTCTGACTTTCACTTGGGACTGTAGGAATTTGGATTACAGGAGGTTTCTCGTGCTCTCCCTTTGTCAGATTACCTCTTTCAAGCAAATGACTTACATGATACTGACAGAGTCTCTCCCCAATCTTCACTAGATATGTGAATGTACCTAGTCTTCTTACAACAACTCCAAACACATACTTCTCTTACCACCTTGGTGTTTTCACCATGACCTTCTGACCAGCATTGGACTCTCTAAATTTCATGCCTTGTGTATCATGACTCATCTACATTCTGTCTTGCTTTTCTTTAACTTTGCTATTAACATCAGGTTTAAGCAAACTAAACCCTGTCCTGGGAGCATGTTTAAACACTAACTCGTAAGGTAAGAAACCTGTTGTAGACTGTGGGGTTATTCTGTAAGAGAACAGAAAATTGTCTAGCCGATGTCGAAGAGAAACATGGAAATTACTGCCGAGCTTGTCACCTGGTAAATACTTCTGGAAAGATCTCTTCACAATTTGTACATTTCTTTCTGCAGCACCATTCAATGCTGGGTGATATGGTGGTATTAGAATGTGTTTGACTCCATTCTTACTCAGAAATATTTCAAACTCATCTGACATAAACTGTGGCCCATTATCAGACACCAAGACCTCTGGCAACCCGTAAATTTGCAAACCAACTTCTCAAAACCTCAATAGTTTTGGCATTTGTGATATTGGGCATAGACTCAACATTTATCCACTTTCTACAGCTATCAACCAAAACAAAGTACTCTTTTCGTTCCACTTCAAAGAAATCGACATGCACTCATTCCCACAATTTTCTTGTGTTTGACTATGGAATGAAAGGAACCTTGATTGGATCATTTCTCATTCTGAGGCACATTTCACAACCTTTCACTAACTCCTCAATATCTCTACCTATATTTGGATTCCAAAGTTAGTTTCTTGCTATCACTTTCATATGGACTATCCCTGTGTGCTCTTGATGAAGTTCCTACAACAATCTCTGTCTAAACCTTGGCAGAAAAATGACTCTTAAACCTGATAGCAGACAGCCTTGATCTACACTCAGTTCATTTCTATGCGTGAAATACTCCTGCAATTTCTCATCATCACACTCTTAAGGCCAGCCATTCACAATATAATTGAGCACTTTACTGAGTACCACATCCTTGGCGGACACTGGCATTTCATTTGTGTATATAAAGTAGTTCACAGGTAACTCATTGGCTAAAAATGAATCAGTCTTCATGGGAAATCTCGAAAGAATGTCCGCATTTGCATGATTTGCTGACTTACGATATTTAATATCATACTGATGGGCCTTCAAAATGAATGCCCGTCTCTGAAGCCGTGCTGTCGCGAGAGATCGTCCTCCCTTCTTTGAACCAAATATGATTGCAAGGGCTTCGTGCTCAGTTAACAAAGTGAACTTCTTACTGTACAGGTATTTATGGAACTTTGTAAAACCATGTATGATCACTAATGCCTCTTACTTAACTTGTGAGTAATTTTGCTCTGACTTTGTTAAAGTATGCGAAGCATATGCTACAGGCTTCTCCACAACGTCTTCCATTATGTGAGATAACATTGCAGCTAGCCCCTGTGGTGAGGCAGCGCACACTAAAACCAATTGTTTCTTGGGCTCATAGTGGGTGAAAACAGCTTCACTAGTGTGATGGAAACCACACCTGCCAAATGAAAACATATTAATTTCAGTATATGGAACACTATTTGAACGTCTACCGGACATTGAACATAACTTGTTTAAAAGGACCACAGAGCAGTGGCTGAAAACATGGCTGCACATTTGCATTTTGAGAGACAGTTGCCTAAAGAGACAATGGGAGTGCTCCCTGATTCAATTAGCCAGATGGGTTTTGTCAATAGTGATGATCAAAAGACATTGAGAGTCATTGTCTGTGTAGGAGACAGAACTCCACCCCCTTCTGAGTGTGTCTAGTAAGCTTTGAAGATCAACAACCCTCACAGGTGATGCTGTGCCAAACAAATAGCTAGTCACATGACTGACTTGCTGGACAACCTGGGAATTTATTGAATTGTGCATCACAGAAAAGTTTTGAGACAGGCTACAATTTTGAAGATCAAAGAGAAGCAAAGACTCTCGCTCTCTCTGTCTCTCTCTCACACAAAGTTTCAGGGACCCACGTGAGTAACTTAAGCCTCAAGACAGAAGACCTCTGCAGTCTTCTGGTACAGTGAGACAAGTTTGAAAGTGTGCACTGGGCCCCAATGAGAATTGCAAGACTTAACTCCAATCAAAGACTTCACAGCAAAACTAAAAAACAGTAACTGAATTCCATCTACTACTTCAACCTTCCCCCCTTTAATTCTTTCTCCTCCTCTGTATCTATTTGCGTGTGTGTTTATTGCCTGTGCATGTTAGTGTGGTTCCGTCGTGTATTTTTAGTAGTTTTAACTGAGGTAGGGTGTTAAGGTTCATAAACTTACACCTTTCTTGTTTAAACCTGAGAAAGCCTGTCAGACTGATTCATTTACAATTACAATTAGAGAGCAGTGAGCAAGGACTCACTGAGGGGAAGCTAAAAACACTGTTTTAAAAGTTAAACCATGTTATGGCCAAATCAGGAAAGGGGCAAGAGGGGAGCCTGAGACCCCTTCCTCACTTGGTTGTAACACTAGTCAATACTTTCTTCACTTCTTCAAATACTTTCTGGCACTCCACAGACCACTCCCAATCGATTCCATCTTTGAGCAGTTGATACAATGGAGAGAATGTATTTGCTAAGTCGGGGATGAACTTAGAACAATAAACAACAATTCCTATGAATGTTCTAAGTTCTTCTTTGTTCTCTGGTCTTCTTGTTTTCAAAATCCTCTCAATCTTCTCCTCCATTGGGTGGATAACTTTACCATCTATAAGGTTATAGTTGATATCATGAAGCAACACTTGTACTTTTTAGCTTTGATGCCATACTCTTGAAGTCAATTTAGGACTTTGTCATCCTTACAATGTGCTCTTTCTCTCTCTTACTGCTAATTAAAATGTCATCCAAGACGCAGCACGCTCCTTTCATCCCACATAGTCCCTGATCCATGACACACCAGAACACTGCAGCAGCAGTAGACACCCCAAATGGTAACCTTTCATACCGGTACAACACTTTGTGTGTATGAATGGTAAGCAATTCCTGGCTCTTGTCAGTTAATTCTAATTGCAAATATGCATTTGACAGATCTATCTTAGGAACATCTTCACATTTGCTAAATTGGAAAACAAATCATCATTAGTAGGCAGTGGGTAAGTATAATTTTCAATCACCTTATTTACTGTTTATTTATAATCTCCACAAATCCAAATGGACCCGTCTGTGTTTTGAACTACCACAATGGGTGCGGCCCATTCACTGTTCTTCACTTTTTAATTGCCTCAGTTCTTTCTAATCTATGCAATTCTTTACTTACTGCTTCTAACTGTGCATAAGCTTTGCAAAATGTTGGCTGTACGTTTTCCTTTACCTTGACTTCGGCCTTGCGATGCTTAATTTTCTAATTCAGTCCTCCTTGCTCAAAGATCACTTTGTGCTCTCTTAGGACTTCCTTAATGTCAGATGTACTCTTACTGAGCCTTATTATAAATAACTCACCTCAGTTTAACCATATTTTCTGAAACCAACTCCATACCATTAGGGAGACTGTGTTCCCTCCTACAACTACCAATGGAAAGTAATAGTATGCATCATCGTGTTCCACCCTAACTAACTTAGCCTATCACTGGAATACTGTTATTGGAATAACTAGTCAGTTTCACACCAATTTTTCATAAGGGAATGTGACTTAGGGACTTCTTGTACTCTCCTTCCGAGATGACAGACACAGCTGTAACTGTATCAATAATGCAAGTAAGTTATGAATCTCCAACTTTCATTTTTACTGTGGGCCCTGGAATTTTATCTTTAGCCCTCTTACTGCCATCTTCCATGTGCCGTTTTACATGCTTTCTGACGGAGTGCAACTCTTGAACTTTCTGCTCGATAACAGCAACTTTTGTTTCCGTATCTACCATATGCTCATTTGAGAACTTGCAATTTCCGAACTACCTTTAGGTCTACCATGACCTGAACCTGGTGCATTGCTGCGACTTGGATCTTTACCACGACCTAGAGCATTACTGTTTCCTCTACTCCTGCATGCCATCTGGATATGACTGACTTTAACACAGTCATAGCACTTCGACTGGATTTAGGGCATTTTGTTGGCAAATTGTTGGCAGCTACCACGGCAATGGTAGCATCTACGTTCCAGTCTGTGAACTTGGCTGCCTGGTTCCTGTTAAAGTCTGGTGGACTTCCGCTGCTGACTGAGGAAAAGAACCTCCTGGCAATTTGGAACTATTTCTTCCTGCCATTTCCACGGCTGTGGCCTCATTGCTCACATCAGCTTATTGCCTTTACTCAAAAGCTTGGTCTGGATTTTACTGTTCTTTAGACTTTTTTTTTTAGAATTAGAACATTACAGCGCAGTACAGGCCCTTCGGCCCTCGATGTTGCGCCGACCATCTGACCTACACTATTCCATTTTCATCCATATGTCTATCCAATGACCACTTAAATGCCCTTAAAGTTGGCGAGTCTACTACTGTTGCAGGCAGGGCGTTCCACGCCCCTACTACTCTCTGCGTAAAGAAACTACCTCTGACATCTGTCCTATATCTTTCACCCCTCAACTTAAAGCTATGTCCCCTCGTGTTTGCCATCATCATCCGAGGAAAAAGACTCACACTATCCACCCTATCTAACCCTCTGATTATCTTGTATGTCTCTATTAAGTCACCTCTCCTCCTCCTTCTCTCTAACGAAAACAACCCCAAGTCCCTCAGCCTTTCCTCGTAAGACCTTCCTTCCATACCAGGCAACATCCTAGTAAATCTCCTCTGCACCCTTTCCAAAGCTTCCACATCCTTCCTATAATGCGGTGACCAGAACTGCACGCAATACTCAAGGTGCGGCCTCACCAGAGTTTTGTACAGCTGCATCATGACCTCGTGGCTCCGAAACTCGATCCCCCTACTAATAAAAGCTAACACACCATATGCCTTCTTAACAGCCCTATTAACCTGGGTAGCAACTTTCAGGGATTTATGTACCTGGACACCAAGATCTCTCTGCTCATCTACACTGCCAAGAATCTTCTCATTAGCCCAGTACTCTGCATTGCTGTTACTCCTTCCAAAGTGAATCACCTCACACTTCTCCGCATTAAACTCCATTTGCCATCTCTCAGCCCAGCTCTGCAGCCTATCTATGTCCCTCTGTACCCTACAACACCTTTCGACACTATCCACAACTCCACCGACCTTCGTGTCATCCGCAAATTTACTAACCCACCCTACTACACCCTCTTCCAGGTCATTTATAAAAATGACAAACAGCAGTGGCCCCAAAACAGAACCTTGCGGTACACCACTAGTAACTAAACTCCAGGATGAACATTTGCCATCAACCACCACCCTCTGTCTTCTTTCAGCTAGCCAATTTCTGATCCAAAGCTCTAAATCACCTTCAACCCCATACTTCCATATTTTCTGCAATAGCCTACCGTGGGGAACCTTATCAAATGCCTTACTGAAATCCATATACACCACATCCACGGCTTTACCCTCATCCACCTGTTTGGTCACCTTCTCGAAAAACTCAATAAGGTTTGTGAGGCACGACCTACCTTTCACAAAACCGTGCTGACTATCGCAAATGAACTTATTCTTTTCAAGATGATTATAAATCCTATCTCTTATAACCTTTTCCAACATTTTACCCACAACCGAAGTAAGGCTCACAGGTCTATAATTACCAGGGCTGTCTCTACTCCCCTTCTTGAACAAGGGGACAACATTTGCTATCCTCCAGTCTACCGGCACTACTCCTGTCGATAATGACGACATAAAGATCAACAACAACGGCTCTGCAATCTCCTCCCTGGCTTCCCAGAGAATCCTAGGATAAATCCCATCTGGCCCAGGGGACTTATCTATTTTCACTCTTTCCAAAATTGCTAACACCTCCTCCTTGTGAATCTCAATCCCATCTAGCCTAGTAGGCTGTATCTCAGTAATCTCCTCGGCAACATTTTCTTTCTCTACTGTAAATACTGACGAAAAATATTCATTTAACGCTTCCCCTATCTCCTCTGATTCCGCACACAACTTCCCACTACTATCCTTGATTGGCCCTGTTCTAACTCTTATCATTCTTTTATTCCTGATATACCTATAGAAAGCCTTAGGGTTTTCTTTGATCCTATCCGCCAATGACTTCTCGTGTCCTCTCCTTGCTCTTCTTAGCCCTCCCTTTAGATCCTTCCTGGCTAGCTTGTAACTCTCAAGCGCCCTAACTGAGCCTTCACGTCTCATCCTAACATAAGCCGCCCTCTTCCTCTTGACAAGTGCTTCAACTTCTTGAGTAAACCACGGCTCCCTCGCTCGACAACCTCCTCCCTGCCTGACAGGTACATACTTATCAAGGACACGCATTAGCTGCTCCTTGAATAAGCTCCACATTTCGTTTGTGCCCATCCCCTGCAGTTTCCTTCCCCATCCTACACATCCTAAATCTTGCCTAATCGCGTCATAATTTCCTTTCCCCCAGCTATAATTCTTGCCCTGCGGTATATACCTGTCCCTGCCCATCGCTAAGGTAAACCTAACCAAATTGTGATCACTATCGCCAAAGTGCTCACCTACATCTAAATCGAACACCTGGCCGGGTTCATTACCCAGTACCAAATCCAATGTGGCATCGCCCCTGGTTGGCCTGTCCACATACTGTGTCAGAAAACCCTCCTGCACACACTGGACAAAAACAGACCCATCTAAAGTACTCGAACTATAGTATTTCCAGTCAATATTTGGAAAGTTAAAGTCCCCCATAACCACTACCCTGTTACTCTCACTCCTGTTGAGAATCATCTTCGCTATCCTTTCCTCTACATCTCTGGAACTATTCGGAGGTCTATAGAAAACTCCCAACAGGGTGACCTCTCCTCTCCTGTTTCTAACCTCGGCCCATACTACCTCAGTAGACGAGTCCTCAAACGTCCTTTCTGCCGCTGTAATACTTTCCTTGATTAACAATGCCACACCCCCCCCCTCTTTTACCCTCTTCTCTGTTCTTACTGAAACATCTAAATCCCGGAACCTGCAACATCCATTCCTGCCCCTGCTCTACCCATGTCTCTGAAATGGCCACAATATCAGGATCCCAGGTACCAACCCATGCTGCAAGCTCACCCACCTTATTCCGGATGCTCCTGGCGTTGAAGTAGACACACTTTAA
This sequence comes from Heterodontus francisci, assembly GCF_036365525.1. Taxonomy (NCBI): domain Eukaryota; kingdom Metazoa; phylum Chordata; class Chondrichthyes; order Heterodontiformes; family Heterodontidae; genus Heterodontus; species Heterodontus francisci. Next base: position 41,733,089 of record NC_090388.1, on the reverse strand, counting down.
ACCAAGTTCTTGCTTGCCAGTGCCCTCTTGCGTCCCTGTAACTTTATCCCCTACCTCACTACTCTCAACAGCCTGTACACTGGAACTACAATTTAGGTTCCCATTCCCCTGCTGATTTAGTTTAAACCCCCCCGAAGAGCACTAACAAATCTCCCCCCCAGGATATTGGTACCCCTCTGGTTCAGGTGAAGACCATCCTGTTTATAGAGGTCCCACCTACCCCAGAAAGAGCCCCAATTATCCAGGAAACCAAAACCCTCCCTCCGACACCATCCCTGCAGCCACGTGTTCAACTCCTCTCTCTCCCTATTCCTCTCTTCGCTAGCACGTGGCACGGGCAACAACCCAGAGATAACAACTCTGGTTGTTCTCGCTCTAAGCTTCCACCCTAGCTCCCTGAATTTCTGCCTTAAATCCCCATCTCTCTTCCTACCTATGTCGTTGGTGCCTATGTGGACCACGACTTGGGGGTGCTCCCCCTCCCACTTAAGGATCCCAAAAACACGATCAGAGACATCACGTACCCTGGCACCTGGGAGGCAACACACCAACCGTGAGTCTCTCTCGTTCCCACAGAACCTCCTATCTGTTCCCCTAACTATGGAGTCCCCAATGACTAATGCTCTGCTCCTCTTCCCCTTTCCCTTCTGAGCAACAGGGACAGACTCTGTGCCAGAGACCTGCACCCCATTGCTTACTCCTGGTAAGTCGTTCCCCTCAACAGTATCCAAAACGGTATACCTGTTGTTGAGGGAAACGGCCACAGGGGATCCCTGCACCGCCTGCTGGTTCCCTTTCCTTCCCCTGACGGTAACCCATCTACCTACTTCTTTTACCTGAGGTGTGACTGCCTCCCTATAACTCCTGTCAATAATCCCCTCCGCCTCCTGAATGATCCGAAGTTCATCCAGCTCCAGCTCCAGTTCCCTAACGCGGTCTGCGAGGAGCTGGAGTTGGGTGCACTTCCCGCAGATGCAGTCAGCAGGGACACTCTTGGCGACCCCAACCTCCCACATTCTGCAGGAGGAACATACAACTGCCTTTACCTCCATTCCCACTATTCTAGATTCCCAACAAATCTACTGAAAAACCAAACGAAAAAAAAGTCAAAACTTGTTCGCTTAGCAATCCGACGGACTGAACTTTTTAAATAAAAAGCTTACCTTATCAACACACCAGAGTCCTTTTTTTTTTGGTTAGAGGAGGAGGGTGGGTGGGAGACACTACACGTGTAGTGTCTCGGGTACTGCCACTGCCCAAATAAATAGTTTTCCCTTACCCAGCAGTCCCCTGGTCCTCCGAAACAAAAGGGGATTAACTTGTAACTTACACTGAAATTGACCGCTCAGCTGCAAGTTCGCTCCGCACCTCGTTCTGTCAAAGCTGCTCCTCGCAAAAAGAAAAAGATTTTAAAACTGCCCAAATAAATAGTTTTCCCTTACCCAGCAGTCCCCTGGTCCTCCGAAACAAAAGGGGATTAACTTGTAACTTGCACTGAAATTGACCACTCAGCTGTAAGTTCGCTCCGCACCTCGTTCTGTCAAAGCTGCTCCTCGCAAAAAATGAATGTGTCTCTAAGGTTGATTTCTAAGTTCGCGCCATCCCACAGTGATGAAAGAAATGATTTAACTCGGGAATATAATCTGCAATTGTCTCATTTGGTGACTGCTTCCTTTCATGAAATGCAACTCTCAATGCAATTTCATTCTTAGTCATGCCGTAATATGATCCCAGAATCTCATTAATGTCAGAATAGTCCATAATAATGGGGTCTCATAAGTAGCATTGGTTAGACATCACCTCAAAAGCATCTGGACTCATTATGGTGAGGAGAACATTTACTTTATCCTCAACTCCTATTTTATTTGCCTCCAGCCAAATGTGTAACCTTCGTTCGTAATTACGCAATTCTCTTTGTTAGGGTTGAATTTCCCCATTGTCCCAATATAAGTCTTCAAAGAACAAAGAACAAAGAACAGTACAGCACAGGAACAGGCCATTCGGCCCTCCAAGCCTGCGCCGATCTTGATGCCTGCCGAAACTAACACCTTCTGCACTTCCGGGGCCCATATCCCTCTATTCCCTTCCTATTCATATATTTGTCAAGATGACTCTTAAACGTCGCTATCGTATCTGCTTCCACCACCTCCCCTGGCAGCAAGTTCCAGGCACTCACCACCCTCTGTGTAAAAAACGTGCCTCGCACATCCCCTCTAAATTTTGCCCCTCACACCTTAAATCTATGTCCCCTAGTAACTGACTCTTCCACCCTGGGAAAAAGCTTCTGACTATCCACTCTGTCCATGCCGCTCATAACTGTGTAAGCCTCTATTATGTCGCCCCTCCACCTCCGTCGTTCCAGTGAAAACAATCCGAGTTTTTCCAACCTCTCCTCATAGCTAATGCCCTCCAGACCAGGCAACATCCTGGTAAACCTCCTCTGTACCCTCTCCAAAGCCTCCATGCCCTTCTGGTAGTGTGGCGACCAGAATTGCACGCAATATTCTAAGTATGGCCTAACTAAGGTTCTGTACAGCTGCAACATGACTTGCCAATTTTTATACTCTATGCCCCGACCGATGAAGGCAAGCATGCCGTATGCCTTCTTGACTATCTTATCCACCTGCGTTGCCACTTTCAGTGACCTGTGGACCTGTACGCCCAGATCTCTCTGTCAATACCCCTAAGGGTTCTGCCATTTACTGTATACCTCCCACCTGCATTAGACCTTCCAAAATGCATTACCTCACATTTGTCCGAATTAAACTCCATCTGCCATTTCTCCGCCCATGTCTCCAACCGATCTATATCCTGCTGTATCCTCTGACAATCCTCATCATTATCCGCAACTCCACCAACCTTTGTGTCGTCCGCAAACTTACTAATCAGACCAGCTACATTTTCCTCCAAATCATTTATATATACTACAAACAGCAAAGGTCCCAGCACTGATCCCTGTGGAACACCACTAGTCACATCCCTCCATTCAGAAAAACACCCATCCTCTGTTACCCTCTGTCTTCTGTGACTGAGTCAGTTCTGTATCCATCTTGCCAGCTCACCTCTGATCCCGTGTGACTTCACCTTTTGCACCAGTCTGCCATGCGGGACCTTGTCAAAGGCTTTACTAAAGTCCATATAGACAACATCCACCGCCCTTCCCTCATCAATCATCTTCGTCAATTCCTCAAAAAACTCAATCAAATTAGTGAGACACGACCTCCCCTTCACAAAAACATGCTGTCTCTCGCTAATAAGTTTGTTTGTTTCCAAATGGGAGTAAATCCTGTCCCGAAGAATCCTCTCTAATAGTTTCCCTACCACTGACGTAAGGCTCACCGGCCTATAATTTCCTGGATTATCCTTACCACCCTTCTTAAACAAAGGAACAACATTGGCTATTCTCCAGTCCTCTAGGATCTCACCTGTAGCCAATGAGGATGCAAAGATTTCTGTCAAGGCCCCAGCAATTTCTTCCCTTGCCTCCCTCAGTATTCTAGGGTAGATTCCATCAGGCCCTGGGGACTTATCTACCTTAATGCTTTGCAAGACACCTAACACCTCCTTCTTTTTGATAATGAGATGACTGAGACGTTCTGCACTCCCTTCCCTAGGCTCATCATCCACCAAGTCCTTCTCCTTGGTGAATACCGATGCAAAGTACTCATTTAGCACCTCACCCATTTCCTCTGGCTCCACGCATAGATTCCCATCTCTGTCCTTGAGTGGGCCAACCCTTTCCCTGGTTACCCTCTTGCTCTTTATATTTGTTTAAAAAGCCTTGGGATTTTCCTTAATCCTGTTTGCCAATGACTTTTCATGACCCCTTTTAGCTCTCCTAACTCCTTGCTTAAGTTCCTTCCTATTGTCTTTATATTCCTCAAGTGCTTCATCTGTTCCTAGCCTTCCAGCCCTTACAAATGCTTCCTTTTTCTTTTTGACTAGGCACACAATATCCCGTGTTATCCAAGCTTCCTGAAACTTGCCAAACTCGTCTTTCTTCCTCACAGGAACATGCTGGTCCTGGATTCTAATCAGCTGACGTTTGAAAGACTCCCACATGTCAGATGTTGATTTGCCCTCAAACAGCCGCCCCCAATCTAAATTCTTCAGTTCCTGCCTAATATTGTTATAATTAGCCTTCCCCCAATTTAGCACCTTCACCCGAAGACTACTCTTATCCTTATCCACAAGTACCTTAAAACTTATGGAATTATGGTCACTGCTCCCGAAATGTTCCCCCACTGAAACTTCGACCACCTGGCCGGGCTCATTCCCCAATACCAGGTCCAGTACAGCCCCATCCCTAGTTGGACTATCTACATACTGTTTCAAGAAGCCCTACTGGATGCTCCTCACAAATTCTGCCCCATCCAATCCCCTAGCACTAAGTGAGTCCCAGTCAATATTGGGGAAGTTAAAATCACCCACCACTACAACCCTGTTACCTTTACATCTTTCCAAAAACTGTCTACATATCTGCTCCTCTACCTCCCGCTGGCTGTTGGGAGGCCTGTAGTAAACCCCCAACATTGTGACTGCACCCTTCCTACTCCTGAGCTCCACCCATATTGCCTCGCTGCATGACCTCTCTGAGGTGTCCTCCCGCAGTACAGCTGTGATATTCTCCTTAACCAGTAATGCAACTCCCCCACCCCTTTTACATTCCCCTCTATCCCGCCTGAAGCTTCTAAAGTCTGGAAAATTTAGCTGCCAATCCTGTCCTTCCCTCAACCAAGTCTCTGTAATAGCAACAACATCATATTTCCAAGTACTAATCCAAACTCTAAGTTCATCTGCCTTACCTGTTATACTTCTCGCATTGAAACAAATGCACTTCAGACCACCAGTCCCACTGTGCTCAGCAACATCTCCCTGCCTGCTCTTCCTCTTAGTCCTACTGGCCTTATTTACTATGTCCTCCTCATTTACTCCACTAGCTGTCCTACTGCTCTGGTTCCCACCCCCCCTGCCACACTAGTTTAAACCCTCCCAAGTGACGCTAGCAAACCTTGCAGCCAGGATATTAGTGACCTTCCAGTTTAGATGCAACCCGTCCTTCTTGTACAGGTCCCATCTGTCCCTGAAGAGAGCCCAATGGTCCAGATATCTGAAACCCTCCCTTCTACACCAGCTGCTCAGCCACGTGTTTAGCTGCACTATCTTCCTATTTCTAGCCTCACTGGCACGTGGCACAGGGAGTAATCCAGAGATTACAACCCTAGAGGTCTTGTTTTTTAACTTACTACCTAACTCCCTAAACTCCCCCTGCAGGACATCATCACTCTTCCTGCCTATGTCATTGGTACCGATGTGTAACACAACCTCTGGCTGTTCACCCTCCCCCTTCAGAATGCCCTCTGTCCGTTCAGAGACATCCTTGACCCTGGCACCAGGGAGGCAACATACCTTCCTGGAGTCTCTTTCACGTCCACAGAAGCGCCTATCTGTGCCCCTGACTATAGAGTCCCCTTTAACTATTGCTCTTCTGTGCTTTGTCCCTCCCTGCTGAACAACAGTGCCAGCCGTGGTGCCACTGCTCTGGCTGCTGCTGTTTTCCCCTGATAGGCCATCCCCCCCAACAGTATCCAAAACGGTATACTTGTTAGAGAGGGGGATAGCCACAGGGGATTCCTGCACTGACTGCCTGCCCCTTCTAGCGGTCATCCATCTATCTGCCTGCACTTTGGGTGTAACCACTTCTCTACAACTGCTGTCTATGACACTTTCCGCCACCTACATGCTCCTAAGTGCATCCAGTTGCCGCTCCAACCGATCCATGCGGTCTGTGAGGAGCTGCAACTGGGTACACTTCCTGCAGATGTAGTCGCCCGGAACGCTGGAAGCGTCACGGACTTCCCACATCTCACAGGTGAAGCACTTCACCCCTCTAACTGACATTTCTATCACTAATTAGTTAATTGATATAAAATAAATAAATACTTATTAAATCCTTACTAAATTATGATACACTTCACTATGTGGTCCCTAGGGCTAGATTTCTACAATAAATATTAAATGTTGTCTAAATGCAGTAATCTCCTCCCTCTGGTTTAGTTACTTTACTTATTAATTAGTTGATTAGTGTTTTAATCAATTTTTATTTATTTTCAAATTCGGTACAGATTCCCTACCAGCCAATCAGGTCACAGCTTTGCTGTGACGTCACTTTTTCAGTTTTTTTTTTACCCGAGGTAAGTTTTTTATACTTACCGGTCTGGAACTCCGCCCTCCGAGTCTGCTCCAAGAATCCCCAAGGTAAGTTTTTTATACTTACCGGTCTGGAACTCCGCCCTCCGAGTCTGCTCCGAGAATCCCCGAGGTAAGTTTTTTATACTTACCGGTCTGGAACTCTGCCCTCCGAGTCTGCTCCAAGAATCTCCGAGGTAAGTTTTTTTATATGCTTACCGCTCTGGAAGTCCGGCCTCCGAGTCTGCTCCATTTTTTTAAAATTATGCACCATGCTGACACACTGGGGGAGTTTTATGCTCTCCCCTGCAGCAAGTTTGGAGGCGGGAAAAGCATATAATCAGGTAGGATGGTGGCGGGGGGGGGGGGGGGGAACACCTTCCCGCCTCCAGCAAAACTAAGTCTGGGGAGGGAAGGCCTGTGAACAGCCTTCCAACTCTGCCGCCAACGAAGGCCCTTAACTAGGCAATTAATGCCCAGTGAAGGGTCTCATCCCGCCGCCACTGCTGTTAGCTATGCGGCAGGCGGCCCTGTTGCTGCATGGGCAGCACGGGAGGAAAAACCATGCGGGGTGCTTGCTGGATTCAGCGCTGCTCCTGGGCCTCGGCTGGGTGTTCCATTTTGTCATCATCTTTCTGTTGTGCAGTCACTGAGTAAGAATTAATGGGCTGGATTTTGTGTACGAGGCGGGGCTCCCAGCGCCGGGCCAAAAAAGGCAGGGGGATCACCGCCTCGGCCTTTTCGTGCCCCGCACCCCCGGAGCGATCCTCCGGTCTGTTTACATCAAGGTTTCACGAGCTGGGATCCCCATCCCTTTAAAGATGGGAATCCCACCTCCATGAGCTGCTGGTCAGTCAGAGGGCAGGCAGCTCAGCAGTATCGGCTGCACTACCCGAAGCATTGGCCACTGCTGGAATTGCACAGGCCTTGGACCCAGTCACGGTGCTGGAACCCTGGACCAGAGGTAGGTGAGGCGGGGTGTCCAGGGCCAGTCCAGAAGGCCTCAGCAAAGGGGAGCGAGGGGTGATCGTGCATTCCCGGGGAGGGGAGTGGTGTAGTGGTGTTGTCACTGGATTAGTAATCCAGAGACCCAGCCTAATGCTCTGGGAACAGGGGTTCGGATCCCACTGCGGCAGAAGGTGGAATTTGAATTCAATTAATAAATCTGGAATTAAAAAGCTGGTCTAATGATGGCCATGAAACCATTGTCGATTGTCGTAAAAACCCTTCTGGTTCACTAATGTCCTTTAGGGAAGGAAATCTGCTGCACTTACCTGGTCTGGCCGACATGTAACTCCAAACCCAAAGAAATGTGGTTGACTCTTAACTGCCCTTTGAAGTGGCCTAGCAAGCCACTCAGTTGTATCAATCCGCTACAAAATCGACAAGCAATAAAACTGAACAGACCACCCAGCATCGACCTAGGCATTGGAAACAACAACGGCAAAACTATATCACCATTCCTTCACTGTCACTGGGTCAAAATCCTGGAACTCCCTTCCTAATAGGACTGTGGGTGTGCCTATCCCACATGGACTGCAGTGGTTCAAGAAGGCGGCTCACCACCACTTCCTCAAGGGCAATTAGGGATGGGCAATAAATGCTGGCCTAGCCAGCTATGCCCACATCCCATGAACGAAAAAATAACAAACTTTATTTACAGCTCCCCAATAGAGAGGGCAGCAGAGAGGACAGTATAACAAAATGCTCTGCAATTACAATATACTACAGTAAACACCAGTCATGTGATAAAGGATGCAGCTGGTAAATAGTAATACTTAACTCGCCACAGGTCCAGTTACTTGGACAAGTGTCCTCCATGGTTGATCACCTAACTCCCAGTTGTCATTAATTTCACAAACTGAAGAACATACACCTTTTAAAAGTACTACTTTAGTTCAATGTGACATCGTAAGTAATAAATCCTAGGAATTCTGGATCAAAATGCAACCTGATAAAAAATAAACTGGCATTTGAGAGAGAATGGGAGGGAGATGGCATCACTATCAGGAGGAATCTGCAGTAGGAGGCAGAGAAAGCCGAAATGGGTTGAGGACAAATTTGCAAAGTTGAATTTTGATCTTTACAGCCCAGAAAATGAATGAATGCTTACTAATGAACCACTGGACGCTCATGTAAAACAAATCCAGGTTTTTTTGCTTGTCAATGTCAATAATACACCTCATAAACATGAAACTGTGAATACCCTTGGCAAATTGTCTAATGAGAATTGGCAGTTCCCAGATCTCTCCAAGGCAGCATTTTGAAATCAAGGCCTTCAGGCATGTGATGCTGATTAGCCAGACCAGAGATTCTGCTCATTACATGACAAGCTTTGCTCATGTGTTCCAGTATTCTTTGATATCAGTTCAAACTTTGCCCTTGAACTCACACAGACAGATGTATGAAACCCTTGACAAAGCACAGACACTGGGAACAGATTAAACGCTGGTGACTAACCTCTACAAATGTCAAACTTATAACAATGCCAGTGTGAAAATTATTGCTGTGAAAGATTAAGTTGCATGCCACTGGTCAAATGTTGCTTGAAGTGCTGCAGGCAAGAAGTCCAAATTAAACACAATCTATGAAACACAGAAGATGCTATACATCAGCATGCAAAATTATCTACTTTTCATTCATTTTCCTCAAAATTTGGTTCATATAACTTGTTTGCGGAGACACCCTAACGCACTTATTACAAAGCAGAGACTGGATTTTCCTATAATATCCCTCTCTAAATTCAGCAGGATAGCACTGGAAATAGTGGAAAGATCAGACAAAAGGCTACCTGTCTCTTCCTCGCCTGAACTATATTTTTCTCCCCCTACCCCAAAAGAGAAGGCTGTGTTCACCCTTCACCAAACCACTGCAAGTAAATTACAACAGGTAGGCAGTGTCAGGCAACCTAGTTATTTTCCTTGACTGAGACCACTGGTCACAGTGATTGCATGAAGCTCGTGGCTATGGACATGGGGGCAAGAGTGGAAGACCTGCTGAAGTCCTTTTTGAAGGGGGAGCGGCCTATTCACTGGATGAAGGCCTCAGACCAGTTTGTAACCTAAACAAAAAATTTAACACCGATCTTCAGGGCTCCTTGCCCCCTTTAATTGGTTGCATCCTCTTCAGGTGCTGGAGAACCACTGCAATTTTACTCCTGTGACAATGATGGACTTACTCTTAATGGTGAGGATCCTGTTGAAGCCCTCCCTGCTCAACTAATGATCACCAAGCCAGAAAAATGGGTCAGGGTCACAAGGGTGTCAGAGCAGCAGGCAGAAGTCCAGCCTTAACTTGCCTAGGGTGGGTTGAGGAATATCCAAGTTTGCGGGTTGTTGGACACCTGGTACAAATAAGCGATAGCAACTTGTATATTGCTTTTACTGAGCGGTCTGGGAAAATATCAGCTATTTGACAGACTCCACTGTCTCTTCTCTCCAAACTCTTTAATATGCCAGTATCAGAATTTAGCTGCTATAAGAGTTTCCTTTTGCCATCCACAAACTGAAAATATCATATATTAAGACATCTGCATGTCAATTTTTTTTATATTACCTTGCAAGTAGTATGATAATTATGTATTTTCCTCAAAGGAGACTGGGATTTGTAAAGATCATAAAATCTAGTCTTTAAATCATAGCCAAATACAATTTTCTCTTAGCTCCCATTCTGTGGTTTCTACATTAAAAAGGCCAGATTTAAAAGTATTCTTTATATTATGAATTCTATCCTTTTGTCTGCTGCATGGTGTCTTTGAAAAAGATGAGCAAGGTTTTAGTACAGACTTCTTTTTGCTGTGTCAGTACTTCTTCCAATCATTTTTCCTACTGCTGTGACTCTTGCATTCTGATCTTTATCATCAGATTGCATGTGATTTTGAAAGCCAGAAGGTTTTACAGGGCTGTACTCCATTAGCATATTTCCATGACCTGTAATTTTGCAGGAATGTTACGAGGAAATAAAACCAGCTCAGTAAGCAATTAGTGAATGTCCTCTGTGCACATATCGGGGACTGTTTGTCCCTCTCCCCCCTCTTAATTTCACTCATAACCATCAGTAATTTTCCAATTAGATTCTCACCAGCAAGTGCAAATAAAACCAAAGTGAATCACATTCACACAGACAAAGATAAAATGACAAAGCTACCAGTCTCAGAAATGCCTGTGTACTGCAGAGCCGCAAAGTTAAATGCACTGTAAACTGCAGGTTTACCTGGTTCTCCGGTACCAACCCTGGTTCGGTCGGTAGCACTCTCGCCTCTGAGCCAGAATGTTGTGGGTTCAAGTTCTGCTCCAGAGACCTGAGCACAAAAATATAGGCTAACACTCCAATTAGTTTTGAGGGAGTGTTGCACTGTTGGAGGTGCCCTCTTTCAGATGAGACATTAAACTGAGGCCTTGACTACTGCCTCAGGTAGAGGTAAAAGATCCAATAGCATTATTTTGAAGATCAGGGGAATTATCTTCATCCCTCAATCAAAATCACTAAAGCAGATTAGCTGGTCAATATCACATTGCTGTTTGTAGGAGCTTATTGTGGCCAAGTTGGCTGTGGCAACAGTAACTGAACTTCAAAAGTACTTCATTGGCTGTAAAGTGTTTTTAAGCATTCTGAGGTCGTGAAAGGCACTATATAAATGCAAGTCCTTCTCCCTCATTAATTTTCAAAAAGGAATTGTGCCCTAAGGGGAGGTGGTGGCGTAGTGGTAATGTCACTCGACTGGTAGCCCAGAGGTCCAGGCAAATGCTCTGCGAACGTGGGTTCGAATCCCACCACAGCAGATGGTGAAATTTGAATTCAATTAATAAATCTGGAATTAAAAAGCTAGTCTAGTGTGACCATGAAACCATTGTCGATTGTTGTAAAAAAACTCATCTAGTTCACTAATGTCCTTTAGGGAAGGAAATCTGTCGTTCTTACCTGGTCTGGCCTACATGTGACTCCAGATCCACAGCAATGTGGTTGACTCTTAAAATGCCCTCTGAAATGGAGACTCAGTTCAAGAGCAATTAGGGATGGGCAATAAATGTCGGCCTAACCAGCGACACCCACATCCCATGAACGAATAAAAAAATAAATCAATGGCCAAGAGTTTGCTGGGCTGTAGCGCCATAGTAATGATGAAATAACGGCAAACACCATGACTATCATCACTAAAGTCCCAGGAAATGATGGCATTATAAAGTAACACCACTGTTATAGCAACACTGGGAACTCAGTACCACTCTGCTGCAACCATCACTGAAACCAGGAAAGGATCATACCCAAGCTCCGACGCAGCATTGAAAACAGCATTGATAGTCAATTTGCTGCATTAAGCCCAGTTTTACTGCCACTTGTGGGAATGCTGTTTCAGGAAGGTACCAGAGAATCAGGGTCATTAAATTTACTGCTATTGAGCTATGGTGGTTCTGGTTCAGATATCCAGGTAATAAATCAGAAAAAGACATCCTTTATAATGCAGATTCTCATATCATAAAATGTTCAGATAATGGAACAACACTGCTGTTCAAATGACAAACTTGATTTATGAACAACTGATAAAACTGTTTAAAAATGTTGAAATCTAAATTTCACATTTTATTGCTGGGGCTTGTGCATCACACATATGCAGACCCCAGTTGCAGTTCATCCTGGTGCCTGAAATAAAAACAGAAAATGCTGGAAGTATTCAGCGGGTTCAGCAGCATCTGCGGCGAGACAAAGAGAGTTAATGTTTCAGGTCGGTTACCTTTCATTCTGACTTATGAATGCTGGGTGTCAGGGCCTACCAAGTTGTCCCCGTGTTCAATGTTCCTGTATGTCTATGGGGGTGATGACTAGTTTGTCCTGCCAGAAGCTGCCAATGGAAAGCAGTAGGGTGGTGGAAATATAATGATGCAAGTCCTCAAGTTACCTTCCACCTCCCCCAGCCCCAGATCCACTGTTAAAGTAGTTGGAGGGGATGGAAAGCCAAGTCTTTTCAACACGAAAATTAAAGTACACTCCTGGGACACAATCAGTTCTATGAAATTTCTGCCTTGCAAGCCTAAAATACCCCTACTTAAAGCACAGTAATATGCCAGGGGTCTCAACCAGGATTTTTTTCAGTTTGAAGGGAGATGTCCAAAGAGTTTATTTAGCATACTCCCATGTTTTAATGACAGAAAATATACTTTTTATGTATTTATAGTGTATGTATTTCCCAAAGCTACACTATATTCTTCAAGCTGTATAAATAACAGTTTTCATTTTTTAAGTTCCAGAGTGTTAATCTAGTGATTAATTTATACATATAAATTAGGTTTAATTAGACCAATTCATTAATAAATCACCCCAATGACATATTATATACTCCCATGTTTTATAAAGAGACGGTTTTTTGCACTTCTAAGATAAAATCTATTTTTTACTGAATATGAATTAAATGCAATGAATAGAATTAACTTACATCACAATACTATACTCTCCCAATTAGTTTTTCTTTTGAGTTATGCTTGAAAGTCCATGTTTCAACCTAATTGTTACATGCAAATTGGTAGCATTAGCATAAAGCACTAATCTATTATCCCCAATAGTAAAACAGTCATGACTAATTTTATAAGAATAGAGCAAGCAGCCAGTTCTGCCCCTTTTCCAATATACTTTGCTCTGATGCACAGAGAAAATAAGAATGATATATTTCAACAATTTTATCACAGTCCTGAACAAATTCTAGTTCCACTTTCAGCTGCAGCTAGCACTAGATTTAAAGTAAACCAATGTAACACAGAACAAAACAAGCATTCCATTCAATAGCACCGTCTAGTATGCATTGTGGTTTGCTTACGTAAATCATTATGGTCACAATGCTGCTGCACCTACTGCAGGGTGGAGACCTGGGAAGGAATGAGCATACACATCACAAGTAAAAGGATCATTTGCTTCCTCTGGGCAAACTGAGCTGGGGATCAGAAATCTTCTTGTGTTGGGGAAATGGTGTTTCGATACCACTGCTGTGTCAATGTCGATGTAGTTATTGTACTAAACAAAAATAAAGATGCTAAAAATATACAGCAAGTCGGTAAGTACTTGTATAGAAGATAGATTAATGTTTGGGTATAATCCTTCATGAGGACAAAAAGTTCTATGTGAAGCATTAACCTATTTTTCCTCTTTTTCAGATGCTAACCTGCAGTGCATTTCCAGCATTTTCTGTTCTTGTTTCAGATTTCCAGTCTACACAGATTTCTTTACCCCAGGTCCTGGCGCTGTTGTGGCACCAATGCTCAAGCAATGTCAAAATTGGAATGGAATGTCATTACCAAAGTGCGTTGCCTTCTCTTTGTCACCTCCCCAATATCTAGGCACTGAAATGACACATCACTGCCAAGGTTTGAGGTGACGCAAAAGGATAGAATGTTGTTTATTTCTACAGTACTGCCAGAATTTCTTATGCTGACTATTGTTGCACCAAATCTGTTTAGCAACACGTCAATAGAATGTTATCCACAACACACGGTTGAATGTTCTGCTCTGTATGAAATTGATACAGATTGTAACAGCACTTGTCTCAGCACCAGCAGGATTTAAATGTTATTTTCATAACTAGAAAACTTGTGTTATTGGATGCAACTGTCAGTGCTGAGAGATATATTAAATGGTAAAAACACATTGAGGCATGTTGTGAATTTCAAGCCAATTAAGCAAATTGTGCAGTTCAAGCATATTTTACAGCCTTCACACTTTTCCATTGCTCAAAGCATTATTTTCTAATACAAATCGTACAGGTAGGTTGATGTTCCTTTAGCGCCACCCACATCACTAGATCCATCAGACAGTAAATTCTGTCTAAAATGTTTTACTTCTGATTAGCTTGAATCCTGGCTGTGTACACATGTACTTGAATATATACACATACATTTAGCTAACCAGTTGCCTACAGTAGTAAATGTATAGCTACCAATATTATGTTCAGACACTACCTTTACCAATTTACTTATTCTGCTCGTTTTTTTAAAAAAAAATCCAACTTTCTCTTTGTCTCTTTTTCTCTCTTAATCTACTTTTTATTACCCTCTTTAATCCTATTTCTGTCTCTATATTTTGTTAGGCTCCAATTCACCCCATTTCCTTTTCTGTCTTTTGCTCCGTTTCTTTCTCTATCCATTTCTTTCACTGATCGAGGAGATTGATCACTGGACATGACGATATCATAGAACATAGAACAGTACAGCACAGTACAGGCCCTTCGGCCCACGATGTTGCGCCGAACCTTTAACCTACTCTAGGAACAAACTACCTACATACCCTTCATACTACTATCATCCATGTACCTATCCAAGAGTCGCTTAAATGTCCCTAATGTATCTGCTTCTACTACCACCGCTGGCAGTGCATTCCACGCACTCACCACTCGACATCACTGCACCATTATCAAATCAACGCTCCAGCAATTTGTGGTACAAATATAGTGTAATGTCACTGGTGAGCATTAAAGTCCAGTTAATGTAATTCGCCGCCAAACCTGCCATTACAGCAACTTCTGGTTGAACGTTTAAGGTGTAGACCATCCATCAGAACTGGTTCAGATGAAGAGTCAACATCTGAAAAGTTATTCTTTTCACAGATGCTTACCCAGCTCCTGTGCATTTCTACCCATTTTCTGTTTTTGTTTCAGATTTTCAGCATCTGCAGTCTTTTGCTTTGGATTTGGCATTGTTTCTTCGTTCTCCATGCGGAAGTGGGAAGGTTCACTTAGTGGAAAAACATTCTAGCTTAAAGGCTGAAAGAAACAACCTCCCACTAAGTTGCAGTTTCTCATTTTGATGACTTCTTCATTGATACTTTCAAAGTTGGTGGCTTCTGTGAGGGATGAGAACAACTCTGTTTGCATGTCCCTTAATGACTGCGAGACAGCAAGCCAGTACCAGGATTACAGATCATTTTCACCCGAGGACACTGTGGGATCAGAGTGATTGAGAATTGTCACATGATACCCAAGGACATCATAAGAAGGGTGCACAATACACATGCATAGAAAGAAAACAGGTCTGTTAATTCCAGATGTCAACTCGGTGCCAAACATCTTGTACCTCCACATCTGGAGTCAGTGTCTGAAGCAAGAGCAAAATAAAGCAGGGCCATTAAAAATTAAGCTTTATGATATTTTCTTGAGTTGAATTTGCAAAGCTTGTTGGCAGGGGGGAGCAAAATAGTCTGGTGTATGCAAGGAAACATGCAGCTTATCTGAGGCAATCAGGTAGCACCATGTCCAAGTCAATTCAGATTCAAAAAACCCAACCTTTTTTATTCCAAGTCCAAATATCTTTTAATTTTGCTAGAAAATTGAACTATCAAATGCAAAATAAGCAATTTTTAAATGAATAATTGTTGTTTATTGCATACTAATGTTTACCTTAAAATTAGAACAGTTCTAACCAGAGACTTTAATATTTGGAAAAAGGAGAATGCAAAATGTAATTATTGCATTATTCAAATATGCACCCTAAGTATATTTGGAACTAATGAAGTGGCTGACACATACCCATTCTTAATTAGTCAACCAGTGGTCAGATCAGTATCATCACTACTATACTCAACACAGCAGTCAAAGCATGTATTATTAGGATGTAAATAACATAATGTAATTAACATTCTTTGGATGCTCATTGCAATCTGTTGTATATTGTTGCCAGGGTAGTTCAAGCGTTGCTTACAGATGTCTCGGAGTCTTTGTATGGGTAAACAGTAGCTTGTTTATTTTTTTATACATAACTACTTACACTCTCATTAAGAAAAGATTGGATGTCCAATAAAGCTACTAAGTATCATCACCTCATTCCATGACAATATGAAAGGCACAATTCAACATGGCAGCTCATCAGACCCCTTTCCTATCCTGAGTGGCGTGAAACAGGGCTGTGTTCTCGCACCCACACTTTTTGGGATTTTCTTCTCCCTGCTGCTTTCACATGCGTTCAAGTCTTCTGAAGAAGGAATTTTCCTCCACTCAAGATCAGGGGGCAGGTTGTTCAACCTTGCCCGTCTAAGAGCGAAGTCCAAAGTACGGAAAGTCCTCATCAGGGAACTCCTCTTTGCTGACGATGCTGCTTTAACATCTCACACTGAAGAGTGCCTGCAGAGTCTCATGGACAAGTTTGCGGCTGCCTGCAATGAATTTGGCCTAACCATCAGCCTCAAGAAAACGAACATCATAAGGCAGGACGTCAGAAATGCTCCATCCATCAATATTGGCGACCACGCTCTGGAAGTGGTTCAAGAGTTCACCTACCTAGGCTCAACTATCACCAGTAACCTGTCTCGAGATGCAGAAATCAACAAGCGCATGGGAAAGGCTTCCACTGCTATGTCCAGACTGGCCAGGAGAGTGTGGGAAAATGGCGCACTGACACGGAACACAAAAGTCCGAGTGTTTCAAGCCTGTGTCCTCAGTACCTTGCTCTATGGCAGCGAGGCCTGCACAACGTATGTCAGCCAAGTGCGACGTCTCAATTCATTCCATCTTCGCTGCCTCCGGAGAATACTTGGCATCAGGTGGCAGGAC
The DNA here is from genome assembly GCF_036365525.1 of Heterodontus francisci. NCBI lineage: Eukaryota > Metazoa > Chordata > Chondrichthyes > Heterodontiformes > Heterodontidae > Heterodontus > Heterodontus francisci. The sequence continues at coordinate 41,716,375 of NC_090388.1, read as the reverse complement.
CGTATCTCCAACACAGAAGTTCTCGAGGCGGCCAACATCCCCAGCTTATACACACTACTGAGTCAGTGGCGCTTGAGATGGCTTAGCCATGTGAGCCGCATGGAAGATGGCAGGATCCCCAAAGACACATTGTACAGCGAGCTCGCCACTGGTATCAGACCCACCGGCCATCCATGTCTCCGCTTTAAAGACGTCTGCAAGCGCGACATGAAGTCCTGTGACATTGATCACAAGTCGTGGGAGTCAGTTGCCAGCGTTCGCCAGAGCTGGCGGGCAGCCATAAAGGCGGGGCTAAAGTGTGGCGAGTCGAAGAGACTTGGCAGTTGGCAGGAAAAAAGACAAAAGCGCAAGGGGAGAGCCAACTGTGTAACAGCCCCGACCAACAAATTTTTCTGCAGCACCTGTGGAAGAGCCTGTCACTCTAGAATTGGCCTTTCTAGCCACTCCAGGCGCTGTTCCACACACCACTGACCACCTCCAGGCGCTTACCCATTGTCTCTTGAGATAAGGAGGCCAAAGAAGAGAAGAAGAAGCATGTCCAGCTAGCACCTCTCACGATGCTTCTAGCTTCTTCCAAGCCTAATACCCATGTGACTATTACATCATCACTTCAGTAGGAGAGGTTACTCTCACTGTCTCAAATATTAACCCTTTCAGACCCTTAGTCTCTGACATCACAGATTCAGTCTATCAGGAAGCTTCATGACTCTTCCTGATCATACTCTTGTCCAGCTTGGATGATCTGTAGTCTTTATTGAAAGTCGTGCTTGATGACTTGGATGGCCTTGACCAATGTTTGTAGTATCCTGTTGTCTCTGGGTTTCTTGATCATCATCTGGTTCCTCCAGATATATGACTGGTTGTTGCGTTTGAGGAACAGGGATAAGGTTTTACCTATTTTGGCATATGGTACCCTCGGGAGTGTGTACTACATAAGATTTCAGATGAACTTCATCTCTCTGGATGATTCTACCTTCACATCCTAGATCTCGTATCCATACCTTCTGTCCATCCTTTAAACATGGTAGCTCATTGTAATTGGGAGCTTGTTGGTTCCTCTAAGACTTCTCTCTTCCTTGAACTTTTTTGTAGTCTTGTAGCCCTGGAAGTAGTTTTCTGGGCAGAATAGTAAGTTGAGTTTTTAGCTTTCTCCCTTTATGTGAAAGTCCACATAACAATGGAATAAATCGATAATTCAATAGTGCAATTGGAAGATCTTCGTTCTTCTTCAACAATGATTTAATAGTTTGTACTCCTCTCTCCACTTCACCATTAGATTGAGGGTAACGAGGGGAACTTGTGTGAGGTTCAAATCCCCACTTCCTCGCAAATTGTGTGAATTATTTATTTGCAAACTTTGGTTCATTGTCTGACATAACCTCGTCAGGAATACCATGCATTGCAAAGATCTCCTGTGAAGCTCTAATAACAGATTCTGTTCTTGTTGAGTACAATCTTTTCACTTCAATCCATCTTGAAAAATAATTGATCACTATGATGTAAGATTTTCCATTGTACATAAATAAATCTATTCCTAGACATTCCCATGGTCTGAATGGAAATTGTGTATTTATTTATTTATTTAGAAATACAGCACTGAAACAGGCCCTTCGGCCCACCGAGTCTGTGCCGACCAAGAACCACCCATTTATACTAACCCTACAGTAATCCCATGTTCCCTACCACCTACCTACACTAGGGGCAATTAACAATGGCCAATTTACCTATCACCTGCAAGTCTTTGGCTGTGGGAGGAAACCGGAGCACCCGGCGAAAACCCACGCGGTCACAGGGAGAACTTGCAAAATCCGCACAGGCAGTACCCAGAATTGAATCCGGGTCCCTGGAGCTGTGAGGCTGCGGTGCTAACCACTGCGCCACTGTGCCACCCTATCAGAGGTTCCCTCTGGTCTGCTCTGTGTAGCGCATATACTTGGGAATTCAAGATCATGTTTTCTATGTCTTTGGATATTCTTGGCCACCAAACAGATGATTGAGCTCGCACTCTGCATTTTGTCATTCCCGTGTGGCCTTGATGGATTCTTGCCAAGATATCTGATAGACTGATGGGAATGACCAGACTGGAGTTATACGCCAGCAAATTTTCTATGATTGTGAAGTGTCTCCTAAATTCGAAGGAAAATTTTAATTACCATGCCACTAGAACATTCCTGTGGCCAACCTTGTGTACAGTACTGGCGTATCTGAATGCAGTCCTCATCCCACTTTTAAGCGTGACGAATTTCATGAAGTTTCTGTGTACTTGCCGGCCATTGCAACGCTGTGTACTGGGAATACGACTCTATTTCTTCAACAAAGTTAACATCCTGTTGTTTAGGAAGGTCAACATTTGCTCTTGGTATTGCATCAGCGGAAGTTTGCATCTTTCCCTGAACATATACCATCTCGTAGGTATATCTCATCAACCTCAATTGGAATCGCTGAATTCTCGGAGGCATCCTTGCATTTCCTTCCCATCCAGTAAGGAAACTAAGGGTTTGTGGTCTGTCTCAATAACCATTTTCAGGCCAATAATGTGATCAGAAAACTTGTTGCAAGCTCACGTGACTGCAAGTGCTTCTTTTGCAATGATAGCATACCTCGTCTCTGTCTCAAACAAAGCTCTAGATGCATAGCAGATCAACATCCATTTATCTGTTCTTGAAAGAGGATTGCCACTAACTCTGTAGATGAGGCATCTGTTGCAATTATAGTTGGTAATGAGGGGTTGTAATGCGCTAATATCTCTGGGAGACTAGCTTCTCCTTAATTCTTCGAAATGCCTGCTCTTGATATGAGTTCCAACACCACGCTTGATCTTTTTTCAGGGATTTTGTTACTTGTGCCAAATTGGGTAAAAATTTTGCCAACTGATTCACCATTCCAAGGAATCTTTGGAGATGTTGGACTGAAGTTGGGAATTCACTGATGGCTCTTGTCCTTTGTGGGTCTGCCATTATGGCCTTGCTACTTGCAGTATGTCCCAAGAAACGAACAGACGTTTTTGAGAATTCACACTTATTGTTAATTGTCAACCCTTCTTCTTGAAGATGACTTAAAACCGCTTTTACTCTCTGGTCATGTTCTTCAATGGATTCCCCATGGACCAGAATATCATGCATGTGACATATCATCCCATTGAGGCCTTGCAGAATGTTGGACATGGTCCTTTGGAAGATTTCAGGTGCAGATATTATATCAAGTGGTGAACAATTGAATCAAAATCTTCCCAATGGTGTGATAAATGTTGTGAATAATCTTGACCACTCGTCCAATGGAACCTGCCAAAAGTTACTATTCGCATCGAGTTTAGTAAACGTTATGCTTTTGGATAGCTTTGCCAGGCTTTTGTCCATCAAAGACGTCGGATAGATTTCCCTTGCCACGGCTTTGTTAAGCTGCGTTAAGTCCCCACAGATACGAAGAATACCAATTGGTTTTCGAATTGGAACCATAGCCAGACGCCACTCTGTTGGCTTTGTGACAGGAGAAATCACTCCCATCCTGGTCATCTCCTCCAGCTCATGTTAAACTTGGTTTATCAATGGGTGTGGTATCTTTATTCGTGTAAAGATACATACCGAAATGGCATCTTCTCTTCACATTATGCTCTACTCGGTCTTCCATCTTCCTAGACCTGAAAATAGTTTTGGAAAGTCTGCTTGAAAGTGACTGCTGGATTCTGGCTGTTTGATTTCGTCCACTTTTTTTAATTAGATGTAGGTCTAAGCATGCTTTTCTGCTTGACAGAAAAAATTCTTGGTGTTTCAGAACATACAGGGTTTCCATTACCTGCCTTCCCCTGTATTGGAGTGTTGCTTGTAGCTTTCCCTTGACCTTCAGTTCAATCCCTCCTAGACCGTGTAACTGACTGTCTGCTGGTTGTAAGCAATGTGTCGACAACCACAGCTCTTGGCCTGTCAGAACTGCGACACTTGCACCTGTGTCTAATTTGAAATTAGTAATATGTCCATGGACATAAATGTCTGCCGTCCAAAATGCCTGATTGGAGTCATTACTTTCTCCTAGGAAGTCTCCTGCTTTGTTTTCAAACGTAAGTTCCACTTCATTCACAGCTCTATGTGTGAAGGCTTTTTGTTTGGCATTTCTGAGAGAAGAGGTCGTGCTCCGGCACATCTATTTGAAATATTGCAAATAAAGCATTCAGCTTGCACATTCCCCCTGAGTGAACCTTCTTATCTGTAGAGTGCTTTTCTGTCCTGGGCTTCAGGAACTGTACTGTCATCGGATTCTTTCTGATCCAAGGCTTCTCTTCAGCCCACAGGATGGCTCTATTTTGTCTTCATACTTCTGCCTGTTGCACCATCTGAATCGCTTTCTCAAGAGTGAAGTCATCTTTTGGCAGAAAGAGATCTGATAAAGACTCATCAACGATTCCCACTACTATTCGGTCCCTGATCAACTCAGAATTCAGTTCGCCATAGTCACATCTCTCAGCCAATCTGTACAAATCCTTAATGAAAGTGTCCACTGATTCGTCCAGCTTCTGGATCCTTTTATTAAACTTTGCTCTTTCTCTGATCTTATTGCTTCTTAAAGTATTTATCGAAGGCTTATAAAACATCATCAAACTTGTCTGAAGCCTCATTGATGCCTTGTGTTACAATCAGCAACTGCACCCATGAGTAGAGTATTTACTTCAGATTTGATGTGTCGCTGAGAAGCTATTCGAAATCTTAGAAATCTTTTTCTCCACACTGACCAATTCTTTATCTGTTTGGGTACTTCCGAATTCTGGAAGCTTTCAGGCATTGTATATTTCAAATTCACTTTTCCCTAACTTTTTAGGATTTCTCTTTCTTTGCTTTAATCAAGATGTTCCCGTTCTTTTTGAAGATTTATTTTTTATTTTTATTTATTTTTTATTTTATTTAGAGATACAGCACTGAAACAGGCCCTTCGGCCCACCGAGTCTGTGCCGACCATCAACCACCCATTTATACTAATCATACACTAATCCCATATTCCTACCACATCCCCACCTGTCCCTATATTTTCCCTACCACCTACACTAGGGGCAATTTATAATGACCAATTTACCTATCAACCTGCAAGTCTTTGGCATGTGGGAGGAAACCGGAGCACCCGGAGGAAATCCACGCAGACACAGGGAGAACTTGCAAACTCCACACAGGCAGTACCCAGAACTGAACCCGGGTCGCTGGAGCTGTGAGGCTGCGGTGCTAACCACCGCGCCACTGTGCCGCCCCTTTTCCTGCTCTTTTTGAGGGCTCTCGTGCTTTTCTGAGGTTTCCCACTCTTTTCAGGTGTTACCGCACTTTTTCTCCACGGTCTGCTCAAGTAATGGCCGCTGACTCTGGACTCACTGTCATAAGGCATTGACATTTTTCCCCTGCCCAGTGCACCATTAAACAATAAATGCATCCTTTCCAAAAGGTTTCTCACCCAATGTCCGACCATCGCTCAGTACTGTGACTCATAGCCCAATCACTGGACCTGACTTCTGCTCACAGACCACCATGCCTCTGTGGTGCAGCTTGAATGCCTGCACAGCTGACTCACTGACTGTCCATGTCTCCCTTCAGCTAGGAGCAGCTCTTCGCAGTCTCCTCCGAGATCTGCCATCTTCGAGGCGCTACAGTGCGAGGGGAGGTCTTTCAATAATTTCTGGGTGTGTTTACCACTGTCACCATATTGTATATTGTTGCCAGTGTAGTTCAAGCATGTTTACAGATGTTTCAGAATCTTTGTATGGCTAAATAGTAACTTGTTTATTTTATATACCTAACTATTTACATTCTCATTAAGCATGCCCAGTGAGCACTTCTAAGATGCTTCTAGCTTCTTCCAAGCCTAATTCGCATGTGACTATTACATCATCACTGTATGTCTGCTGGGAGCACTGGCACCCCTGCCTGCTGCTGGGTGCCCACCTCCAAGGAGTTGATCTGCCCTCCATCATGTCAGGAAACTGGAGGCAGTCTGCAAAATCCCAGTCGGCCTCCTAAACTCACCTCCAACAAGGCTCTTAATGATCCTAATTGCCTGCCCACCTCGTTGAGGCTGGCAGCTTTCCTGGGACTGGAACTCATCTCCTCCAAAATGCCTGGCACCAGGAACAGTGTCCTGTAACTGACATGCCACCCAGCACCAGTATTTCTGGGGCCCAGCATCTCCGTTCCTGCTTTCAACCCTGAAATTTTAGCCCATTGAATTTTACAGCACAGAAGGAGGACATTTGACCCAATGTGCCTATGCTGGCTCTTTGAAAGAGCTACCAAATTATGCCCACTCCCTTGGCTCTTTCCCCTTAGCCCTGCAAATGTTTTCCTTTTCAAATATTTATCCAATTCCCTTTTGAAACTGTCTCAAACATTAACCCTTTCAGATCCTTATAATCAAGCTATGAGAAGCTGATAATAAGCCCATAAAGGGTTGAAGTCAATGAAATGACGTGGATATGTTAATAGAAATTTCTCGAATGGGCTCATCACACAGCACCTCTAATCTCCTCCAGCCCCTGTCCCAAAACAAGCCCTTGGTCTGCGGATTCATTCCACTGCTCACCGTCAGTCGCCTTGAGTCATTTTGATCCTAATCTCTGGAACTCTCTCTGCTAACCCTCAGTCTTGCCACCTCCCATTCACTTTCTTTGAAAGTAAACTCATAAAATCATAGAAACTAACACAGAAAGGAGGCTATTTGGCCCGTCATGCCCATGCTGGCTCTTAGAAAGAGATGTGCTTTGTGCCACTTTGTTGCATTTTGTCTGTAACCCTGTAGGTACCTCATCACCTGCCCAACTCCCTTTCAAAATTATTTATGGAATCAGCTTCCACCACTTTTTCACATAGAGCGTTCCAGATCCTGACAATTGAATGGAAAACATCTCCCCTCTAGATCTTTTGCCAATGATTTTGAATCTATCTCTGGTTATTGACCCACTCGCCAGAGGGAACAGTTTTTCTCTACCCACTCTATCAAAACTTCTCATCATCTTGAAAATCTGTTAATAGGTCACTTCTTAACCTTCTCTGTTCCAAGGAAAACATTCTAACTTTTCCAACCTCTCCTCGTAACTGAAGTCCCTCATCCCTGGAAAACCTCCTCTATACCCTTCCTATGGATTTTACATCTCCCTGAAGTGTGGTGCCCAGAATTGTCCACAATACATCAGCGGAGGCCTAACCAGTGATTTATAAAGTTCTAGCATGATCTCTTTGCTTTTATATTCTATTCCTCTATTTCAAACCCAAGTAACCTATATGCTTTTTGACCACCTTATCAACTTGCCATGCCATCGATCTAGAAGGGAGATGAGGAGAAATATTTTCACCCAGAGAACTGTTGAGTTCTGAAATGCTGTTGCTGTAAAGGTGATGAAAGTGTATCCATAAATAATTTTTAAAGTTGGACAGCTACCTGGAGATGAGGAATTTACAGGGTTGCAGACAAAAGCTGGTGATGTGCGACTTTGCATGAATGTCCTTTCCAAGAGTCAGTACAGGCACGACAGGCCAAATGGCTTCCTTCTGTGCTGTAAGTTTCTATGATGCTACCCCAATTGTACCCTATGTGAAGTACTCACTACTACTAACTGAACTATGCTCCTGTCTAAATTTCTTGGAGTATTTTTTTAATATAAAGCAAGCTCAGAATTTTGCCACTTACTGTGGTATTTTCATCCTGTGTGGATCTGTTAACATCCCATGTGGTATTAATAATGGATCTCTGTGGTGAGACTTCAAAGCTATGTCTTTTCAAAATACTGAAGTAAACTACAAAAAGTTATTGCCCATTTTAAAATGTTCTTCTTTCTCCTTAAAGGTTGCACAGTAGCATATTCTATTCCCAACTGAGTGGGCTGGTGACTGACCTGCTCCTAGCCTTTTGTTACTGCTGCTTTGGAAGCAGCTGCTATGCTTGCCCTCCATTCTTTCCCTCCCTGCCTGTGGGGAAGTATTTTGACATGACTTAACTCTTCCTGCCTGTGGTCTGGCTGGTTGAGACTGTGTCGTGTTGGGAATTAAAGTTAGAAACCTGTTTCCTTTCATTCTGCAACACAGTATGGTGTGGGAGAAAAAGTGCAACTTTACAACAAAACCGCATGTGACTTTACACATATTTTGGAAGTTGGTGCAATTTATCGGCTAAAGCCTGCCTTTACATTGAAAGATTGCTGAACTTAGGTTATTCTTAAAAGTATATGGCTTGAGGGCAATTTTTTTCTGCAACATAACTGCAATTTGTAAAAGATAATTTACTATTACAAACAATTTTTTTGAAATTAGAGAATTCTATTTATTGCTGAGAAGAATTGACTAGACAGGGACAAGGTAAGAGACAAAACCTGTTATCCAGGTTACAATGCTAACTTTATTTGCTTTTATACAATTACAGCAGCAGAAAAGAGCTACTGCATTTGTAGTCCAAAATAATTAGATATCAAAGAAATAAGAAAATTATAAGGCATATTTACTTCCTGTTTAAATGACAAAATCACACATATGGAAAGCCATTGGATGAACCAATAGAACAGTTAGTGTCATACTTTAAAATACTTTCTGTTCATATTTGATGCTTATGTAATAGATGTGAATTTAAACCCTTACACACATATATAAAAAACACCTTTTGGCAATGCAAGATCACATGTCAGAACAAGACATCTAGTGTATATACAATGCGTCAATATCAATAAATTGAAAAAAACCTCAATTTGATGGACGTCACATCAAGTTAATCCTACAACTTGATTCGACCTCTACCCCGCCTGCCAGTCTCTCCCTTCCACCAGCCCAATCTTTGCAATTCTTGTTACCAAAGCAACAATATCTGTTTACTGGATCAATTCCCCAATCATTTGAAAGAAATTTCACTTTTTTAAAAATCATAATTCTTTTAATTAGACTACAGTAACACTAGTAAAGAATATCCTATACCTGTCACTTTATGCTTATTTTTCATAGAATACATGCCAAGAGATTCACAGAAAAAAAAATGTTTCTCAAAAAGCTGCCTAAACACAGGGTTATATTAGCTTGATAATTTACATCATAAGACTCGATCATTGAACTTCTTAGCAGTATCCATTACTTGCCACAACCAATAATATGAACACTCAGTGGCACAAGTCAACAGACAACCCCAAATAAAACATACAAATATATGCATTGCAATTGAAAATTGTACTGCTGACCATTGACGACAGGGTCTGGATTTGCCCGATATTGTTGGCAAAATGGTAGGTGAGATAGTGGCCGGTAGTGCGAGCACTGTCTGAGATACTGTCTTTTGGATGAGATGTTGAACCTAAGCTCTGTCTGCCCTATCGGCTAGTTGTGAAAGATCCCATGGCATTATTTAAAGTCATGCAGGGGACTTCTCCCAATTTAATCACAAATATTTCTCCCTATACCAACATAACTAAAAATAACTGGTCATTTATCTCATTGCTATTTGTGGTACCTTCTGTGTACACCTTGTGTGCACAAATTGTCTGCCTAATTTCCCTACATTACAAGAGTGACTACATTTTTGAATTATTTAATTGGCTGTAAAGCACTTTGGAAGGTCCTCAGGGTGTGAAAGGTATTATATAAATGAAAATTATTTCTTTTTTAATGCTCCAAGATTCTAAGAAGCTGCAGTGGAGATAATGTGGCAGAAGAAAAAGCCTTCTTGGCACCCATGGAGCCATGCCTCAGGAAAAGGACATGCAGGTGGGCTGGAAGCAGGTGGCACTAAGGACAGCATCAACTTGAATAGTCAACATGAATTCAGAAGGGAAAGAGCTTGCCTGACCAATCTTCTTAACTCTGGTCAGGAAGTGACATTCCAAGTGGACTATGGTAAACACTATGATGTGTGGAACCGAGACTTCAAGAAGGCATTTGCAAATTTCAACACCAAAGGCTTTTTAGAAAAAAATTCTCAGGATGTGAATGGCACTGATAAAGTCTCGTTTATTGCACACTCCTAGTTGCCCTGAAAAGGTGGTGACGTGACTTTCTCTGGAACCTCCCCAGAGCTTATTTTGGTGCTGCTCCACAATGGCGGTAGGGAGGGAATTCCAGGATTTTGATTCAGTGACGATGAAGCAATACAACTGCATGTCCAAGCCAGGATGGTATGTAACTTGGAGGGGAACTTGGAGGTGATGGTGTTTCCATGATATTGCTTCGATAGTCCTTAGCAAGCAGTGAGAAAAGAAGGTTCAGTCAAATTAATCTTGGTGAGTTGCTGCAGTGCATTCTCTAGATAGTAAATACTAAAGCCATAGCAAGTCAGTGGAAAACAAGTCTGATGACATGGGCATCAATCAAGCAAACTGTTCTGTAGTGGATGGTGTTGAACTTCTGGAATGTTGTTGTAGTTGCACTCATTCAGGCAATTATGACTATTCCCTCAAACATCTTTAATAAAGCTCAAAGTTGTGGCGATTCTGAATAAATATGTTTGTGGAAAAACGATAGAGAATAAGATGAAGCAGAAAAGGGGGCCGCATGACAGATGTCAGGTTGATAATACAAGTGAGAACCAGGCTGAATATAGAAATTTCAGGGAGGAAGTGAAAAAAGAAATGGGAGAAGCAAAGAGAGAGTATGAGAAGATACTGGATACCAACATAAAAGGGAACTCAAAAGCCTCCAAAGGCATATAAATAGTAAAATGGTAGTAAGAGGAGGAGTGGGGCCAATTAGGGACCAAAAAACGAAATTATAGCTGAGATATTAAATGAGTACTTTGCATCTGTATTTACCAAGAAAGAAGATACTGTCAAAGTCATAGTGAAAGAGGAGCTAGTTGAGCCATTGGATGGGCTAAAAATTGATATAGAGGAGGTATTAGAAAGACTGGCTGTACTTAAAGTTGATAAGTCACCAGGACTGATCAGATGCATCTGAGGATACTGAGGGATAAGGGTGGAAATTGCGGAGGCATTGGCCATAATCTTCCAATCCTCCCTAGATATGGGGGTGGTTCCAGACCACTGGAGAATTGCAGATGTTACACCCTTGTTCAAAAAAGGGTGAAAGGATAAGCCCAGCAACTACAGGCAAGTCAGTTTAAACTTGGTGATGGGAAAACTTTTAGAAATGATAATCTGGGACAAAGTGAATGGTCACTTGGACAAATGTGGATTAATTAAAGAAATCCAGCACAGATTTTTTAAAGGGCAAATCATATTTAACTAACTTGTGACACGCTCAAGGAGGGAACAGTGATGACATATGAAATGAGCTGGAGGAATTATGAAATAGAAGTAAACTGTTGAACTAAGCTGTAGAAAAATGGACACTTTGCCACCCGGTAACATGGAGAGAGTGGTCAGGTGATCTCTTCCTGTACTGCCAATCAACATATTTGTCTGTTAAAGACAGGACCATTATTAACGTCTGGAATTGCCTTGAGGAAGCACATTGATATGCAAAACAGCCTATACCATGCTAACGACTCCGATCATCAAAAATTGGGCTAGCAAATGCTTTTGCAGACAGATTGACTCCGAAGCCAAGACCAAGATAGTAGGTGTGAAATAACACCTATTTATCAAAATGGACCACATTCAGTCGCCATTATGTAACAATAGTCCCTAGATCATGAGACATTGTAAGACCATCACATCTTGAGTCACCTGACTGAAACCAAAACCTGATAAGTTTTTACCTTAAAAGTAACTTCTCCGAGACAGGGGGGAGAAACAGAAAGCCATTCCAGTCAGAGAAGCTGTGAGATCGATCCAGCTAAGCAACGAGCCCTCCCAGCACCATCTTTAAACTACTGAGTCAAAGAGATTGCAAGGTGGCCTTGAAAACTCCCCATCTGAGAAACTGAACCAGGACTTCCAACACTAACTTCAGACTGAGTTTTAACCAAAGGAGTCTGCAACACTTCATCAATTCCAAGGCAAAGAACATTCAGGCCGACAACACTGTTGAAAAAATGTTGCTGGAAAACCAAGAAGGTTTCAAAGTGAACTCTCTTTACAACAATCGGACTCTAATTGCATGCTACGTTCTACTTTTTTTGTGTAAATGCCTGAGGGGGTGAGGTTGCGAACATTTTCGGGTATTGTTTAATAAATAGTTAGCTTTCCTTTTATAAACCTACAAGAAAACCTGTCCTTTGTCTGTTTAATTGACCCTTAAACACTCAGGGACTAAAACACTATTTTTAAAAACACTATCTGTGATCAGTTGAGACGGTAAAAAGTGGAAGCCACCCACACCATTTCCCATCTGTCCATAACACTTGCTTGAGCTTTTTGATGTGGCAACAGAGAGGGTTGATGAGGATAATGCGGTTGATGCAGTATACATGGACATCCAAAAGATTTGTTTCATAAAGTGCCACATAACAGGCTTGTCAGCAAAGTTAAAACTCAGTGGCAGCATGGATACAAAGTTGGGTGAGTGGCAGGAAACAGAGAGGAGTGGTGAACAGTTGTTTTTCGGATGGGAGGAAGGTATATCGTGGGGTTCCCCAGGGGTCAGTACCAGGACCTATGCTTTTTAATGATGTACATTAATGACTTAGACTTGGGTGTGCGAGGCAGATGACACAAAACCTGGAAGCATTGTGAACTGTGAGGAGGACAGTTTTTTATTCATTTCATGGCATGTGGGCATTGCTGGCAAGACCAGCATTTGTTGCCCATCCCTAAATTCCCTTAAGAAGGTGGTGGTGAGCTGCCTTCTTGAACCTCTGCAGTTCATCTGATGCAGGTACACCCACAGTGCTGTTAGAGAGGGAGTTCCAGGATTTTGATCCAGCAACAGTGAAGGAATAGCGATATAGTTCCAAGACAGGATAGTGCTTGGCTTGGAGATAGTGTTCCCATGCGTCTGCTGCCCTTGTCCTTCTAAGTGAAAGAGGTCGCAGGTTTGGAAGTTGCTGTCGAAGGAAGTTTGGTGAATTGCTACAGTGCATCTTTATATGGTATACACTGCTGCCACTGCGTGTCGCTGGTGGAGGGAGTGAATGTTTAAGGTGTTGGATAGGGTGCCGATCAAGCAGGCTGCTTTCTCCTGGATGGTGTCGAGCTTCCTGAGTGTTCTTGGAGCCAGACTCATCCAGGCAAGTGGAGAGTATTTCATCACGCTGCTAGCTGGTGTCTTGTAGATGGTGGACAGGCTCTGGGGAGTCAGGAGGTGGGTTACTTGCCACAGAATTCCCAGCCTCTGACCTGCTCTTGCAGCCACAGTATTTATGTGGCTGATCCAGTTCAGTTTCTGGTCAATGGTAACCCCCAAGATGTTGATAGTGATAGATTTCAGAGGACATGGACAGCCTGGTGGAATGGGCAGACATGTGGCAGATGAAATTTAATGCAGAGAAGTGTGAAATGGATACATTTTTGGTAGGAAAAACGAGGAGATTAATGTAAATTAAAGGATACAATTCTAAAGGGGGTGTAGGAGCAGAGGGACCTGGGGGTATATGTGCACAAATCATTGAAGGTGGCAGGGCAGTTTGAGAAAGGCAGTTTGAGAAAGGCATACAGAATCCTGGGCTTGAGAAATAGAGACATGGAGTACAAAAGCAAGGAAGTTATGGTGAACCTTTTTAAAACACTGGTTCAGCTTCAACTGGAGTATTGTGTACAATTCTGGACACCACACTTGAGGAAGTCAAGTCATTAATGTACATTAATGAAGGCATTAGAGAAGGTGCAGAAAAAAATTATGAGAATGGTTCCTAGGATGAGGGAGTTCAGTTTTGTGGATAGATTGGAGAAGTTGCGACTGTTCTCCTTGGAGCCATGGAGAAGAGAAGATTGCGAGGAGATTTGATAGAGATGTTCAAAATCATGAGGGATCTGCACAGAGTAGAGAGGGAGAAACTGTTCCCAATCGCGAAAAGGTCAAGAACCAGAGGACACCAATATGAGGTGAATGGCAAAAGAACCAAAGGTGACATGAGGAAAAACTTTTTTACACAGTGAGTGGTTAGGGTCTGGAATGCACTGCCTGAGATTGTGGTGGAGGCAGATTCAAACATGCTTTTCAAAAGGGAACTGGATAATTATCTGAATAGAAAAAAATTGCAGGACTACGTCAAAAAGGCAAGAGAGTGGGACTAGCTGAGTTGCTCTTGTAGACAGCTAGCCCAGACATGATGGGCTGAATCGCCTCCTTCTGTGCTGTAACTGTTCTATGATTTTATGATTCTAGGATCGGAAGTTGGCTAAAGGGTGGAGAACAATGGGTGTTTGTTAGAGGAGTTATATTTGAGTGGGGGAAGTACTGAATGGAGTGATACAGGAATTCATCTTGGGACCACTACTGTTTTTAATTTACATCAGTGACTCAGACTCAGAAACTCAATGCAAATTAGTCAAGCTCAGGAATTACAGAATGAGTTGGGAAAATAATCCAAGTAGGGAGAACGGAAGTTGAAATTTAGTCCAAATAAATGTGAAGAACTACACATAAGAAGGAAAAATGAGGAACACATACTCCATGGGGTTCAAATAACTGAGGACGAAATTGAGAAAGGTCTCAGAGTATGAGTAGACTTGTTGCTCAACACATCTAACCAATGTAGAGTAGCAATAGTCACCTACATATCCAACCCAGTAGAATACAAGTCAGAGAAAGTCATGATCAAACTGTACGGTGCTCTGGTCAGCACTCACATTTAGTACTGTATCCAGTTCTGATCAACGAGGTAAAGGAAAACATTCAAATCCTGTGCACAGTGCAGAAAAGAACCACCGCAATGATTCTGAGTCTTAGAGGTCACAATTTTGAGGATAGACTGGAGAAGCTTGGTCTTTTAAAGCTTTGACAGGAGACATCTGAAAGGTGATCTTATAGAGGCATATAAGAACATATAAAATAGGATCAAGACTAGGCCGTATGGCCCTTTGAGTAAAGAAGTAATTAGGAGAGTGAACAGGGGACATGAAAAAACACTGGCAGGCAAGATAAAGAAAATCCCAAGGCATTTTATAAGTATATTAAGGGCAAGAGGATAACCAGGGAAAGAGTAGGGCCCATTAGGGACCAGAGTGGCAGTCTGTGTGTGCAGCCGGAGGACATAGGTGAGGTTTTAAATGATTACTTTTCATCTGTGTTCACAATGGAAAAGGACGATGTAGCTGTGGAGATCAGGGAGTGGGGGGGTTGTGAAATACTTGAACGAATTAGCATTGAAAGGGAGGAAATATTAGCTGTTTTAGCAGGCTTAAAAGTCGATAAATCCCCAGGCTCAGATGAGATGTATCCCAGGCTGTTATGTGAGGCAAGGGAGGAGATAGAAGGGACTTTGACACAAATTTTCAAATCCTCTCTGGCCACGGGAGGACTGGAGGACAGCGAATGTGGTACCATTATTCAAGAAGGGAAGCAGGGATAAACCAGGTAATTACAGGCCATTGAGTCTAACGTCAGTGGTAGGGAAACTATTGGAAAAAATTCTGAGGGATAAGATTAATCTCCAGTCGGAGAGGCAGGGATTAATCAGGGATAGTCAGCATGGCTTTGTCGGGGGGGATCGTGTCGAACAAACTTGATTGAATTTTTTGAGGAGGTGACTAGATGTGTAGATGAGGGTAAGGCAGTTGATGTAGTCTACATGGATGTCATTAAGGCTTTTGATAAGGTCCCGCATGGAAGATTGGTTAAGAAAGTAAGAGCCCATGGGTTCCAGGGAAATTGGATCCAAAATTGGCTTAATGGCAGGAGGCAGAGGGTAATGGTCAAGGGTTGTTTTTGTGAGTGGAAGCCTGTGACCAGTGGGGTACCGCAGGGATCGGTGCTGGGACCCTTGCTGTTTGAGTTGTACATTAATGATTTAGATGTGAATCTAGGAGGTATGATCAGTAAGTTTGCAGATGACATGAAAATTGGTGGTGTTGTAAATAGTGAGGAGGAAAGCCTTAGATTACAGGATGATATAGATGGGCTGGTAAGATGGGCGGAGCAGTGGCAAATGGAATTTAATCCTGAGAAGTGTGAGGTGATGCATTTTGGGAGGACTAACAAGACAAGGGAATATACAATAGATGGTAGGACTCTAGGAAGTACAGAGGGTCAGAGGGACCTTGGTGTACTTGCCCATAGATCACTGAAGGCAGCAGCACTGGTAGATAAGGTGGTTAGGAAGTCATATGGGATACTTGCCTTTATTAGCCAAGGCATTGAATATAAGAGCAGGGAGGCTATGATTGAGCTGTATAAAATTCTAGTTAAGCCACAGCTGGAGTACTGTGTACAGTTCTGGTCACCGCACTATAGGAAGGATGTGACTGCACTGGAGAGGGTGCAGAGGAGATTCACCAGGATGTTGCCTGGGCTGGAGCATTTCAGCAATGAAGAGAGACTGGATAGGCTAGGGTTGTTTTCCTTAGAGCAGAGAAGGCTGAGGGGAGACCTGATTGAGGTATACAAAATTATGAGGGGCACTGATAGGATAGATAGGAAGAAACTTTTTCCCCTAGTAGAGGTGTCAATAACCAGGGGGCATAGATTTAAGGTAAGGGGCAGGAGGTTTAGAGGGGATTTGAGGAAAATTTGTTTCGCCCAAAGGGTGGTTGGAATCTGGAACGCACTGCCTGAAGGGGTGGTAGAGTCAGGAACCCTCACAACATTTAAGAAGTATCCAGATGTGCACTTGAAACCCCATAGTATACAAGTGATGGAAAATGGGATTAGAATAGATAGGTGCTTGATGGCCGGCACAGACACGATGGGCCAAAGGGCCTGTTTCTTTGCTATATAACTCTATGACTCTACTTCATCATTGAATATAAAAATAATGGCTGATCGTCTGCCTCAACTCCACCTTCCCCCACTATCCCCATATCCCTTGATTTCCTTAGTATCCAAAAATGTACCCATCTGTCTTGAACGTACTCAATGACTGAGCATCCACAGCTCTCTAGGTTAGGGAGTTCTAAAGATGAACAACACTTTGAGTGAAGAAATTTCTCCTCATTTTAGGCTGAAATGACCAACCCCTTATCCTGAGATTCTGTCCCCTAATTCTAGATTACAAATGGTATGGAAAAGGTAAAACTGGATGATTGCTTTAAATTGTGAGAGGATGAAAAGGTTTTATTAGTTCAAACTAATAAAAGGCAATGTGTAGGACTGCTATCAGGAAGTTTCTCTTCACACCGAGAATGATCAACAAATGGATTGGAGTCCTGGATGGAGTATTGAAGGCAAAAAGCCTGGAATAATTTCAGAAGCAATTAGATGTTGCAATGCGACACTTTAAGGCTATTCTGGATGGATGAATTAAGATGGACTAACTGGCCTTCTACATCTGGAATGATTTTTTAACGGCCATATGACTGAGTCACTGTACAACAACTCTATTCACACAGCATGCAGCAGCTTTTCATTATATTAAGCTTCACAGTATAAAGATACCATGTCGCCCCAATTTTGTAAAGAAAAAATGAAAATATGAAGCAATATTTTCAAAATGGACAACTGCCTATAACAATGTGGTGTGAAGAAACCTACTTCATGTTGTAAGATTATCTGTTACTTTTCACCTGTGGAGAGGTGACAATTCAGATTTCCCGTAGGAGGTTAGCTATGGGCATATCATTCCCTGGCTCCATTGGAAATAATCTCACCGATTTTACACCCCCCACCCCCCCACAACGGGTAAGCTGCATTTTGCCAGGATGGTTCAGCATCAAGTGGGTGCTGTTGCATAGGTGCCATCCACTGATCTGCTCCCTGCAGAGAGGGAGCACCAAAAACAGAAGGAAAAACAACAAAACCTCTAAAAACCTCATATGAGGTCATGCTATTTAAAAGAAATTGAAATAAACTCAGAAAATTAATCAATGTGTAGTACAATAAAGGGCACATCAGGGTTTGGAGACCAATCCAAAGATAGACCACCAGGGACTCAAGTCTGCATAACTCACTTTCCCTTTCTGTTTATGAGTTAAACTGCCAACATCACACAATGGCTTGTTTCAGTAAATCGCTGAGCCTCATCACACATTTTCAATTCAATCCTTCCTTTCAGAAAAATGAGGACTTTTTTTTGAGGGTGAGGAAACACATGTATCTGCAAAGATCAATTACAAGGTTGCAAATGAGTCTTGGAAACGTCAGGAAAATGGCCATGACCATTGTGGCAGAGAATGAGGGTCAGATGTTGGTGAAATATCTCATATATTGTTTGATATAAGTCAGAAATAAAACATGATGTAGAGGGTAGGATTTTGTCTTGGGTAGTAGGAAAAATGGGTTGCTATCTGCACTACTGCCCAACACAAATGTCTATCCCAAAATTTCAAACAGAAAGTAGGCTTTAATGCAGCAGATAATGTGTTATGCTTAAGGTCTTTATGAAAGTGAACTGTAGTTACTGGAGTAGCTTAGTGACCTTGACTGCAGACAGCTCTCTGAGTTAAATGTTATTCATTCAATCATAAAGGCAGGAGCCACCAAGATCAATGCGCTAAGGGAATTAGAAGGTCTAATCCATCCAGTGCTTAAACAAAAGCAGAGTTAAACATATCTAAAAAGGATATACTTTGGGTCATCTGAAGAGATCTTGATCCTAAAGGCAATAAAGGTCACATATCAAAGTGAATTAAACGTTGATATCAACGATACTTTCTCTTAAGAGTTATTTGTCATGCCAGTAATCAGAACTGCCAGGCAGCTCATGTTCAGACTTCAGTTCATATCAAATCCAAGCACGTATACATTTGCAGTGCAGGCAAGGTATTCAGAAATTTATCCTTTGGCAAACACTTGCCATCTCAGAAAGTGTCCGAAAGCTCCCTGTAGGGACAATTACAGCCCATCATTTTCACCATCAAGACAGTTTTTGTAGTGGTAAGTATGTTATTGGCTATTGCAGTTTTTTAAATGTTTGCATTGTTGGTGTGCTCTGCTTTCAGTTTCTTCCTCTTTTGTTTAAGTTTATAAATGATTAGGAAAGAATGAAAAATGCATTACAAATATTTTTGAAACAAACCTGGAAGAATGTATTATAGCGCCAAACAGTTCAATCATATTCTATTCGAAATATTAACACCCAAGCAGTATTCAAATTCAGAACATTGAATTTAGCATAAACCTGTATGCACAATGTTTCTCCTCACTCTTCATATACATTCTACTGTATTGTATTTGGACAGGATTCACGAATAAGTGAATTATGCATTTAAACTAATTGGTACTTAACTGAATAAGGAAGGAAATGCACATTAGGATTTTGCTATACTGCTGCTAGACTTTCTAATGGGGGTACTGTTAGATTGATAGGCCATAAAATATGAAATATCAATAAAAACTGTTAACATTTTATTTCATTTACTCTGACTTAATTTTTTTAACCTTTTCTTAATTTCAGTGCATTAGCCTTCTTCACCTGGGAGGTCTGATTGCCTTGGCCATCATCTTCCCATAGCCAGCATCAATGTTGCTCCAGCTGACTGCAGACAGGAATCAGACCCCATTCCACCTCTTCTTGACTTGACCATGATACGCAGACGAAGTGTCTTTTCTAAGGTATTGAGAATTGGCAGAATACACTTAGATACCCAATTTATTAACAGGTATCCCGACACTCCTGTATTTTCGATCAAGTCCTTTTCTGCTTTATTTTTCTTTCCATTCAAAAGTCTAGTATCAGCATAGCAGAATGCTATCTTGCATCTCCTTCCTCATTTAGTTGTGTCAATTCGCTTTCTTTACTTCTCTCTCTATTTCTCTTTCCTTTCCCTTCAACTTTTAAGTTATCTGAACAAAACAGACTTGTTTCTTAAAAAAGGTTGTACGAGGTGAATAAGTTAAATTTTTTTAAGAACAACTTGTAATACTAATGTAAATGAAGCAAATATACTGTGATATAGAATTACATGTTCAGATGATTCATTTGCAACATGGGGTGATATTACATTCTCTTTTCATTCTGTGCAGCCAAGTAAAACAGAAATGTAATATAATTAGTAACACAAAGGAAAATGTATACCTTTGCTGAGGTCACCTACTACACAATCAATCAGCTTTCCAGCCAACTTACAGTGTCATGCTCATGGGGCGGCACAGTGGCACAGTGGTTAGCACCGCAGCCTCACAGCTCTAGCGACCTGGGTTCAATTCTGGGTACTGCTTGTGTGGAGTTTGCAAGTTCTCCCTGTGTTTGCGTGGGTTTCCTCCGGGTGCTCCGGTTTCCTCCCACATGTCAAAGACTTGCAGGTTGACAGGTAAATTGGCCATTACAAATTGCCCCTAGTATAGGTAGGTGGTAGGGGAATACAGGGACAGGTGGGGATGTGGTAGGAATATGGGATTAGTGGAGGATTAGTATAAATGGGTGGTTGATGGTCGGCACAGACCCGGTGGGCCGAAGGGCCTGTTTCAGTGCTGTATCTCTAAAAACTAAAAAAACTAAACTGAACTGGAGCAATTATGAACTGTAAAAATGAACTGATGAATTAACCTCCAAAAAATGGACATACTTTTGCTGCAGACAAGATGGAGTAAGAGTTCAGGTGACCACTCCTGTACTGCAAATATACATAGGGCTGGATTTTACCTTGGGCGGATGGGAATTGTTGGTGCCGAACCCACTTCTGTCTAGCCCAGGGATGCGTCCCACATTTTACGGGTTTTAATTGCCCCGAGGTGGGACTTCCACCCACTTGAGGGAGGAGGTCCCGCATCAGTGAGCTGCCAGCCAATCAGCGGGCCAGCAGCACCACCGGGAGCGGAGGCCACTGCTGGGACTGCAGTCCAGCCAACGCCACAGATCCAGGAGGGAAGGTAAGTAGGGGTAGCCTCACCAGGGGGATCAGTCCTTCCTTGGTTAGGCTAGGTGGGAGGAGGGTGTCTTGGGTCCCGGAGGTGGGTTGGGAGGTGGGGTCAGCCCTTAATCGGGCACCCTGTGCCTGATTGCCATGCACCCCCCAGGGCACGGGAAGGTCGGCAGCTATCGCTGGGCGGCCTTTCACGTCCCCAGAATGCCCGCTAGCCATGGGTAAAATACCCGTAGAGGTGGGCGAGGGCCCTTATGTGGCCATTAAGCGGCCACTTAAGGGCCTTGATTGGCCTCGGGTGGGCGGGCCATTTCCCAACCCCTGCCTGACGCCGTAAACTTGGCCGGAGGCGGAAGCGGAGAGGGTAGGCCTCCCGGAGCCTCCCGCTTAATTTTACGCCGCCCCCAAGCCACCATCCGACCTGCTGGGGTGGCATAAAATTCAGCCCCTAGTGCCTGTTAGAGACATCTGGACTAGTCCTGGGGGAGGCACATTAAAATGTTAAACAGCCCATTCAATTCTAAATGGCTCCTGTCTCCAAGAATTCGGTTGACAACGGCCTTCACAGACAGGAAACCTCCAGATTCAAAGCCAAGATAATAGGTAGGACATAACACCATTTTATAGACATTGGGCTGAATTTTATGAGCGTGCTGCAAATCGCAGCAGCTCGCTTTGATCTCGGCAGTCTTCCTGCACAGATGCGCCGTCGTTGAGCCCCCGTGACATTTCGCGCGGGAGCTCATTTAAATGGATGGGTACATCCGGCGCCACCGCGCAGGCTCCTGCTCTATTTTTAAAGGGCTTCATGCCCTTCAGCTAGGTTTCAATTGTTAAAGGTGCCGCCACCCTGAAAGGAGAAATAACATTTTACTGATGCTTTCAGTCCCATTGACAACAGCCCCTCAGT
This sequence comes from Heterodontus francisci, assembly GCF_036365525.1. Classification (NCBI taxonomy): domain Eukaryota; kingdom Metazoa; phylum Chordata; class Chondrichthyes; order Heterodontiformes; family Heterodontidae; genus Heterodontus; species Heterodontus francisci. Next base: position 41,694,734 of record NC_090388.1, on the reverse strand, counting down.
ACCTTTGACCCTCAACCCCTTCCCACCATCCCCACACCCAGTCAGAGCAGTTTTCCTCACTCCCCCCCACCCGCCCTGAAATTTTCACTCCTTCCACCCTCCCCACCAGTGTCATGCCTCGGAACTATCGGCGTGAGGCGGCCGGAATATCGGCATGGGATGGCAGTCGCGACCAGGTAAGTAATTATCCTTTATTTGTAATATAATTTGCATATTTGTGGGGGGGGGGGCCCGCACTGAGGCCTCGCCACCACCGGTAAAATGCGGCAGCGCCTTTCTGGCGTCGAGGGTCATGGCGGGCCTCTCCCGGAAGAATTTTTCAGCTCCCCCCCACCCCGCCATGACATTGTAGGGCTAGAAAAATTTAACCCATTGTATGAACACACCAGGGAGAGCATCTATGGTCACCTGACCTAAATCAAACTTGATAAGGTGTTTTCTTAAAAAAGAAACTTCTCTGAAAGAAAGATCAGAAAGCCACCCAGCTAGGAAGCCGAAGATCCATTCCAGCCAAGATGACCTTGCCTGCAACATCTTTAAACCACAGGGCCAAAGACAGTGCAAGGTGATCTTGAAAACTCCCCACCTGAGAAATCATAACAGGCTTCTCACCACTGACTTTGACTGAATCTTAACCAGAGGAGTCTGCAATACTTAAGTAGACCAAGAAAAGGAACATCAGGCCTGCAAATGCTGTTTAAAAAATTTCTCCTGGAAAATCCAGAACGTTTCAAAGTGGACTCTTTTTATATCAATCAGACTTAAATGCATGCTATCCTCTAATGTCTGTCTCTTGTTGTGCCTGTACAAGTGTGTGCATGTGTGAGTGGGTGAGGTTGTCACATTTTTTAGGTACTGTTTAATAAATGATATAACTGATTTACTCCAAAACATCGCTATGTGTGAATCTCATCAATCATTTGCACCATTCCTGAGGTACATCCCCACTTTGCTTATCATAGTCCCATATAAAAGACCCAGAGGATGCAAATTTCTTACCTTTATGTCTGCTCTGAAGGGACATAAATTTATATCTATAAACTTAGGAAAGCAGAATCCTATTTCTGGTGTTTCATAGCAAATTTATTTTTCTTTACTGAGACTTGCACAGTATTTTCTCCATCTTTGAATGGTTTTTTAAAAAACCTATCAGAATCTGTAGTATTAAAAGAAAAATGATTTTTTTTTCTTAAACGTGCCGTTCTTTGTAAGAACATAAGAAGTAGGAGCAATAGTAGGGATATGATCCCTCGAGTCTGCTCTGCCAATCAAAAATATCATGGTTGACTTCTGCATCAAGTCCACTTTCCCATCCTATCTCCATACCCCTCGATTTCCTTAGTGCCCAAAAATCTATCAATCTATCTTGAATATATTCATCGACTGAGCATCCACAGCTCTCTGTGGTAGAGAATTCCAAAGCTTCACAACCCTCTGAGTGAAGAAATTTCTCCTCATCTCAGTTTTAAATGGACAATTCCTTACTTTGAGACTATGGGGGTGAAACTGGGCTACGCCACAGCACGAAATGGGCTCGTAGAAAATCGGCAGCTGATTTTCACCATGCCCGATGTTCTTACAACTGAAGTTCACAGAACAATAATTCAAACTCCTTTTGGAGATTAATTGCCTAGTCTCACTGTCACTTTTATTTGGTTTGAAATGAAAAATCTTGGCCATATTTTCCAAGTCTATGAAAAATAAAAACTGATGCGGTGAAAAATCGGCTACCGATTCGCTACGAGCCTGTTTCACGCTGCTGGCGTAGATCAATTTCACCCCCTATGACCCGAAATTCTAGATTCCCCAGCCAGGGTAAACAGCCTCTCAGCATCCACACTGTCAAGTCCCCTAAGAATTTTATATATTTCAACGAGATCACCTCTCATTCTTCTGGACTCCAGGGAATATCTCTACTCAATCTCTCCTTATAGGCCAGCCCTCTCAACCCAGGAATTGATCTAGTGAATCTTTGTCGCTTCCTCTCTTAAGATGAGTATATTCTTCCTTAGGTAAGGAGACCAAAACTTAACACAGTATTCCAGGTGTGGTCTCACCAAAATCCTACATAACTGCTGCAAGACTTCCTTACTCTTATACTCAAACCCCCTTGCATTAAAGGTTAACATACCTTCCTAATTGCTTGATTATCTTGCTGTGTTTAATATGCATAAATGATGGTTTGATGGCTTCAAATTCTAATTTTGACAACATCAACAAGACAAAAAGGGACTTAAAGAATGAATGTGGTGTATGTTCCACTCTTTGCTTGGGTCATAATTGTTTACATTGATCTGCACTTATTTTATGCTTTTTTTTTTAGAGCGATTGCTAATTTGATTTTCAGAAAACTTGTTCATAAGTTTCTGTCAGCAAGATTGACATAGAAACTGGCGTAAATATCAGTGTAATTTCCGCATAAATGCGATCCAGGAAATTCCAGGCCTACATATTTATTTTAGAAAGGAATTTACATTTATGTACCAGTTGAACCTTAATAACTACTCGTACAAAGCACTTTCTTACAGAACTACTTTTTTGATATCACTTGACCAAACCTGGATGCCCATGTCAACGAAACCTTCTCAATTTCCTTATCAAGGTAGCCAGCTAACAGTTACTATAGCTACATGAAATTTCTTTCTGAGCTACAAATGTAAATAAATTAAAATGTTTTAAAGTAGCAGTTTAGTGTGTTGCAATAATACATGGATTAGGAGTTAGTCCTAGTGAATCCAAACATAGGGCGGTATTTTATGGTGGTGACAGGGGTCTTGGCCACCGGCTGAAGAGCCGCTGAGAGTCCCGCGTCGCTTCTTTTCGGGAAGGCCTGCCGCATTACATGCCAATCAGGCACTTAACTGGGCAGCAGCAGGCCTTCCCCAGGATTACGGACCCCGGTGACAGAAGTCCCGCCCGCTGAGAGCTGCCAGACGATCAGAGGCCGGCAGCTCTTTTACTCAGCAGCATCACCATGGAGGTAGTGGCTGCTGCTGGTAACGCACCCACCCGAGGCTCAGGATCACGATGGGCCCAGGCCGCATGTGAGTGATGGCGGGAGGTGTTTTGCGGGGTGGAGATCGTGGGGAGAAGGGTGTAGAGGGGCCAACAGCAAGGCAGGTGGGTGGCTCTCAGCGGGCCCCCACTACCTGATGCCAGGTCCCTTGATCAGGCACTAAGTGCCTTCAAACAAGGGACCCCCTCAAGGAGCCATCAAGCAACCTGTACAGGTTTGCTTGTTGTGCTCCCCGTGTAGTGACAGGCCCGCCCACCGCTGGGCTAATACCGGAGGTGGCAGGTTGAGGCCTTTAATTGGGCATTAATTGCCCACTTAAGGGCCTCAATTGGCACCAGGGTGGGAAGGCTGTCCATGGGCTTTCCTGCCCTGGACAAAATTGGGGTGGAGGTGGAAAGGTGGCAGGATCCCCACCCGCCACCATCCCGCCCGATTAAATGTTCTCCCTGCCTTCAAAGTCACAATGGGGGAAAGTATAAAATCCAACCCATGGTATCATACAGCCCAAAAGCAGCCCATCATGCCTGTTCCGACTCTTTGAAAGAACTATCCAATAAGTCTCACTCCCATGCTCTTACCCCACAGTCCTGTACATTTTTGCTTTTCCAGTATATATCCACATACCTTTTGAAAGTTACTCCTTCCATCACCCACTCAGGCAGTGAATAATGACAGCTGGATTTATTTATTTAAATGTCTCAAAGAGCTTCATATTATGTGACTATAACGAGTTTTCAAGTGCTTTAACTAATGTTATACACCTAATGTTATAATGCCTCATGAACGACAATGCCCAATTTGTTTGAGGGTGGAATACTGGTCACAACACCAGGTAAACTCTCTACTGCCCTTTGAATAGTGACCTGGAATCTCTAATGTTTAGGTAAACCATCTAAACAAACATACCTGATTTAACATTTCATTTGAATGACAGTACCTGAGAAATACAGCACTTCCTCAGTCCTAAATGCTATACTGTATAGCTTATACACTGAAGTCAGAGACTGGAATGGAATTTAATCACAGCCTTCTGATCCCAGAGATGACACTCCTATTAGTTCAGCCTGTTTGGTAAACAAATCTTAACTTGTCGATAGATAAGATAGATAAAAGAATGTATGAACCTATGACAATATAATTTGTAGTGTTTAAACAGCACATTATCAAAGGTGTTGATAATGCCAAAATGTGTAAAGACTATCTCTGATAAATGTCTGTTACCATAACAGTGATTTTTGATGGTTCAATTTTCAATATTTTACATTTGGACTTGAAATGCTGCTGACACACATTCTCCACTAGCAAGTTCTTTTAGTGGAATTTTGTGTCCTCAGCACCTTTCTTCGAAAAAATATAAACTGATGTGGCTAAACTCAAGTCATATCAATTTAATATTTTTAAAATAACATAGGCAGACTCCTTTCAGGTGAAGCAGCGATTTACTTGTACTTCTTTCAATGTAGTATACTGTAGTCGCTGCTCACAGTGTGGTCTCCTTTACATTGGGGAGACCAAGCGCAGACTGGGTGACCGCTTTGCGGAACATCTCCGCTCAGTCCGCAAGCAGGACCCTGAGCTTCCAGTTGCTTGCCATTTCAACACTCCCCCCTGCTCTCATGCTCACATCTCTGTCCTGGGATTGCTGCAGTGTTCCAGTGAACATCAACGCAAGCTCGAGGAACAGCATCTTATCTACCGATTAGGCACACTACAGCCTGCCGGACTGAACATTGAGTTCAATAATTTCAGAGCATGACAGCCCCCCATTTTACTTTCATTTTTAGTTATTTTTTCTTCCTTTTTTTTACATTCTTTTTTACATTTTTTACAATTTTTTTTGCATTTATTTCATTTCATCTTAGTTTGTTCAGTTTGCTTACCCACTGTTTTTTTCAGGTTTTTTTTCAGGTTTGCACTTGCTGCTGTTCAATATTCAGTGTATTTACACCTAATCTGTACTAATGCTTTGTCTTTCAACACACCATTAACATATTATTTGCCTTTGCTCCGTGACCTTTTGGTCAGCTATGTGGCCTGGTCCAATCTGCACCTTCTCCTTTGTTATCTCTTGCCCCACCCCCACCTCACTTGCTTATAATCTGTGACTTTTCTAATATTTGTCAGTTCCTAAGAAGGGTCACTGACCCGAAACGTTAACTCTGCTTCTCTTTCCACAGATGCTGCCAGACCTGCTGAGTGATTCCAGCATTTCTTGTTTTTGTGTAGGCAGATTTAATTTTGATTTCAAATTATAATTTGAGCTGAGTGACATGAAAGAATGGTGTCTTTATCAATTCTGATCAGTAGTGATCACCTTTCATTCTAGCTGTTATAGAGCAGGGACCACAACAGTGTGCTGCTTTGTTGATTTTCTGTAGCATCATGAATCATATGCTCGCGGGGTTACTGGAAAACTTACTTTACACAAGCTATCTGTCTATCCCCAAGAAAATAGGTTCTTTGCTGTTTCTCTCAGCAAATGGAAAGAAATCCACACCTCTATTTTCCCAGAAAATAGACTGTCACTCAATCAATCCTTCGGGGAATTTTTTCGACTGAATTTGTAAAATGTAGAAAAAATTCATTGAACAGAGGGAAAGGAAATAAAATATCTGCAGTATGGCCGTATTCTGTTATAGATTCCTGTTCTTCTAAGAAAAAACTTGAGGCAATCATACTGAACTCCGAAGTCCTCCAATATAACAAAAGAGCTGCCTTTTTTTTTACAAATCATTGAAGATTGACAGCATAAAGTTCCCATTTGTAAGCTTCTTGTACCAGCGGTGAAATGTTTTCCACTTAATTCCTGCTTGTAATTTATTTTGATAAACTTCAGCTTTGAATTTTATTTAGGACCCCGTTGAGCTGTGGTTGAGTTCTTTCAAGAGACTCTTCAAATGCTTTATCATTAACTCATCAAATGTTTATATTCTCACAAATGGCGCAATGGTTAGCACCGCAGCCTCACAGCTCCAGTGACCCGGGTTCAATTCCGGGTACTGCCTGTGCGGAGTTTGCAAGTTCTCCCTGTGACTGCGTGGGTTTTCGCCGGGTGCTCCGGTTTCCTCCCACCGCCAAAGACTTGCAGGTTGATAGGTAAATTGGCTGTTATAAATTGCCCCGAGTATAGGTAGGGGAATTGAGGGAAGGTGGGGATGTGGTAGGAATATGGGATGAATGTAGGATTAGTATAAATGGGTGGTTGATGGTCGGCACAGACTCAGTGGGCCGAAGGGCCTGTTTCAGTGCTGTATCTCTAAATAAATAAATATAACCTGCTCACTCATCACTCTGTTCTACGAACATATGAAATCGGAGCAGGAGTAGGCCACTCGACCCCTCGAACCTGCTCCACCATTCAATAAATTCATGGCTGAACTGATTACTCCACATTTCCGCCTACCCCCGATAACCTTCTACCCCCTTGCTTATCAAGAATCTATCTACCTCTGCCTTAAAAATATTCAAAGACTCTGCTTCCACTGCCTTTTTGAGGAAGAGAATTCCAAAGACTCATGACCCTCTGAGAGAAAAAATTTCTCCTTATCTCTGTCTTAAATGGACAACCCCTTATTTTTAAATAATGACCCCTAGTTCGAGACTCTCTCACAAGAGGAAACATTCTTTCCACATCCACCCTGTCAAGACCCCTCAGGATCTTATATGTTTCAATCAAGTCACCTCTTACTCTTCTAAATTCCAGTGCATGCAAGCCTAGCCTGTCCAATCTTTCCTCTTAAGACAGGGCACCCATTCTAGGTATTAGTCTAGTAAACCTTCTCTGTACTGCCTCCAACGCATTTACACCCTTCCTTAAATAAGGAGACCAATACTGTACACAGTACTCCAGATGTGGTCTCACCAATGCCCTGTATAGCTGAAGCATAACCTCCCTACTTTTGTATTCAATTCCCCTCGTGATAATAATAACATTCTATTAGCTTTCCTAATTACGTGCTGTACCTGCATATTAACCTTTTGTGATTCATGCACTAGGACACCCAGATTCCTCTGCATCTCAGAGCTCTGCAACCTAGCTGCAATAATACTAGTGCTAATGATATGCTGACCATTAATAAAAACCTATTTTTAAAATTCTTTACTGTACAAAAGAATTATTGAGATACATACAATATTAAAGTTGTTAATTCCACAAAATATATGCATTCCAGGTTTAGAGTAATCTGGAAAGTGTTGCTGAAACCATCTGATGATGATGCTGAGACCATCTGAGAGTACTGAGGCCAGAGATTTTGTAATTTGGTTGCCAGTTTATATCTGCTTATTACTTTTGTAAGGCTCACAGGTATTTCAGTATTTCACATCATACAGGTATATTGACCATGCTAGGCAATTATAATTAATTATAAAATGCTATGTATTCTTAAATATGTAATGTGATGCATGAAAACAACTGAATTCACATCAAGATGTACTTAACTATGTGCAACAGCACCCATAGCACCAATAATAGAAGCTTGCGTTGCACTAGCTTAATGTGATAAACAGGGAAATTTGCAATTTAAAAACAAACAGCAAGTGTGGTAGATGGTAAATAGGCCTGTTGATACTGGATGATACTTGCAATACTGTTTCTTTGGAAGTATGTTGGTATCGTATGAGTTTCTGATAAAGAACATCAGCAACATTTAAGATTCTGTCCAGAAATGTCAATGAAGTCTGGTTTTGCTAATAGTCAGAAATAGAAAATGTAGTACACTGTATTAGCAAAATTTGTGATGGCAAATATTTATACCGATCGGTCCATCGTGACTGTGAAAGAGCTATCCAAATAGTCCAACTCCCACTGCCCTTTCCCCATTCCCCAACAATTTTTTCCCCTTCAAATACTGATCCAATTCCCTCTTGAAAGTTATTATTGAATCTGTTTGCACTTATACATCACCTGCAACGGGGTTTAGCAGCTTCACAGTTCTGACTGATTTCCGACAAGTTTACACTCATCATGGCTAAATTAGCAACTTTGACCTTACTTTACATGTTAGGTGACTATTTATCCACTTGAGAGGTACGAGATTAGTATCATGAGGGCCAATCTGATTGACTATATTTCTGGTGCTGAGGATAACAACATTTCACTAAAGGAACTTGCTAGTGTAGAATGGATGTCAGCAGCATTTCAAGTGGTCACTGCTAAAATTTGAAAAGATTAACATCCTGCCCAAATCCTCTGGAAAACTGCCTTCCACTGACTCAAATTTTAACTTTAGCATTACGCAAACTATCTTGTACAACAGCGATACACTATAAGGTGTTAATGACAAAATCCAGGGCTTCCTACAAGTTTTTAAAATATATGGAGCCAGTAGTTTTGGCATGGTGAGCAATATAATAAAAGCATTTTGTGTGTTTGCTGGCACCCTGAACAGGGAAATGTAACTTTTTAAATGCAATGTATATGACATTAATAAGTTAGAATTTTCTAGTAATGCGGATTTGCTTACGAGAGATATTTTAAAAAGTGATAAGCTGCACATTGGTTCTGCAGAAAAGTATTGTGCTGGCGGACTGCTCAGAGTTTGTTAGCCCTGATGTTATTTGGCACTTAGTTAATGGCATTTAATTAATTGTGCTAATTCAAGTGTGTCCAATAGAACTGCAGTTATATAGGGTGGGATTTCAATTCTGGGGTCGGGACCCTGACATAACTTTCATTTCGGGGTTCCCAACGCACACCATGTTGGTATTGCACACGTGTTACTATTTTAATTGCAAATCAACTTAACTGGCCCAGAGTAGCATTCGCCATTCAATTAGCAGTGGAAGGCATGAGGAGGTGGGATACAGGAAGCTGCAGGCCCAGTTTAAAGGGCAAGTAGCAGACCAAGAAGGCATGGCTGGAGGTGGCTCATGATGTCAACAGCAGAGGACTGGTGAGGAGCAACTGGGTCCAGTGCAGGAAATGGTTGAATGATCTGCTTAGGTCTGGAAGGTGAGTCTGAAGATAGACCCAGACAGCATGTCTCCTGGTTAGCAGTTACCAGAATGCAAAAGAGAGGGGCGTCCTGAGGGCGCATAGCATTCTCCTGATCATGGCAGAGATGTGTGCTCAGCAGCACTGATGACCCATAAGCATAGTTCATGATTCGAGGGCTATTGGACTGTAGGCTACAGGAAAGTCTGCAACATCTTACGCAAATAAAAAGTTGCAAGTGGTGAGGGAGACAGGCATGGTCCTAATGGAATCTTTCTTTAGCTTGCTGGCCAAATAGGAGAACAATGCCAGGGAGATCGAGAGGGCATGTCTGAATGGTGGGGTTCCCTAGTTCACATTACTGACACACTTTGAGGATCCAGCCCTAAATCTGGCCAGAGTGGCAAGTGTTGCAACATTGGAGACACGTTAGGGTTAGGGTTAGGAGTCCAACATAGACAGGGTGAAAAGATCTCAACATCCCCAGGTTCCAGGTAGGCATGGCAATCCTCCCCGTTCAATGAGCTGTCAATGCATAAGCTGTCGGCTCATTATTTTAAGCAAAAGCATCTGTTGATTGTGCCGATTTCTCATGACCACTTTTTCTTATATCTCCCACAGAGCCAGGTGCAGAGGTCGAGGAGTTGACACATGGCCAACATGTTCTTGAGGAGTCAGGAGGAAGACGCAGCACATCTTTCTTGTTCACTCTCTACCAGCGCAGATACGTGCACCGTGGTAGGTCCTCACATGGTATTAGAAATAGTGGCACAGGGTGAAGCACACATCACTTCAGAGTGGGAGGATACGGGTGAGGCAGAGTCAGCTGTGGCCAATCCCCCTCTGAGGATGATGGGCAGGCACAGCCCTGCTGAGCGGCAGAGATGCAGAGCCTAAGGAGCCAAGAAACAGGCGGCTCTACCTGGAGAACCAGCATCAGATGTGTGCCCACATGTCGGAGTTCCCTGAAGCACTGTGGAGTCATGGGATGAGAATGGAAGAGTCCATTCATCTCATGTGCTCCAGAATGTCTCAGGGCTTTGAGCGCATGAGCTCCTCCATTGAGAGAGTGGCTAACTTCATGGAGAGCCATATGCGGCATCACTCAGAGTGGATGCAGGAACTGCACACAGGATGCATGCCGCAGTCAGTAGCATCGACTGGTCAGTGGCGCAAACGGTGCAAAGACGCATGGAGTGGATGCCAACTGTGCCCCAGCTGGTGGCTTCCTCTAGCGATCAATGGCACGATGAAAGGGCTGAGGAGGTGACAGATGGTGATGAAGGAGCCACTGCTCATGGAGCTCCATCATTATCATTCGCCCCCATGGCCCCTCTGACAGATGAAGCATCTGTAGAGTCAGGCCCTGTGACAGAGGCTGCCCCTACAGTGATGTCAGTGCAGCAGCCTTTGGAGGTGTCCCCTCCATATATGTGCATTTCTACCTCTACCACCCTTTCAGGCAGTGAGTTCCAGATCTCCACCACCTTCTGGATGAAAACATTCCCCTAATCCCCTTTAAACCTCCTATCTCTTAGCCTAAATCTATGCCCCCTGGTTAGGACTCCTCAACCAAGGGGAATAGGGCCTTCCCATTCACTCCATCCACAGCAATGCAATTGACTTTTAACTGCCCTCTGAAATGGCCTAGCAAGCCACTCAGTTGTCAAAGACAGCTAGGGATGGGCAACAAATGCTGGCTTTGCCAGAAATGCCCACTTCCCATGAAAGAATGTCTTTTTAAAAAAGCTATAATACCATACTTCCACATGTCAATCTTTGCTCTCAGCTCATCTGCCTTATTCCCTAGACTTATTACATTGGAGAAGTCATTAAAATACAAACGACCCTTTCTGTGGTAATGGCTGTTTCTCTCCAACTGACTGGGTTGACAATAATGTCGCAGACTTTTGGACGCCAAACTCAAATTCCAAAGAATGGGTGTGAAAAGCTCTACTTTATCAAGGTGAGATTAGGATGAATGACACCGGACTCCATTGTCTAGGACCATGGAAAGAGAAACTATGGTCACATGACAGAAACTAAGTTTCTGATAAGGAATTTTAATTAAGATATTTTCTGGGCAAGCAAAGGAGATCAATCTATGCCATCGAAGAGAAAGGACCCTGCCCAAGAGTACCAGCTTTGAACTACATGTAGGCAGTGATGAGTCTGGCCTGGAAATCCATACCTGAGAAATCGTATCAGGACTTTGTCATTGACCTTTGGCTGGAATATAACAAGAGCAGTCTGCAACACTGGATCCGTCTTTCTGAACCTTCCAAGTCTTTCTTCAGTGCACAAGGGAAAAGATTACAGGCCTGCACCGTTTCAAGTCTTCACCCCGGAGAAAAGTAAGTTTAACAGAGAACTCTTTGCAAATCTTTACAGACCGAATGCATGTTATCTTTATAACCTTTGTCTTTTCTTGATTGTGTGTGTATCTGTATGGGTGTGAGAGTAGGTGTTGTTGCGTATTTCGGTTATTGTATAATAAACATTTATCTTTCTTTAAAGACAGTGTGTTTTTCTAAAAAAACAAAGGTTTTTTTTAGCCCCTGAGCGCTTTAATTATCAAGAACAGACAAATGACAGGCTTTCTCATACGTTTAAAAGGAAGATAAAACATCTGTCACCTGTCCGTAACTCCCCCTTCACTTCACAAGTCATTGTACTTGATCTTGCTGAAGCTCTCATTGATTTAACACTGCTCAGGGAGGTGTATGCCCACTACCTTCAATGTGTAGCACCGAAACAGATGGTCATTCACCATGGCCTGGCTGGCTGATGACTCCAGGTACAGTTTCTGAAGTCATAATAAACTGTATAAATGATTTTTTTTTTATGGTAATGTTTTTCCCCACTACTTGCACCTCACATTTAGTTCTGCCTGTTTCATAACTTCTGTTGTGTATCTCTCCCTCTTACATAATTTCTCCACAACAGCTGGAATTCTGTAGCCTACAGATTCAGAGGAAACAGAAGGACAGGCAGTTATGCAATAAATCATTAATTTTATGACTACGTTTAGTTTTTTCCCCAATAATTATGCAATTTTTCAGTTTATTAGGCTATAGAATGTTATTTTTCATTGAAGACACTGATCTAAATGCAGAACAAAATTGTGTCTGAAAATGCTCTGAACAAATCATCTAAATAACTGATTGGTTTTGTGAATTTGCTATTTCTTGAATCGCAGCCTAAAACAAAACTGAGTTTTCAGCTGGCTATAATTTCATTGTCACTTACACATATTGTCCAACTCATTTTTTACTTCCCAAGTTGCCTCCTCTGATTCAATTGACCCTCTTCGTTTTCAAAGCTGCCTGACTTGCATTAAGTTTCTGAATCCAAGTTGCTGATGTAAATTAGGAGCAGAAGAGATGCCCACACGAGTTCTTAGTGGATCCCCCTTAGCCTTCCCTCTCAATACAAACATAGCATACACTTCAGTCCATTTCTTACTCATTTCCAAGGTGAATCCATACTACTTTCAGCTGAACGAGTAGTTTTTCATCCACAGTGGCGCAGTGGTTAGCACCGCAGCCTCACAGCTCCAGCGACCCGGGTTCAATTCTGGGTACTGCCTGTGTGGAGTTTGCAAGTTCTCCCTGTGTCTGCGTGGGTTTTTGCTGGGTGCTCCGGTTTCCTCCCACAGAGCCAAAGACTTGCAGGTTGATAGGTAAATTGGCCATTATAAATTGTTCCCAGTATAGGTAGGTGGTAGGGGAATATAGGGACAGGTGGGGACGTAGTAAGAATATGAGATTAGTGTAAGATTAGTATAAATGGGTGGTTGATGGTCGGCGCGGACTCGGTGGGCCGAAGGGCCTGTTTCAGTGCTGTATCTCTAAATAAATAAATAATGCTGTCAAGTGTCATTTCGAAGTCAAGGAATATCACTTCGAATATTTCCTCAAAAGAAGTCAAGGGGCTGAATTTTATAAGCTCGCCACCATTCTCAGCGGTGAGTTTAAAAGAAGGCGCAGCACACGCGCGACTTGCGCATCGTGGAGCCCCTTTTCCAACCCCCCACCCAATGTTTTTATTAGTCTATATCACAAACATTAACTTTATTCCCACCTTGAACTTCCTCCACCAGCCTCGTCATATTTGCCCTTCAACCCCTTCCCACCATCCCCACAGCCAATAAAAAATGTTTTCCCCGCTCCCCCCCACCACCCCCTCGACCCTGATAATTTTACCCCTCCCCTTTCCCCACCAGTGTCTTGCTTCAAAAGGCACGTGAGTTGCAACCGGTGGCCATAATATCGGCCTGGGACAGCTACCGGAACAATGTAGGTTAATTTGAATGAATACCTTAATTATAATATTAAAATGAAGGCAGGGCCACACCGAGGCCTCACTGCCACCGGTAAAATGTGTTGGGGCCTTTTCGGCGGCAGGGGCCATGATGGGCCTCTCCCGGAAGAATTTTCCGGGCCCTCAGCCACGACCCCCGACGCTGGAGGCCTCATAAAATTCAGTTCAAGGAGGTTGGTTATGTAGGATCTTTTGCTTCTCAAAGGATGTATACTGTCTATTAGGTATTTGACAGGCAATCCTCAAGTTTATTTTTGATAATTCATTCCATTAAATTTCCCAATATTGAAGTATGTATTGGTCTCTAGCCATCTGCTTTGTCCCCTTATTTATAAAAATTGATATCATATTAGTGTGTACCCAATCTATTAGTAAATCCCAGTGTTCATTGACTCTATCATAATGACTGTCAATGGCTCATAAGTCACCCCTTTGTCTTTCTTATCTAACCCAAAAGATTTATTTGTTATTAAACCATTCTTCCTCTTCACTTAGATGAGTGTTTACAGTTTGAAATAATATTTATAAAACAACGCACAAAGTTATGAATAAAATTACCCATAAAATTGGTTAAGCAACAGTTGAAATGCCTGCAGTCATTATGGAGCCCGTGGTTTGAATTGGAAATCCACTTGGACCTTTGGGCTGGAGTTTCCAACTGCTACGGACAAATTGTGTACTTGTTTCAAGAAGCCTTTGACTTAGTAACATTGATTTTTGTATGATTTAACTGGCAGATTCGGGTTGGGTAAGGAATTGGCTACATTCTTGAAGACCAGAAGTTGTTATTCATTTTAGTGGATCAGTGTGGGGACCGATTACTAGTTGTGTCTAGCAGGGATTTATGTTTGGGCTGTTGCTCTTCACCACTTGTATCAATGATTTTGAAGTTTACAAAATGATTACTTATTCGGTATCTTATATGGTGACTTCCAATGAAAGTTGTAGTTTCAGTTCCAGAGGATTAGGAAATGGGACAGTGGAGTTTGGATGAGCTGACATTTATATAAGGTGAAGATTAGGAGGCCAGCCTTAACAGTATTGGAATGGTCAAATCACGAGGTGACAAAGGTATGAACAGGGTTTCAGTGGTGTATAGATTGAGGCAGCAGAGAAGATGCGTGATGTTACAGAGATGGAAGTGGTGGTCATTGTGATGGAGAGGATATGTGATTGGAAGGTCAGCTCAGGATCAAATGAAACGCCGAGGCTGGAAAGGGGGATGGAGTTGATGCTGAAGATGATAGCTTCAGCCTGCCCAATGCTTAACTGTAGGAAATCGCAGCTCATCCAGGACTGGATATCAAATAAGGTGTCTGCCAATGGAGGGGTCAAAAACGGTGAAGGAGAGGTAGAGCTGGGTGATGATAGCGTATATGTGGAACCTAATGCCACATTTTCTGATGATGTTGCTGAGAAGCAGCATGTAGATAAGGAAAAAGAAGGAGACGTGGATAGATCTTTGGGGAAGTCCAGAGTTAACAGTGTGGGAGCAAAAATAAAAGCTATTGCAGGAGATACTCTGGCTATGACTAGATAGGTAAGAGTAAGAGCAGATCCAGTTAGCCGGACAACAAAGGGGAGGCATTGGCCCAGGATGGTGTGGCTGACCAGGTTAATGACTAAAGAGGGATCAAGCTGGATGAGGAAAAGAAGTGCACCATGGTTACTGCCATAGAGGATGTTATTTGTGACTTGAATTAGGGCTGTTTCAGTGCTGCGGCAGGGGTGGAAACCTGACCAGGGAGCTTCAAACATGGGAAAGATGACCATGAAGCCACGACATGAATATAACTTGCAAGGATTTTGGATTGGAAAGGATGGTTGTGGATTTGATGGTGACTAGCAAGGGCACAGGGGTCGAGGAAAAGTCAATAAGTTATAAAGCAAATGTTAGCATTAATTAGAATGTTTATTATGAGCTCCAAAACCCTCACTGGCATATTAGCTATGAAAGAAGAAAATGTTGTAACACAATTACTTTTACTGAATGTGATGCAATGCACATCTATAACAGTACACTGTACAACTGCACTGCCAGTACACATTTAAAAACCTGTTTACTAAAACCACAGTTTCTAGACTGCTTCGTAGTCTAACTTTAGGTAAAAGTACTTAATGTTAGCCAATTAAATAATTTCCCAATCAATACTCCAGTCAGGGTTTGGGGACTTTGGATAAAAGATTTTAATTAGTGGTAATGTATGCTTTTTGGCTTATTGACCTGCTTTAGTTCTGTATAACCATTAGAAATTCACAATAAACTGTAGCTTTCAGAACTGTTCAATTTCTATTGGTAGGCAAAAGAGTCAGGCATGGGGATTTGAAAACTAACTTAGAAAGGTCCAGGAGATGTGAAACATGATGTTTTTAAGTTTAAGAAAATTGTATTTTGTTTTGATCATTGACACTAATGGAGCAAAAAATATGAGAAATTCACTGTTACATCTGTATAGAGTAATTAACACAACAGGTAAACTCATGAATAGATGGAGAAATTTCTTCCAAAGAATGAATATTAATGAGACTAGTTCTCATTGGCGTCTAGTACCATGGACTAGGATACTCCAGAATCAGTTTTCTTGAGCTTTCAGTTTAAACGACCCCTAACGTGGACAGTCACAAAACCAAAAAAAAACTCTACTGCCTTTTGAGTTGCATCTTTTTTTAATTGTTTCATGGGATGTGAGCAATGCTGGACAAGACCAGCATTTGTTGCCCATCCCTAATTGCCCTTGAGAAGTTGGTGGTGAGCTGCCTTCTTGAACAGCTGCAGTCCAGTTAGTGCAGATACACCCAGAGTGCTGTTAGGGAGGGAGTTCCAGGATGTTGATCCAGCGAAGTGAAGGAACGGAGATATAGTTCCAAGTCAGGATGGTGTATGACTTGGAGGGGAACTTGCAGGTAATGGTGTTCCCATGCGTCTGCTGTTCTTGTTCTTCAAGGTGGAAGAGGTCGCGGGTTTGGAAGGTGCTGTCGAAGGAGACATGGTGAGTTGCATCTTGTATATGGTACACACTACTGCCACTGTGCGTCAGTGGTGGAGGAAGTGAACGTTTAAGGTGATGATCAAGCGGGCTGCTTTGTCCTGGATGGTGTCGAGCTTGCTGAGTGTACTTGGAGTCTCACTTATCCAGGCAAGTGGAAAGTCAGGAGATGAGTTACTCGCCGCAGAATTCCCAGCCTCTGACCTGCTCTTGTAGCCACAGTATTTATGTGGCTGCTCCAGTTCAGTTTCTGGCCAATGGTGACCCCAAAAATGTTGATAGTGGGGGATTCAGCAATGGTAATGCCATTGAATGTCAAGGGGGAATGGTTAGATTCTCTCTTCTCTTATTGGAGATTGTTATTGCCTGGCACCTGTGTGCAGAATGTTACTTGCCACTCATCAGCCCAAGCCTGAATGTTGTCCAGGTCTTGCTGCATTACTTGGATCAAACTGATACAACATTACCATAAGGACACTACATGCCTGCCATCTTCCTACGAACAACAGTACCAGATATCAGACAGATGTACCACAAACCACAACCAGATTGTTGCCTGCTGATCTCCTCAAAAGACTGTTAAGCAGTAAACTGTTTGCTAGGTTTAGATGAGGTGCAGATCAGCCATTATCTAATTGAATGGGAGAGCAGGTTCGAGGACTAAATGGCCTACTCCTGTTCATAGAATCTTACAGCACAGGAGGCCATTTGTCCTGTTGTGCCTTTTCCAGCTCTTTGAAAGAGCTATCCAATTTAGTCCCATACCCCAGCTTTTTCCCAGTCTGTGTTCCAGGTCTTAGCAATTGTCTGTGTGAAAAGAATCTCATTACCCCTCCAGTTCTCTTGACAATTATTTTACAACCTTTGGTTGCTGACCCACTTGCCAGAGGAAATTGTTTCTCTCTACTTGCCCTATCAAAACCCCTCATAATTTTGAATACCTCTAGTGGCTCTTCCCTTAACCTTCTCTGCTCTAAGGAGAGCAATACAGCTTCTCCAATCTCTCCACATAACTGATGTCCCTGGTATCATCCTGGTATCTGTACCTTCTCCAAGCCTTGACATACTTCCTAAAGTGTGATGCAGAATTTTACACAGTACCACAACTGAGGCCTAACCAGTGATTTGTAAAGAGTTAGCATGACGTCCCTATTAAAAAAGCCAAGAATCCCATTTTCTTTCTTGATCACCTTATCAACATGCCCTGCCACCTTCTAAGATTTGTGAGTATACACTTCCAGGCCCCTCCGTCCTTGCTCTCTCTAAAAATTATACCATTTAGATTATACAGCCTCTCCATGTTGTTTCTCCCGAAATGCATCACATCACATTTACCGCATTAAATCGCGTCTGCCATGTGACTGCCCATTTCACCATGCGTCTGTGTCTGCCTGAAAAAAACTCCAGATTGAACCAGGCACCTTCCAATCTCAGTCAACAGTCTCCCTGCTAAGCTATTCCTGCCCCAAAGAATTTAACTATCAAATGACCGTCTGATAGTGCTGGCACGAGGCCCGGTCCATTTCGAGAGTCAAACCTTGTTATCAAGTGAGTGCCAAATAGGCTCCCATTTCAGCTCGCCACTTTGGGCTGCTGCAATATCAGGTAGCTCAGAGGCCAAACTAGCCAGCAGCAAGTTCCTAATATTCCTATACTTCATTACTCTTCTCTATTTATAGTTAATATAATTTGTTTTTACATTTTTATATTATTTTCAAATACATATTGTTAACATTAACTTGAGTATTGCTGAAAATAGAGACAGATTGTCAAAGCTTTTCGTCTTGCACTCATCAGCACAATCCGCAAGAATACCAATGGAAGGGAAAACAACACCTTTATACAGTACGAGAAGAGAGTGCTGATTGGTTGGCGAATGAACTCTGATTGGTAAAGGCGTTGCCATGGAGAATGCACCAGTTTACTGTGACTGACAGTTAACTGCTAAGCTTTGTTTGAAATTTAAACCAGGCAGCTTGACTCTGATTGGTCAAAGCATTGCCCTGAGGAATGAACCAGCGAATGGCTGTCACTTATTTTGTTTAGCTGAAACAGGTACAATGTTTGTACAAGTTCTTTCTGTCTGCAAAGAACAGGGCCCTGGGTATTAATATATGTAGATTCCAGTATGTGCAAATGCACCACACTGCGAGTCCTACTGACAATCTTAAATTGGTTGTCAACGTCATTCTCAGCACACTGCAGATTATTTAGCAAATGCTGTCTAACTGCGTAATCACATCTAATGTTGGACACTGTGTTTTGAGTTTTGCAAGCATGGGCTGGTTGGGTACGGCCTGTACCTTGCCCATTGCGAACAGCAGAAGGGGCATGTTGTTTGATATGATCCACCAGTCTTTGGGACATAAGGCCTATAATACCTAGCATCACACTGGCATTGAAATACATATATCACATTACTCATTTGTGTGATAGGCAGGACGCCTTTTTGGCTTAACGGCGGCATCCTGTTAGTGGCAAACACGGCATAGTAGAAGTGTGAAACAGCTAGCATCACATGTTGCTCAAATTTTTGGTGCTATTTCTTATGTAGTCACTGATCATAAACAGATGTTTAAAGCTTTGGAAACAGCTTCTTGCTTCCCCGCTTGCCCCCACAATCACCCACTTCCTTCGCTGAGGTCTGTAGTCAGACAGAAACCATTTTCTCAAGGCGGATGTCTGGTTTCTCCGGTCCCAACTACATGGTCTCAATATCACAACGCAGACCCTCCTCCACTTCGCAAATGCTATTGTGGTTTCTGCATACATCTCTTTGATGTGAGTAACTTCAAATAGAGAAGAAACAGGGTTCATTACAGCTAAATATAAATGCACATTATTCAAGCCTGGAATATTGTTGCGAAGAGCTACTTAACACCTCAACAAAATGTCTAAACTTGGACACCATAGAACAGGAAGTATCTGTGTGAAAAATCATAAGCAGAGTGCAAATCATTCACAGATTGGCAAAACATTATTTTTAAAAAACTGTACCAACTTCTAATCATCATGAATAATTTGTTGGAGCTAAATTTGCTTCTTTTATGAAAATCACTAAAAGTGGCAAATAACATTGTGTGCCAACATTTCCTATTTTATTTTACGTCTTTCAAATTTGAGAAAACTAGCTCAAATGCCAATGAAGGAAGCAGTGCCATCTGTACATTTAATTTTGTAAAACTGTTAGAATTTCACATAATCTTGTGGGGCTTCTGGGTGAAGTCTTCCCACAGATAAGAGTGCAGTGAGATAAGCTGTTCAAGCTTGTTGTGGAAACTAGGAGCGTCTCACAGTAAAAATAAATAATTCTAATAGAGAGAGGAGTTGAAACATTTTTTTTTAAACAGAATTGATAATTTGCAAAATTAACTGTCCCTGTGGATAATTGTACATTATTACTGGACATGAAATATACATTTTTTCTTAAATTGAGAAACATAGGTGGAAGATCAAGGCTCTTAATGCAGAATAGCCTTCAGGTGGAAAAAAGAGAGAAGGCAAGTATTGGAAATTAGTAATATCTGCCTGAAATGGGTGAAGGAATAGATTAGTGCTGTAAATTTTGTTTTACTGGAAATTGCTTAAGGTTTCATTTCTCAAGAAATAAACCAGTGGAATGATTATTCTTAGGTAATGACAGTCAGTCAGACAGAGGCCATAACTGGATAAATGCATACATCGATAATCCTACTACAAAGCTGTGCTATACTTCTCATTTAACCTTGCTTAATTAGGATGCCTGCTGGAATGTAAAAGTTAATTGGTATGTATTGTCATGCCCAGTAAAGACATGTCCTATTCATAACTTTAAACATGGACTGCATTCAACATAGAATCTTCTGGAGCTGAATTTTCTTTTTAAAAGAACCATAATGGACATTAAAATGCTGCATAAGGTGGCTGCCGTGGGTCAGGCGACTTTTGCAATTTCGGCCCAGAATCGGAAGTATCTCAAGCCTCTGGAAAGTTCCGAATTGATTCACCATGGGTGGAGTGCCTCCCTTCAATGGACATACCAAGACAATTCCATTTGTGGAATTCACACCATGTATTGTTCGTGGTCTTACCCAAAACTCAACATCTATGGACTCCTAGACTCACTGGCTCTGAGTTCGAAACTTAAAGAGAGTTGTCAGAAACTAGTTAAATCATAAGTAGGTGCGAATGGCCACCATCCATTCCCCCATTGTGTAGCAATGGCTTTGAACTTCAAACCGTTCTGGGTGGACAAGAGAAGTATTGATTCTGAAGAAGGGTCACTGACCTCAAACGTTAACTCTGCTTCTCTCTCCACAGATGCTGCCAGACCTGCTGAATATTTCCAGCATCTCTTGTTTTTATTTCAGATTTCCAGCATCCACAGAATTTTGCTTTTATATTATTATTGATTCGGTGGCCACTCAACCGAAACAAATTGCAGATATCAAATCTAATTACTCCAAGCACCAGAGACTGGGTAGTCTGCAAACATCAGCTGCAGAGACAGTAGCAAAGGCAAAACACCTATGCCTTAAAACTGGACACTACTACATCTTAAGGCCTCCAAGCCTGTTCCTTTTCAAGTCCACCAGTACAGAAAACCAACCTCCTAGTAATGAGACTACAAACAACTAACTTCATAACTTGATGAAAATCCACCCTTTCAAGAGAATCCTGCAACGACTTTGACATACAACTCTGGCTATTGAATCCACCTAACTACATTTCAGGAGTGAAAACGCCTTCTTCATTGGGCCTGCAATGCATGCCTTTTCCTCAAGACAAGCCAAATCATGTGACTTACAAACTCTTCCTTCAATTGTAATTTGTACAAGTGCACTATCCTCTTTAATGGCTGCCTTGCTCCAGTGTGTGAGTGGTGAGTGAGTGATGTGGCGTTAGACTTTTGGGATGAACATGTGAATAAAAATAATTCTCTTTATTTCTGCCCTTGAAAAGCGTGCTGATGGTTGCTCACATTGATCTTACACTCGGGGGTTAAGAAACACACCCATTTTCAAAAAGGAAACACACTGATTAAGGACAGTAAAGGGAAGGGAACTGGGGTTTCAGATCTCTCATCTCTGTTTGTAACTGTAGGAATAGAATGGGAGTTACTTCACTGAATCACGATGGTTCAACAGTCTTATAAGAAACAAGGGCCTGAATTTAATGAGGGCGCCGCAAATCGTGGCAGTGCTCTTTGAAGTTGGCGGTCCACCCCCGCGAATCCGCCGTCGCTGAGACCCGCAATATTTGATGCAGAGGCTCATTTAAATGGCGGGGGCAGGACGGCCACCCCCGATGACGTAGAGGGGGCAGCCGCTCCATCCATGGCAATGGCGTCCAGCGCCACCACACAGGCGCCGGTGCCATTTTTAAAGGGCTTCAAGCCTTGACAGATTATTTGAATTTGTAAAGCCACCATCACCTTTTATTTGAATAAAATAAGTTCATTACACATCAAAGCCCCTCTTCCACCCCCACAATGATGAAACAATATACTTATTTCCCTCTCCCCCGCGCAAAACCATTTTTGTCAGTCCCGACCTTTCAACCCCAATCTTTGCACTCTTTGCCCTTCAACCCTTTCCCACCATTTCCTCAGTCAATTGAATCAGTTTTCACTGCTCCCTGCCCGTCCCGCCCTAAGAATTTCACTGCTCCCCCTCCCCACCAGTGTCATGCCTCAGATGTCTGTGTGGAGTTCCGGCCAGTGGCCAGAATATTGGTGTGGGAGGGCCGTCGGGACCAGGTAAGGTTATCTACATGTTTTAAAATTAATTTTAATATTAAAATGAAAGCCTCACCACAGGCTGCACTGAGGCTTCGCCACTGTCGGTAAAACGTGGACGGGGCCTTCTCGGCGTCAGGGGTCATGGCAGGCCTCTCCCGCAAGAATTTTCCGGGCCCTCCCACCATGACCCCCAATGTCGGTGGGCTGGTAAAATTAGCTCAAGGACACTGGATTGAATGGCCATTTATGAACAGCTCATTAACAGGCCTTACAAGCAGCCTTAGACATAAATTACTGGTAGTGGAACAGACACAAATAATAAAACTTCTGGGGGGAAACAAAATTGAACATTGACAAAAGTTGTCAGTTCAACAACACTGCTGTTTAAATTTGGGATAATTTTGAAATGATAAAATATCAGGCACAATATAACAGGTTTTCTTGGGAAATCAAAGGCTAGCTAAAATAAAGAACAAACACAAACAAAATGTGCTAATAACTGGGACCGCGTGAGAATGTTTGATTTCTGTTTTAAAAATATTATGAGAATATTGTCTTGGGCAGTAAAGTTCCTCCAGGGCTCAAGAATGAGAAAGAATGATAATTAATGGGATGCCCCACCTAGGATAGAAGATAGAGACAAGAAAATCACACCACCAAATGGGAATTGGAAAAATCACCCTGGAAGCAATTCAATAAAATATATCAATCTGGTATCCATGTATATTTTAGTAAGAGTTAGGAAAGCTTAGATAAGAGTTGTAAATTGGTAGCTTTCTCTTGGAGATATTTGTATCTTTTCCTATGAACCTTTTGAAAGAAAACCATATTTGATAGTCTGGCCACTATCCGAGGCATGAGGACCATTCAGGGGCAGATAGGCAAAGATCTCGAGACAGACACCCCACTGAACTTTTGATGAGATCACCCGAAAGTCCAGAACTGGCTTGTATTGGCTGGAATGTGTGGCTGGTATTGGGATACTGGTGTAAGTATGCAGATGTAATTTGTTACATGTGAAGCAACTAACATGCGGAAATGCATGGTGATTTTGCACTGAAGAACGGGCCTCAGACATGCTCACTTACTTGACAACAGCATGACATGAAATGGTAATGGTAATGTGGCCAATAGAGTGAGAGAACATTTTAAATCATCAAGGCATCGACACATACTCCATAGAGAAACTGACTTTAATATAATCAGGATAGAATTAAATATACTGGTACTTGTCAGAGTAAAATTAAAGAGGGATATAACATTTAGATTGGGACAATTGAGAGCTAGAGAGCAAGAACTATCCACAAGCTGAATACAGGTAAATAGAGAGTTGGAGAATCTTTTAAATCCATGCATGATCTGTTGTTTAGAACTAATGTACTTACAACATGCTAATTATTTAGAATTAACAGCACTCCTACAAAAGAATAAGGAATGTTATTGAATGAGGTGATCTGCAGGTAGGGAGTGCAAATCCAAATCAATAGTAATCAGGCATCACATTTTGCTGGCCAAATTTTTAACAACTTACAACAGATAATGGGTATTTCAAATAAACTCTACATTTCTCATGACCCACAGTCATCTGGGGTTGTGGAAAGAGGAAACTGAACTCTGAAAATGATGTTAACCAAGTTCTGTGATTACCCCACTCATGGGCTAGAGAAAGAAAGATAAAAAAAACAACAATGGGACAAGGGATGAGGGAACAAAATCTTGCCCTGAGATAACTGAAGGTCCTGAGAATGGCTCAGTAGTAACTCATACCCATGGGAGTCTGTACCATAATGTTAGATATAAAATTGTCCCAATGATATTTAATTTGTCAACAATCCAAATGCCAAAAGTCCTGTGTAACTACATCTATGAGACATTTTACAGCAAAATGGTAAAACAAATTAAGAAGGTAATTAATAAGAGAATCTATACACCTGTCAGGTCAAGTGACCAACTTTTAGTTTTAAGCCCTATAAAATAAATCAAGTAGGAAATGCCCACTTAATCCCCATAAGAACTCATAACGTAATCCAAGTACAAGTGAATATTGCTCTACAGCAAGAAGCCCTAGAAGTCATGGTAAAATTTGGACACTCAATTCCACCCCTATCTCTTAGTTTAAGGTCCATTATTGAAGAAGTAGTACTTCCCAAAAACACTTAGTCAAGATGCAACAAGATAACGCTCGAACTGAAAAAGGAATAAACACATGAGGAGATCTCCAGTGGTCAGAAGTAGCTTACAAGATCAGCTAACATCCCTGAGCAAGAATGGCCTCAGTGCTCAGTGCCTGGTCCTGATAGCATTAACTGCAATGTCATGTTATCTGAGGTATCTGACATGCCGATTGAACCATCAAACCAATAACCGAGAGCTGGCACAGTAAAAGTAGTAAAAGGTTAAAAGTGAGAGGTCGAATGAAGTTTCTCCCACCCAAGGTGTTAGAAAAGTAAAGGAATAGGTTAGTGCTGTAAGTTTCATTTTACTGGAAACTGCTTAAGGTTTTGTTTCTCTAGAAACACATCAGTGGAATGATTATTCTTAAGTAATGTTAGTCAGTCCGAACAAGGGGCCATAGCTGGATAAATTCATAAATAGATAACGTTACTACAAAGTGTGCAAGGCTTCTCATTTGAGCTTACTTAATTAGGATGCCTGCTGAAATGTACAAGTTAATTAGCATTTAGGAATAGAATGGGAGTTACTTCAATGAATCACCATGGTTCAACAGTCTTGTAAGAAACAAGGACTGAATAGCCATTTATGAACGGCTTGGTAATAGACCTTACGAGCAGCCTTAGACATAAATAACTCAGTGCAACAGATACAAATAATTAAACTTCAGCAAGTTTGCTTTAAGGCCAGAGGTGGAATGTTTCTGGGGAATGAAGCTGATCAGGGAAACTGCTTGAGATAAGGAAAGGATAATGTAAAGGTCTGATTGATCAAGAACAGGAGGTACTTGCGAAGGCTCAAGAAGTTAACGGCAGGTGGATAAAATTAAAGTTGGGATTTCTCTCCATGTTTTTGATAAAGAACTCATGTTTTATAGGATATTTCAAAATAAAGTAAGTTTTTATAGAACAATAAGGCCTGTCAATAATCCATCCAGGTCCACTCTTAACAAAGGGTATAATGTAAGAGACTTTGGGAGGCTTCATTGTAGTAGGCAGTGGAGTGAAACTCCTAAGGGTAGACCCATGCTAACATTCTTGGGTAGTTTTAAAAGTCATGAAGACTTGAGGCACCGAGAAAGAAGAAGAAAGAGTTGTTTATGCATACCAGCCATTCTGCCCAACCTGGACAGGTACTCACTACTTGTCACAGTTGCTGTATAACGAGTGTATCGTATCTGCCTTAAACTCTGATTAAACTCAACATATCCACCATAATAGATGTAGTTGATCCTGACTAAAACACAAGCCATGAAAGTAGTGATTAGGTGATACCAAGTTTGCATTTTAAAACCATGTAAACTGTAAGACTAATGCATGTAAACAGTGCAACAATTATGAGGTCTTAGGAGTGAATAAGTTGGAGTCGGAGACTTCCTGTCCAAATTTGGTGGTGGGGGGAGAGGGGGGTAAAACTGTTGGTATCGGATTGGCTGCCTGCTACATACCCCACCCAATTATCCTTTCACTGACTTCAAGGAGAATTGGGTAGGGCGGATCATAACCACTGATCCGATACGATCAGTGTTCCACCCCACCAAGTATAAGAGTTACCCACCGTACTCCCCTGTGTTTGCACTCCAGGAAAAATACAACAGTGATCGAATTATAAAGAAAACAGTTACTTTAAAACTACGGATAGGAGAAGTAAAACAATGGCCCAGAATTTTCAGGGTTTTTGACAGCAAACTGTCAGCATTCATTATCATTACCCCTCCGAATCTGACTGCAACTTCAGGATTTAGTACAAGCGCCGATTAACACAGAAATCCTGAAAGTGCGAGTCTGTCACTGCTCCGCTACAGACTGTGCCGTGGACTCCACCCACCCCCTGCTCCCCCAGAACTGGCTATCAGCAAAATCAATTGATGCGGTGAGAACATCTTTTTTGCTCTCATATGCTCCTATAAGAAGTTAAGCCTTGTTCAATGAGGTGTAACTGGGTTTTTAATAGTGATATAAGTAATAAATACAGCTGAACAACCAATCTGGTCCTGAAAAAAGTTATATTTGTGAAATGTTGTTAAATGTCTCCATTATGATTAATTACGAGAATTTATAATTCTTCTAAAAAAAAAAATTGTTCTTGATATTTCAGCTTCTACCTTAACTCCATGTGCTAGTCTCAGTATTTATTTTGCTCTCTGTAAATATTTTTAAAATGATTTGTTTATTAATGATTTTCGTCGCCTGGTTTACTGTCTGTGAGAATTCTTTAATGTGATTGGTTTCTTGGCCAGCTTGATGACATCACTGCAGCCTGAGAGAGTTAAAGATCTCACCACAGAGATCGCAAGATCGCTCAGCGAGGTTGAATGCATGCCAGCGCTTAAGCTCCACACGAGCCGCCTCCCACCCTTCCCTATCTAACCCACTCAACATATCCTACTAGTCCTTTCTCCCTCATGTGCTTACCTAGCTTTCACTTGAATGTATTTTAGCTATTCATCTCAACTACTCACCACGATAGCAAATTTCACATTCTAACCATTCTCTGGGTAAAGAAGTTTTTTCTGAATTCCCTATTGGATTTATTAGTACTACCTTATATTTATGGTCCTAGTTCTGTTTTTGCCCACAAATGGAAGTATGTCCTCTCAAACCCTTTCATAATCTTAGACTTCGATCAAATCACCTACTCTTTTCTAGAGACA
This sequence comes from Heterodontus francisci, assembly GCF_036365525.1. NCBI lineage: Eukaryota > Metazoa > Chordata > Chondrichthyes > Heterodontiformes > Heterodontidae > Heterodontus > Heterodontus francisci. Next base: position 41,667,929 of record NC_090388.1, on the reverse strand, counting down.
CAGCAGGGTCCTGATGGATTAATTTCCCAAGTCTGAAGTCATTGCAGGAATCATAGAGCTGAACTAAATCACAAAACATCACACAGCATATTTGAAAATAATACCTGACATGTATTTCAAATTTATGATATTCTGATATCTGGTTTGTCATCTAGTTAGTGACACCTCCTTTTAGAGAACACCACGCATACTGTTTTCAATTTTTACCAGTCTCAATGGAGTGCTCAAGTCATTTTCGGTAATATACAATCTTTCCTGATAGGTATAACCTTTCAGTTCTGGTATCATTCTAGTAAATCTTTTTTGTATCTTCTCTAATATGTCTAAATTCTGTTAAAGCTTGTTCAAGGAAACAGAATTACTTAACTAGTATTGATGCCAGTAGATCTCTAATATTGTGCTTCACAAACAACCTGGCAATTAAAATGTCTCTCCAGCACGCGTCTATGACCATTGATTTTTTCGGGAAGAAGCAAATCCTGTTGTAGAATGAAGGAAAAAGGCCAATCCAAAACCTTAAGTGACATTTTAAGTGTATGTGGCCTGGGTAAACTGTAGCTGGCCAACTCCAGCTTGACCCTGTTTTCCTCTGCTGCATGTAGGGCAATAAAAGATGGTGTAAGTTCCCAATTGCATGAGAACATAAGCATATTGTTAAATGTCTTCTGCTCAAACTTATTTGTCTCAAAATTAATATGAAACAAAGAAACTTGGATTGTCAATGCATATTGCACACACTAGGATACAAAACAAGTAACTTTCATCAGCTTTGGTGGCTGTTAAAATGCAAAAAAAATGGCCTTTGAATGAAAATATCCTGGTTTCAGCTGTAGTATTTTGTTTCATTTTTCGTAAATTTTATGTAGGAGAACAAATTGTTAACAGGGATAAATGTGAATAACAACTCAAGTATGCTAGAGTCACAAGAGGGACTTTGGTTAAGAACGTTAAATATTAAATCTTTATATACAGCACATAAGAATTAATACACAGACAAAATATGCTAAACGCACAATGGTTAATATCAGAAATTAGTTTACAATGTTGCATATGTGGATTCTGAGATCTAAATTGGCAATTGTTCTTCCAGTAATAGCTGCCACAGCCTGTGCGTACACCAAAAAAATTCTGAGCTAGGTATCAATTTATAACCATCATATACCTGGTCCAGACTTCTCTAGAAGTAGATAGGGCTTACTGTACAGGCATCACTTAGCATTTACTGTACAGATTACGAGAGGATCGTCACTTCACTGGGTTGAAATCCAAGAATTTAAGACAAGAATTGAAACACTACTGACAATATTGTACAATGCAATAAAAATGTCACTGTTTAATTCACATGATAGCTCTTGGGCAGCACAATATGCAAGAGAGCTGCTATCATTTATGCAAAATGCATTTCTAACTGGTGGCACACTACATAAACCTTTGATCTGCTGGAAATAAAAAGAGAAAAAAACCAATCCCTTTTACTAGACACAGCAGGGTCCTGATGGATTAATTTCCCAAGTCTGAAGTCATTGCAGGAATCATAGAGCTGAACTAAACCACTAAACATCACACAGCATATTTGAAAATAATACCTGATATGTATTTCAAATTTATGATATTCTGATATCTGGTTTGTCATCTAGTTAGTGACGCCTCCTTTTAGAGAACACCACGCATACTGTTTTCAATTTTTACCAGTCTCAATGGAGTGCTCAAGTCATTTTCGGTAATATATGTGTAACAATAATAGAACAAAGCTGGAGGGGATGTGGTTTTCTGGGAAATGTGTTTCATCATGTGGCACACAGCCATCCATAAATTTGTTAACTTGACAGTTCAAGAATGCACAGATCATATGAAAGGCAATTTCATACAAATCTTAGTTAGCATACATCAATATCACTAAACAAAGTGAAGAAATCATGGACTTGGCCTACCTCTTTTTCAGCACATAGAGTATTTACAGTGTTATTTGCTATTGAAATCATATATGTATTAAAATAATACCCCTGTACTTTATAGACGTTTATCTACTTTCTGCAGCCATTGGGTTAATTTAGGACCATGCAGGAAACCATCATTTCTTTAGATTGAGTTATACAGCTGCTGGAAACAAAGAAACTGGAAATTATATTACAGTCACATATTGTGCCATTTTTCAAATAAAAGAAAGACTTGCATTTCAAATAATGACGGGTAAACACACATCAAAACCTAAAGCTGCTGCTTATCTTTGAATAACATTGCTTTTATTCTTGTTTGTCAGGGTTAGATTCTGGGATGTAGGTATTGTGTTATTACTTTAATACTGATTAACATACTACAGAATATGGAAATCGTTTAGTATACATCATCACAGGAAGTGATGCAAGTTAACATGTGATACAGTAGCTGGAGCAGTGTTAGCAGGTAACACATGTATTGAAGAGCTCTTCGCTTAGTTACCAGTCATTGTTCTAGTGTTTGGTACATTTGTATTGAGAGCCAATAACACAGTGACAGCGATCACAAGCACGACATCATGGACAAAGGGAGAAGCCATAAAAGCCTGGGACGACACTGTTAAACAGCTGGAAGAAGCAGCGGCAGCGAGACTTAGGACCAGATTTGAAAATCACCCTCGAGAATCGGAACTCAGAGTTAGTAATCGCAAGAGGAATTTTATTGGAACGGTAGTTGACCAGAAAGACAGCGTTCTGGCGGACTCGGGTTCAAAAAAAAGATGATCTGAATCAGTGGCGCAGTGGTTAGCACCGCAGCCTCACAGCTCCAGCGACACGGGTTCTATTCTGGGTACTGCCTGTGTGGAGTTTGCAAGTTTTCCCTGTGCCTGCGTGGGTTTTCTCCGGGTGCTCCGGTTTCCTCCCACAAGCCAAAAAAGACTTGCAGGTTGGTAGGTAAATTGGCCATTATAAATTGCCCCTAGTATAGGTAGGTGGTAGGGAAATATAGGGACAGGTGGGGATGTGGTAGGAATGTAGGATTAGTATAAATAGGTGGTTGATGGTTGGCACAGACTCGGTGGGCCGAAGGGCCTGTTTCAGTGCTGTATCTCTAAACTAAACTAAACTAAACAAACATGCAGGTGTGGAGCTGCCTCCTCTGCATATCGGACAGAAGGTCAGAGTGATTCACCTGCAAGAGTAGAATGTGGTTCCCTGCGGAAATGTCAAAGATCTGTAATGAGTCATGGTCGTACAAGGTAACCATCCTGAATAGAGCAACGTTGCGGAGAAATAGATGTCAACTGAGAGAGTTATCCAACAGCATCATACCTACGTTCCTGTAGCATCAAGTTGAGAGTGTAGTTAAGGAAGATGATATGTACAACACTCAAGTACAAGATAATTGTCAGTCTAGACTTATGAGTCAAAAGAATTGACAATTCCAGAGGCTGAATTTTACCGGCCCCCCGACATCAGGGGGAATGGTCGGGGTGGGGGGGCATGGAAAATGGCTCCAGGAGAGGCCCGCCACAGGCCTCAATGCTGGGAAGGCCTCCACCCAATACTGGCAGTGGCGAGGCCTCGTGATGGCCGCCCTGCATGGCGACGGGATCGCCATTTAAATATGTTAATAAGTTTAAATTAAAGAATTAATGAATTACCTGGTCCCACTGGCTGGCCCACTCAGGTATCGTGGTCGGTGGCCAACATTGCTGTGCCGTCGGATCTCTGACCAGTGATGTAAGGCAGAACATTGGTAGGTTGGGGGGGGGGGTGGTCAGAAAAGTTCCTCAGTGCGGGAGAGGGGAGAGCAGGGTCAAACTATTTTAATTGGTGTAGGGGGTGGTGGGAAGAGGTAAAGATTACATTTTGTTACCTTCGTTGGGGGGCGGGAGGGAAGGTCAGTGTACAAGCTAAGTATTTTGAGGAGGAGAGGGCGAAGAATTATGTGTTTTGTCATAGGGAGGTGGTGGGAGAGGGGCTTGAAACTTCTATTAAATTTCATTCAATAAAGTGTAAGTCTCTATTCCTTTAAAAATTTTAATTAAATGTAAGGGCCGGAAGCCCTTTAAAAATGGCTCTGGTGCCTGCGCAGAGGTGCCGGACGCCGTTGCCGGGGACAGAGCGCCCGCCCCCTCCACATCATCGGGGGGAGCAGTCTGCCCCAGCCATGTAAATGAGCCGCCGCATTTAATATTGCAGCGGCTCCGCGGAATATATCCCGTGCGTGCACGCCGCCATCTTTGAAGCTCGCCGCCAATCTCAGCTAGTAAAATTCAGCCCCAGATCTCATGAAAGTTTCACTGTTACCAGATCAGGTCAAGTCAGCAGACTACCTGTATGTTTCAGAGACATAATGTGAGAGTCCATACATGTTTAAATACTGTTTACAGTTTACAGTTATCCTATTCCATATGCACACAGCTTATAACGAAGGTAATGTTTCTATTTAAGGAAAGGGGGATGTGGTGATATTGCTTTAATTGTTTAAATACAGATTAACATACTACTTAATATGTAAGTAGTTCAGTACACATCATCTCAGGGAGTGATGCAAGTTAACATGTGATACAGTAGTTGGAACAGAGTTTTTATCAGCAGGTAGCACGTGTATTGAACAGCCCTCCTCGAATCCCAATATTCTTCAATAAAGAACCCTTTGTTTAGTTACCAATCATTGTTATAGTGTTTGGTTTGTTTGTGTTGAGAGTCAGTAACAGTAGGTACTGTCGTACTGAATCCAGCTCCCTTGTACCGTCAGCAGAATCATAAACTGTTGTTATATGTTCAGTGCTATGCTGGTAGGGGCAACTCTCAATGCATGGCTCTCTCGCAGAACCTATTAAAAATGCCTTCCTATTTACTTTGGTGTTACCAGATCTGTGTGAGACCAGCCTGTTGGGATCCAGCACCAACTCAGTTGCAGAATCGGTAATAAAGCCATGCCAGTATCGCCATATCCAAGAACAAATTAAAACATGGCTTCCTGATTTTGATATATCCTACAAAAGTACCTCAGCTATGAAGAACATCAGATGGTCTCACACCAAATTAAATTGGGCCTGTATAAGTTTTTATTTTCATGAAGGCTGATAGGTCTGTTTTGCTATAAATAGGGCTGTCTAATGTCTACGCGTTGGGGGGGGGGGGGACATTACAATTTTCGTCTTACATAGGGGGCCGGTGAGACAATCTCAGAAAGATAAAGGCATTAGAAATTTATCTTACTAGTAATCAAAACAACAACAACAAATGTGCATTTTTGTGAAGAAGCTTTAAATGAGATTAATTTATTGACTTACTTTCTCGTCACTACGTTGATTTAGTGAGAAATCTGGCATTGTTTTTGCTTGCACAAGTAGTTAATGTTTGCCCACACACTTGTAGTGATGTGGAGTATTCCAGATAGATGTCCAACTGTCAGAAGTGATCTTGATCACTCTGTCTCCTCCTCTCTCTCCCTCTCTGTCCCCCCTCTCCCTCTCTGCCCTCCCTCTCTCTCTCTCTCTGTCCTCCCTCTCTCTCTCTGTCCCCCCTCTCTCTCTCTGTCCCCCCTCTCTCTCTCTGCCCACCTCTCTCTCTCTCTCTCTCTCTCTCCTCCCCCTCTCTCTCTCTCTCTGTCCCTCCTTCTCTCTCTCTGACCCTTTCTCTGTCCCCCTCTCCCCCATCTCTCTCTCTGTCCTCCATGTCTCTCTGCCCCCCATCTCTTTCTCTCTGCTCCTCTCTCTGTCTCACTGCCCCCTCTCTCTGCCCTCCCTCTCCCTCTCTGCCCCCATCTCTCGCTCTCTGTCCCCCCTATCTGTCCCTCATTTCTCTCTCGGTGTTCCCCTCTTTCTATATCTGTTCCCCCCCTCTCTCTCTGACAGTTGCAGACAGCAGGAATGGTCAGCAGAGCAGCTTTGTGGTTGGTCAGTTTAAAAAAAAAAAATCCTGTCAGTTTCACAGCTGACAGGTGTTGTGAGCAGGAACAGTGGTTTCCCAACTTCAGAGAGATTTGGGGTTTTCCAGCGAGTTCTGACTTTTTTTTAAAAGCCCACCGGAAAACCCTGAATCTGTCCGAAGTAGGGAAACCGCTGTTCCTGCTCCCAGCACCTGTCAACTGCGAAATTGACTTGCGAATTTTTAAAAAATAGGTCCGGAAGAAGAAGCCAATGGGAAGTTTCTCATCTCTGAAATAAAGAGGCAGTGGCGAAGTGGTGTAGTGGTATTGTCACTGGACTAGTAACCCAGAGACCCAGGGTATTGCTCTGGGGACATGGGTTCAAATCCCACCACAGCAGAAGGTGGAATTTGAATTCGATTAATAAATCTGGAATTAAAGCTAGTCTAATGATGGCCATGAAACCATTGTCGATTGTTGTAAAAACCCATCTGGTTCACTAATGTCCTTTAGGGAAGGAAATCTGCTGTCCTTACCTGGTCTGGCCTACATGTGACTGCAGACCCACAGCAATGTAGTTAACTCTTACATGCCCTCTGAAATGGCCTAGCAAGCCACTCAGTTGTATCTAACCGCTACGAAGTCAATAAAAAGGAATGAAACCGGACAGACCACCCGGCATCGACCTAGGCACCGGAAATGACAACAGCCCTGTCGACCCTGCAAAGTCCTCCTTACTAACATCTGGGGGCTTGTGCCAAAGCTGGGAGAGCTGTCCCACAGACTAGTCAAGCAACAGGTGACATAGTCTTACTCACGGAATCATACCTACCAGACAATGTCCCAGACACTGTTATCACCATCCCCGGGTATGTCCTGTCCCACCGGCAGGACAAACCCACCAGAGGTGGTGGCACAGTAGAGAGGGAGTTGCCC